>NC_089249.1:162214340-162532733 GCF_963930625.1 Muntiacus reevesi
CTTGTTCATGTATGCAGGAACATCTCACATTAGCAAGGACTGCCTGAGCCAGTGGGAACACAGCTAACTCTGGAATGAGGGCAGACTCCTCAGTGGACCACTTCTTCTTCCTTCTTTTCTTTTCCTCCCTCCCTCCCTCCCTCCCTCTTGTTTTTGCTATCTACCTACCTTGCTGCTCAATGTATAAACATTTATCAGTAGGCAGGCAGGAAAACAGTCATACAACATGTGTTTTTCGTCTGTCATTTATCCAGTCTTCCAGGCAGAATAGCTTACTGGTTCAGAAAACAAGCTTTGGAGCCAGATGATCTATCTTGAATCCCAGCCCCACTACTGCCTGTGATCTAGTTCAGCTGCATAACCTCTCTGCATAGAGAGGTTTTTTGCACTCTCTTAAAGGGATGCTAAAGATTAAAATGAATTAATGCAAACAAGTTGTTGTTGAGAATATGCGCGACATTAGCCTTTATTCTGATTATCTTTCAGTCATTCATCAGTCTCTGCTCAGCACCTTTCTGGATCAGGTAGTCAGAGTAGGAGATCAATGCAACTCAGTCTCTGCTCTTGAGGAACAAAACAATTGTGCTACAAAGAGGGTGACAGCACAACCAGTGTCAGCCTGAAAGCAGCAGAAAGCAAAGTTTCCTTCCGCTTTTTTCTGACCCCTCCCCAGAGGCTGACATAGTGGCACCCACCTGGAAGGGCTCCAATTCTCATGACGATGACCCAAGCCCACCTGAGCCCCTTCGGCACGGTACAGTGCTTGCCCAGCCTGACTTTTCTAAAGGGAGGTTTGTACACTGTCTGTTACGCTAGGCTCACCCGAGTGTTATGGCAGCCTCCTAATTGGCTTCTCTGCCCTGTCCTCTTCATTCTTATCTGCCACTCAAACACTGTAGCCAGGATCTTCGTTTTAAAACACAAAGTCGATCAGCCCTGCTCAGAAAAGTGTATGGCTTTCCACATTCCATGAAATCAAGTCCACATAACCTCATCCTTATTCTGGCATTTAGAGCCTTTCAGGAGCTAGACCCGCCTGTCTCTCCAGTGGTCTCTACTAGTTCACTCCCTCCCCTATCCACAATCTATGTTCTGGTCACACATCTTCTGTCTAGGCTGTTTTATCTGGTAGAGAACTTCTTTGGATCTTCGCAGCAATTACTCTCATTCTTTGGGGCCCTCAGAGTACTCTTACATACACTGAGGTGACCTCCCCTTAGTACACTGATGGCGGGAATTACACACTGGACTCATCATTCAGCATGTGTGCTACCCGCCTAGAGGGCAGGGATCAGGTCTGTACCCTCAGGCCTTACCACAAGGCCTAAAACAGTGGATATCAACAATTTTTACTTGACGGATGCCTGAGTGGATGAGTGGAAGAATGGGCAAGCAGACAAAGAATGTGCATGTAAACAGTGGGTCTGGTGGAATAAGAGTTGGGGAACTAACAGAGAAAAATAGGTGATGACAAGAGGGAGGGAGAGGGTTGGACAGTGAGAAGGAAGCAAGGTGAGAGGGGTAAGGGAAAATGAGAAGTGAGGGGTAAGTAAGGAGAAGTGAAGGGGGAATAAGCAGGGATGTGTAGATGGGGAGCTAAAGGAGGTGGGCAGGGGGACAGAGAGAGGAGCGAGATGTTTGAGTGGGGTTGTAAATGGGCAGAGAGGGTCCTGGGAGTGAGGAGGAGTGGTGTGTGACCTGAACAGGGCGACCAGCCAGCAGGCAATGTGAGGGAGGCTCAGGGGTGAGTGGCGTGACGGGTGTGTGAACACTGGGTCTTGACAGCACAGCTGGCTGCATTCTAAGCAGCAAGGCTGAGTGCCCAGCCACAAGTCCTGGCTCACACCAAGTAAGAAAATACACAGCAGAGTTCGATTTTGGCTCCCTGGCTGGCTAGTGGGTCCAGCTCCCCAAACCAAACCAGACTGAGGAAAGAGGTGGGCAGGGCAGAGCGGAATCCTGGGTCAAGCAAGGCTAGGAGAGCATCTCCTTTCATCCCAAGGGACTGCGCTGGGCCTCCAGAGGGCCCAGAATCCAGCTGGCTGCAAACCGAGCTCCATACATTGATGGGTCCTCACTTACCATGGAAAGAAGGCCTGGAGCTGAGTGTCTGAGCTTAAAATTCTCATCTGCGAACGGCCCCCGGTAGATACTGGCAACTCCGGTACCATCTCCCTGAGCAGAGAGAAGGAACTGTTAGTGACTCATGAGTGTTGGCTCTCGGAGCTCACAGGAAGCAGCTGCTGCACCCGAAGCCTCGCTACTTTAAAGTCCTCTTATCCCTGCAGGTCACTTTGGGAGCCACACCTCTTTAGCCCTATCCTGTAATCAAAACAAGCCCCATCCAAGGCACATGCAGCCCACAATTCGGCTAGGGCACCTCACTGAGAAAAAAACAACAGGTCACATAGCTGGGCCTCTAGAAAGGTGGATTAGGACACAAGCAAAGCAGAGGATAGGAAACAGTAATTACATATGTAATCAATGCCCTTTCCAAAGACTCTCTTGCCTGCAGTCATATATGAGAATCCATTTAACTGACTACTTCCCCTCTCCTCTCAACTATGCAGGTGGGTGGGCTCTTGGAAGTCTAGTCTGTACGACAAGATACCATCCGTCTGGCTAAAGTTGAGGTGAGGGGAAGTTGAGGGGAGAATGTAGGGCCAGAGTTCCTTCTCTGGGAAGCATGAAGTAGAATATATGCTCTCTGGAGGCTGAATTTGTACTGTGTAAACCTGGAAGTTGGAGGTGACTATCTTCAGCAAGGTGGATTGGATAAGAAAAAGACACTGCAATACACATGTACAGAGAGCTCTAGAGAAACAGAAAGAAAGGACTGCTTGGTTCTGTGACTCTCCAGTTCCTAGACCTATTTCTTCCTTTGGCTTCCACGGAACACCTGTCATAAATCCCCAATTTCTGCTTACACTAGCTCTATTTGTGTTATTCCTTTGCTCCTCCAACAACTCCATGGAACATGCATGGAGTTTATCTTCCCCATTTTCCAGGTGAGCGGACTTAAGTCAGGATAATAAAGCCACCCGACCAAGGCTTTGCTGTAGTACCTTAAACAGAACCCCAGGGGTTTAAAGTTAATATTGAGAGACTACCAAAGACCAATCTCTCCCAGCCAGTTAGTAAACAAAAAGAGTATTCGGTACATGATGGGATGTGAAAACACTGACTCAGTGCAGAATCAAGGGGCCCTTACTGGAGCAAAGACCACTGAACGGGATTAACATAAGCCAGGGAAGGAAAAAAACTCTCAAACTGTTTGATTAAAAGTTATTGGTACAACCAAGCTCTGTATAGTGGAAAAATGGGCTTTGAGTTCCAGATCTATCATTTACGAGCTGGGGAAGTCACTTCCTATCTCTGAGCCCCAGTTTCCTCACTATCAAGTGAAAATGAAATCACCTACTCCTTATGACATTGCCAAAAAGATGCAATAATAGTGTCTATAACAAAAACTTTTTGCGATCCACATAGCTCTGTGTAAATGTGAGCTATTGTATCTTTGTTGTTATTGTTGTTCAGTCACTAAGTCATGTCTGACTCTTGTGACCCCATGGATGTAGCCCACCAGGCTCCTCTGTCCATGGGATTTCTTTAACTACACATAAATATACACATACATATAGAAGGAAGAGAAAACATGTCCTTTTCCAATTTCAAAAAAAACCTAGAGAAAAGATCAGTTATTGCATCATTCTCTATAATCACACTGTCTACTGTGCTCCAGAAGCCAGAATAGGGAAAATGACCAAATTAATTTGCAGGACAAGAAACAGAAAGCAACTTAAAGCTTCAATGATAGTGGACTGATCAAATAAATTCACTGTGAACAAATTAGTGAACAAACACTGTTCGCTAAGGGAACAGTAGGGAGTAATTAGCAAGAATGTTTTGGAAGAAGACAGTGACAAGGGAAAACACAATGATTGAGCACAAATTTTTAAAAGTTTAAGTCTGTTAAAAGATATGACACACAAATGTACACAACAATAAGATGGGCAACTGTAAAGTAAAATGCCAACAGTGTATTCCTTGAGATGATTTATTTTCATTTTTGTACTCTTCTTTTGCAACCAGAAAAAAAATTATTTAAAAAATTTTAAAACACATTATTAAAACAAACAAGCAAGCAAATATTCTTAGTCCAACTTTAGAAGGTCTCAAATTCCGCTTCTACCTGTTGCTCATTCTATTTTTTCTGCCCTAAGGGTGGCTCTGAGTAATTTCTTCTCTCTGACAGCCTTCTGGCTGACTAACTGCTAACTCTAGAACTATCAGCAAGCGAGCACATGTGCCTGGCACAAGTGAGCACATATGACCCATAAGAAGTTGGTCCTATCCCTACTAAGACAATATAGCAGTATAGAAGCCTTTGGGAAGAAAAGAAAGAACGCAGAGAATAGCATCTTAGCCTTTCTTACCTGTCAATAAAAAAGGATTATGGTCACCCCAAGCCCTACTCCAATCAGTTGTAGCCAGGGGTTGCAAACTTAAATGCCTATAGGAGTAGGTGAATAAAGAAGGGAAGCAAGTAGTGGGAACTGTGGTGAAATAATAAGGACATACCCGTCTAAAGGCAGTTGTTACTTGACTCAACCAATTGTTGCTGCATGAGAAACATAGGCCAAGTGCACCCCTACTTTTCATTTGTAACAGAGAAAACAAAACTCCAGAACTTTCCAGTAAAATTTCCCAGTTTCACAACATTATACAGATGAAACAAAGCATATATGTTTCTGATTCAGCCCCAAATCTGCCACTTTGTAAACTCATCTGGGGAGGAAAGACAGAGATCTTAAAAAAACTCCTAAGAGTCAAACTAAATATACATGTAAAGGATAAAGAATGTCTCCCAGATCCAAGAAAACAGCAACATGACTAACCAAATGATATTAATGAGAAAGATCATGCACAGAAATGAGTGGGTAAGGACAAACGTAGCTTTAAGAAAGCATAAATTTGGTTTATTCAGAACCCTGCAAGGTTGGTGGAAGTGAAGGAGGCTTGAAATGGGGATGCATACAGTCTCATTGCAAGAAAAGTCATGCTTAGCAATGAAGGATTACTTCAATGGGTTCTCCTAGTGAATAGGGAAAATATCCTTCCAGAACTCTCTCTGATGCCTTGCCCACTAATGAACTTGATTAAAAAAATAATAACTCACCTTTCCAGGCACTGGGATACCAGAAGCGGATGGGAAATCAGGGCATAAGCATTTAGTTCACTGGAAAGGGACTTGACCCCATTTAGAAAAAAATAACTGTAACTGATTTCCAGCTAAATTCCATGCGACCAATTAATTTGGGTCTGTCATGGATCACCTATAGGTATGCTTCGAAAGTCAGTTCCCAGCCCTAAAAGGCTGAGATTTGGAAGTCAGTGACTTAATCAAAGTGCTGATGTCATCTAGTGATGCAGTGAGTAGCAGCCATCACAGGACATTTGCATTCCCACCTCCTCCCCCAGCAAATTGGCTATTGTTCTCTGGTCCCTGAGAAGCAGCTTCAATAACAACAACAACAAAACTTATAGGTCCTTAATAGGAAAGGAATAATACTTACATTAACAAAATCTCCACCCTGAATCATGAAATCTTTTATGACCCTGAAACAGAGAACAAAGGATCCTGGGAGAAAATTTTGTGGTTTGGAATAACATTAATTTCAAAATATAATGTTTATCACTTTGGTTTTAAGTAAGTCTTCAAATCAATGGTTGAGTTCACAAAAATATCCCTTCTCAAGAACTAAGAATTATGCTATGGTTTTGTTTTCCTCTGAAGAGACTAGTCACTCAAGGAAGTAATTCTAAACAATACTAATAGTAATTCTAAAAGTACCCCAGGATGGCTTGCCGAAAGTCTTACCTGTGGAAGGTGCTCCCCTTGTATCCTATCGGAACCCCATCTTTTCTATAAGCCAAAAGAAAGAGACTTGAAATGACAACAGGTAAACACGGCTTTTCAAGCTTACCACACAGTCGGGCCAGAGATACTCTTCTAAAGACGGTCGGGAGAGAGACGAAGAAGGCAAATGAACTGAGGACAGACCCACAGTAATACCTTCTATTACTGTCACCAGCAATCATTCAAGGCCTGCCGGTGATTCCCCATTACCCTCACTGCATACTCAGGACACCCCTCAGGAGCAAGCAGAGAAATCAACCACGTCTGAGACTGACCTGAATTCTCCTGTGCAGAACTGCCTGAAAAGGAAGAGTGAAGGATTCAGTCGCCATGGCATCACAACTCTGAGCGCCCCTAACCTCGGCGGGAAGGGGAGACGTCGGCGCTAGCCAGCCCACCTATAGGCTGGTAAGACGTCCAGGCATACAGATTAACAACATAAACTGAAAAGGGAACTACTATTCAGAGCGATACCCAGAGAAGTCAGATCTCAAGGACGGTGAATGAACGGATAGAGGTAGGCAGAAGATTTCACAGACAGGCCTAGCTTTCTCGTTTGGTTTATCCTGCAAAGCTGGAACATCTCCTTACCTAAAATTCTCCGCCGTCTTAGGCACAACGTCTGCAAAGAGCTCAATCTTCATACGACCAACTTCCTGCAACCGGCGAGAGACGTTCAGAAAGCCAAGTCTAAGCCCGTGAAGGCCTCACCGAACAGGGAACCCTCGGGCCCCCATGCCGCTAGGTCTGTCCTACCTCCGCCTCCATAGCCTACTCTTCCTTTCCACCTGGTCCCTCCACCAGCGCGGCGCTAGGCTGCGCAAGACTCCTCCTCTTCCTCCTCCCTCACCCCCGCCCCGCAGGTCGGTAGGTGCTGGTTCAATTTCACTTTTTGGCTCCCCGAGTTTGCTACACCTGCGGAGGTAAGATCTGCCTGCCAGACCGCGTGCACGTTCCCTTTGGCATCGGACAGGCTGGCTGCCAAGACCTCACCTGGCCGCCAATGCTGACATCAAAGAATACCACGGGATTGACAGGGCTTGAATTTGCCACCGCCATGCCTCTGACCCGGAAGCAGAAGTCGGGAGCGCGGAGTTCCGGCGATTCTACGCCCCTCCTCGTGCGGGAGGTGTTTATTTCCGGCGCAGGCGCAGGCGCAGGCGCAAGAAGAGACGGGGACGGCCGGCCCCGCCCCCGGAAGCTCTCCGCCTTCGACGCCAAACTGGGTGCTGCGTGGGTGGCGGGGGCTTCCTTCTGTTTTGACAACTAGTGTTACCTCACCTGAGTCTCCTTGAGCGCTGAGTTTGGAGTGTGAAATGTGAAACCCAAACAACTCCATTTTAGGATAGCACCGCCATTTTGAGTAAAACCCCCTCCCGAGGAGAGAAAACGAAATTTAAAGAGAAAGAAACTCAACGAGTCAATCAAGGGAGGGCAGGAAAGTCCCTCAAGAAAGCCCCTCACCTCCCACCAATCAGTAGCTTACAAGACCTCCTTAGTTAAAGAATTAACCAATCCCCTTAAGCTTCCCGCTTCCCCCACTATACGGTATAAAAATAGATCGCTGCCATCGCTCCGGGCTCTGTCCGCATGGCCGTTAGGTTGTGTGGAGGGAGTCCTTGCCCGAGCTTGTAATAAAGTTCCTCACTGCTTTTGCATCAATCCGTGGCTCCTGTGGTGTTTGGTGGGATTCCGCGATCCGGGTACAACATTTTGGGGGCTTGTCCGGGATCCCCCGGACCCTCCAGGACCCGCACTTCAGAGGACGAACGGCCGGTAAGCAGTAGCAGCAGCTGCATCTGTATCTGTAAGAGGGCCCCTCTCTGTAGCTGGACTTAAACCTAGGCGGACGCTCCGATACGGGTACAGCAGGGAGCAGGAAGAGACGTCTTCCAGCTCCCACTCTGTAGTCCCGTATATATATATATATATATATATTTACACATACACCTCTGATACACATCTGATATACTCTGTACCTTTTGTTCTTGGAATTGCACGCTCTGTTATTTGTATGGTGTGTTGTCTTGTTTGTTCATTGTGTTGTTACAGCCACGTGTTCCGGGAAACAAACTCACTCAGAAGGACAATGCAGATAGTGGTGTGCAGTTTATTACACCGGCGGGCCCAAGGCAGAGTCTCCTCTTAGCCAAGGACCCCAACCAGCATTTGTGAAAATCTTTTATACCCCATGTGTACGTGTCCAAACCCACCACCCCAAATTCCTTGAAACTTACATAAACAAAGGAAGGGTAAATACAACTACAATAACCCCATCATTCACATGTTATGTATTCAAACAGTTAATAATCAATAAGCCCGTGGTCACGTTCCAACCAGTTAATAATCGATAAGCCTGTGATTACATCCTGATAGATACGGAAAAAATTTATGACCTGTCCAGAGGCAGGGGTGATTATGGTATGTTTTCTCTTAGGTGATGAGTAACCTGGATACGATCTTCAAGGTTCCCCTGTCCGGAGGGGGTCTTCTCCTTCCATTGTCGTTCCCACAGGCACTAAGCAGAGAGTTCAGGGTCCACTGGAGAGTGGCCGAGCATGATCAGCATAGACAGGCCTGAGATGGAGTCCAGGCCCTATGAATTCCTTCTTCATTCCCCCTTCTTGATGCTCTTAACTCATGAGCATCATTCATAGGGATATATTGCACCCTGGCTCTCCAACTGCCAATTAGGGAGAATGACATCAACCTTCGGGTTACAAAGTTCATAATACATTGTAAAATTCAGGGTCCACAAAGCAGAACTATCAAGGCAACTATGACAGTGGTAAATATAGTTTTCTACCAATCGCCCTTCACCCAAGATAGGACCGAAGTCCAGAAAGGAATGTTTTCATTTGACATTGCTTTTACCTGGTTTTTCATGTCATCTAAAGCAGTTGATACATTGTCAGATAAGTCAGGAATGTATACACAACATTCAACCTTAATTATAGCACAGGTCCCTCCTTGAACAGCTGTATGTCCAAAGCCATTTTATTATGAATTACTGCTTTTCTCATTTAGATTTGCTCTTCATTTAAGGCTTGGATGGCTTCTGTTTTATCTATGAGGGCCTGTTTGTGAAATTAGTCAAGGCCTCTACTTTAATCATAATATTTGTTGTCCCTATAGAGGGTACGAAAAAGGCAGCAATATACTCATACCATTGAAACACAGATCTTGTCCACCTAGCATGTAAATAAGGTAGATTTACTGGGGCTTGCTATAGGTTAGGCTTTTGTTACACTGGCGTTTATATCAAATGTAGCCCCATGACCCGAGTCTATTGACTGTAGGTCTTACATCAAGAGAGCAAGGAGGGGTTATGATTGACAAGAGAGAGGAAAGTCTCTTTTTGTCATCCCAGAAAAGAGCAGAGTGATTTAAGATCTCCTTGGCAGAGCAGTGTCACCCACCAAGGAAGTCCATCCATCACAGACAGAGGCATAGCCCCACATACCCAGCAGTTGTAGGTGTTCTGGAAGTCTGCGTAGGAATGTGCCCATGAGACGAAAACATTGTCAGAAGTTAAATTCAAAATCACGTTGATGAGGCCAAGCAGCAGGAGTTGATTGTGTGGCTTCATCCTGAGGAGGGGCTAGTCCGGGATCTTTTCCTTCTTCTTAAGGATAGTCTTAGTCTCTCGAGGGTCAGTGGGGTCCCTCTGTGCAGTCCACTCAGCGTTTTCTGGGTCTGCGTGGTATGCTCTCTTCACTCTCATTTGATGGACCCAAGGGACAATACCTGCAACTTTAACTGCAGTAGGGGTAGTTAGAATAACATAAGGGCCCTTTCACCAAGGGGCTAGCAAATCATATTTCTAATTTTTGACCCATATTTGGTCACCAAGTGTAAATTCATGAATCTGTTCCCCAAGGGGGAATGGCACCCTTTCTTGTACAAACTTAGTTACCCGATTTATTACCTTACCCAGTTCCATCTGCTGTGAAATCCTATCCCCCCTTACCTGAGGCAAATTTGTTGACACCTGTTTTATTATGGGAGGAGGCCTCCCATACACAATTTCGTATGGAGAATAGCCTTGGGACTGTGGGGTCATCCTGAGTCTGAGCAGAGCCGTTGGAAGAAAGTCCACTCAGGAGCAGTCAGTTTCTCTGATCCACTTGGAGAGTCTCTTTAAGTGTCTGGTTGGTTCATTCCACCATCTCACAACTCTGGGCCTATATGCAGTGTGCAGTTGTTATTTGATGTTAAAGTTTTGCTTACTTGTTGCACTAAATCAGTCACAAAAGCCGGGCCATTGTCCGATCCAATGCTAGGAGGGAACGCAAATCTGGGAACTATCTCCCTAAGCAGGCACCGGGCTACTTCTGATGCTCCTTCAGTTCAGGTAGGAAAAACTTTTACCCATCCCGAGAATGTACATACCATGACCAGCAGGTAATGGTAGTATCGGTGAGGTTTCATGTCAGTGATGTCCACTCCCAGGTGTTCAAGGGGCAGCATGCCTTTCAGCTGAATACCTGGAAGTTTTTGTCTGAATACCCGAGAGGCAGCATTAACCTGTGAGCAGGCAGCATGGCCTAGGTGGGTCGCTTGGTGTGTTTGACTTACCAGAGTGTGTGCCAGCTCCTCCGGTACCAATAATTTGCCACTTGGCAATTCCCACCATCCCTTTTCAGTCTTGATGGCCCCTTCCGCTCTGGCTAACCTGACAGCAGTTGTCCTTGTTTTATCAGGCTAGTGCCATCAGTATATAGGACACGATTAGGGTCTGGAACCTTGAGCCCTTCTTTAAAACAAAACCCAGATACCTTACCTCCTCTTTGTAGATCTGTGCCTTCTTCTACACCCAGTAACCTGCTTCCATCAACAGCTGGAGCAGTGCATTTGTCCCTTTCCAGCATTTTTCCTTGGTCTCACGCAGCCAGCAGCAGGTCATCCCCGTATTGTAGGAACCAACATCCACACTCTTCCGGATGGAATGAGTCCAGGTCAGAAGCCAAGGCTTCCCCAAAGATGGCTGGGGAGTTCTTAAACCTTTGTGGGGGAGTCCAGATGAGCTGTTGTTCGGTGCTCCCGACTGGATCTTCCCATTCAAAGGCAAAGATGGGCTGTGACGCTGGGGCGAGGCGTATGCAGAAGAAGGCATCCTAGAGATCTAGGCAGGTGTAAACTTTAGTCCTCGGCGGGAGGAGGCTAAGTAAGGTATAGGGGTTTGGAACAGTGGGTTGTAAAGTCAGAGTAACCATGGTTTACTAGCCTGAGATCTTGTCCAGGCCTATAGTCCTGTCCTCCTTCCTTTTTGAGTGGCAGGCTCGGCGTATTCCAAGCTGACTGGCACTCTATTAGAATGCCAGCTTGTTTCAATCTACTGATGTGGGGCAGTATGCCGGCCCAGGCCTCTGTCGGTAGCAGGGTCTGGTTTGAGTTCTGTTATCACTGGGGCTTGATGTTTAGCCAGCCTGGGGGGAGTGGGGTTGTCTTCTGCCCAGACCTCAGGGAATAATTGAGTTAGCTCTCTCATGCTCTTTTGGCCCACCCGGTTCTTCCTTCAGAGGCTCATGCAACCTCCACTCATCTTGGGGGGGGGGGTATTGAGGGAGAGGGCAAATAAGTCATAGAGTCCGTCCAGAAGGTGGGCCTCTCCTCAGGGGAGAAAGTCACCTGTGCCCCTAGTATGGAGAGCAAGTCTCCTCCCAACAAGGGTACTGGGCACTCAGGAATGTAGAGGAATTCATGAATCACTTGGTCCCCCCCCCCCCCCATCTGACATTTTCTGGGCTGGCAAAATGATTTAATCATCTCTTCTCCCAATACCCCAGTTACATCGGTAGTCTTTGGACAGTGGTGCCACAGGTTTTGTTACCACCGACAGTTCTGCTCCTGTATCCACCATGAAGTCAATATTTTGGTCCCTCACCTATAAGGTTACCATGGGCTCTCAGGGACCTGATATCTCTGAGACCCAGCAGCCCTAGTTAATTTCCGGGTCAGCAAGCCCCACAACTGCGGGGGCTTCCTCTTCCTTCTTTGCCTTAGGGCATTCATTCTTCCAGTGGCCAAAAGCTCGGGCACACTGGTTTGGCTGTAATGGGTCCAGGGCCTCCCTTGGGACCAGTTGAAGGACTGTCCTGTCCCTGGGGCAGATGAGGTTTTCCGGTGGGCCTGAGATAGACTCCCAGAGTAGCAGCTTGCACTGTAAGTCTCTTGTCTGTTCTCTTTCGTTCCCTCTGGCTCTCTGGCAGAGCGCAGTCTCTGCTTAATTCCAGTGTCTCCCTCCCTTTCTTGTCAGTACTCACCAGGAGAGGGGCGTATAGCTTGGTGGTTCAGCTGGAGCTGTTTCCTGAAAGTGTTGGCCAGAGGCTTCTGTCACTGGGATCGGAGCCTGCCAAAACGGCGGCTCTACAACCTCCGGGAGAGCTGGCGGAAGAGCAGCAGCTGCTGCAGGAACTTCACATGGCCCTGCATAGGGCATTAAGGAGGCCTCCGGTCCTAGTGGAGCACTGAGAGGCAGGTGCCTCATTATCCAGCATGGGGGAGGAGTCAGGTCATCCCCGTCCAAATCCTATAGAATTTCCTTTTTTATCATCAGTCAATTTTTGTGCCATTAATATTTTTTCCTTTCCCTTCTGGATATAGAACCTTGTCCAAGGAGGGTCTCGAGCTAACTCTAGCCATGAGTCAATAGATGGATATCAATCCAGGTGTCCTGGCTCTCCTGTGACTACTGTATAGACCGCTTCCACTATTTTTAAGTTCACGGTGTTCTCTGGTGGCCATCCTGCTCCCATAGGGGGCCATTCGACCTCACAGAGTATGTGGAGGCAGTTAGGCTTCATCTTCACCCCATAGTATCCTCCAAATCCCTTCTTTAAATTTTTAATCATGTACTCCAATACAGTTGCCTTAGATTCACTTCCCCCCATCTTGCTTACCTTCTTGAACCTTCTACTACTTTTTTTTTTCGTTCTGTCTACGAAGTTCTCAGTACCCTAAGTACTTCTGATATTTCCACTCAATGACACTTAAATTGCCTTTCTGCCTCCTTCCTAATTGGGGTGAGAAGAGCCTTAACCTGCCAGATCCCAGAAGGAGAAGGGGGATCGGTGTGTCTTCACCTGCCAGTCAGTACAGCTGAACCAGAACATCACATGGTCCAAGACTGCTTCTCCCTTAAAGTCCATTCTGCCTTGGTGGGCCTGATCAAGTGAGGATGAAAACACAGATGGGTTAAATATCCCATGTCCCAGGGCATCTCCGGAAAAGCCAATTTATACTCACTTCTGTATCCCCCCTCCTTCTGGCCTAACAATTCCAAGGGGGTCAAGAATTTCACAACAGATGGGACACCTCCTAGGGGAGGGCAGAATATGAGCATACAAGGACCAGTTTCCTATCCTAAAAATCCCCTGGCGATCGCTTGGTAATAATTTTCCCCTAGACGGCGTGGACACACCTCCTAAATGACCTTCACAAATTTCCTTCCTAAACCCTAGCACACTCATCGACCTGTGGACCAAGCAATCGCTGCTGCCTGCCTATTCCAGGCTCCTGTGGGTCCCTGCCCCTTCTAGTCCCTCCCGGGGGGGGGTGATCAGGCCCCCTCTTCCACCCTACCAGGTGGGTTCCTCCTCACCTGAGCGCTCCATTCCCCTGCTGCCGTTTACTACCTGCCAAAGCGAAGAAACCGGGCGTTGAAAGGCCGAATTCTTCCAGAGGGGCGAGGCGCCTTCCCCCCTCTAGGAGATTCAAACTACAAAGCCTTGGGGTGGCCTCAAATGAGACCTGTCTCCTCAAAGTGAGGCGTTTCCCGGCCAACGCACCAAATGTTATAGCCATACGTTCCGGGAAACAAACTCACTCAGAAGGACAATGCAGATAGTGGAGTGCAGTTTATTACACCGGCGGGCCCAAGGCAGAGTCTCCTCTTAGCCAAGGACCCCAACCAGCATTTGTGAAAATCTTTTATACCCCATGTGTACGTGTCCAAACCCACCACCCCAAATTCCTTGAAACTTACATAAACAAAGGAAGGGTAAATACAACTACAATAACCCCATCATTCACGTGTTATGTGTTCAAACAGTTAATAATCAATAAGCCCGCAGTTACATTCCAAACAGTTAATAGTCAATAAGCCCGTGGTCACGTTCCAACCAGTTAATAATCAATAAGCCTGTGATTACATCCTGATAGATACGGAAAAAATTTATGACCTGTCCAGAGGCAGGGGTGATTATGGTAGGTTTTCTGAAAACTTAGGTGATGAGTAACCTGGATATGATCTTCAAGGTTCCCCTGCCTGGAGGGGGTCTTCTCCTTCCATTGTCGTTCCCACAGGCACTAAGCAGAGAGTTCAGGGTCCACTGGAGAGGTGGCCGAGCATGATCAGCATGGACAGGCCTGAGATGGAGTCCAGGCCCTATGAATTCCTTCTTCAGTGTGACTGACTGACGATGGCACAGACCCAATCTGGATGCTCTCCGCTTACCTTAATAACTGACCATTTCAAAGAAGTTAGAGCTCGAGCTCATAATCTGAGTGTAGAAATTAAAAAATCTCGGATGGTTATCTTTTGCAGTGCTGAATGGCCCAGCTTTAACGTAGGCTGGCCTCCTGAAGGGACTTTTGACTTAAGGACTGTCCGGAGAGTCTGAGAAATCATCCTCAGACCTTGAAGCGGACATCCAGACCAGGTCCTATATATCCTGGTTTGGGAAGATTTAATAGTCAGCCCAACCCCTTGGATCCAACCCTTTTTACCTCCACAGGCAGCAGCAGCCACGGAGATCCTAGTGGCTGAAGAAAAGAAAAAGCCTCCGGCTGCCCCCTCTGCCCCTGTTTTACAGGAAGATTCGACTCTTGATCTCCTTATCACACCTCCACCATATTCTCTCCCTCCTCCTATTCAGCTCGAACCCCCACCCCCCTAACCTCCTCCAGAAGCGGCTGGGGGGGGACCTGCAATGAACACCCGAAATCGTAGGGCCGCCTCCCCTGGGGGGCCTGCCGACTCTACTTCAGCAGCTATTCTTCCTCTCAGGGCTCTGGGTCCCCCTGATGCTGATGGAAATCAGCCCCTTCAATATTGGCCCTTTTCTACTAGTGATTTATATAATTGGAGGACCCAGAATGCCCCATTTTCAGACAGACCTAAAGAGCTTATTAATTTGTTAGAAACTGTTCTGTTTACTCATCAACCTACGTGGGACGATTGTCAGCAGCTACTCCAGATATTATTCACCACAGGAGAAAGAGAAAGGATCCAGCTAGAGGCGCGGAAACTGGTGCCAGGAGAAAGTGGGCAACCCACGGCTAACCCTGCGACGATTAACTCTTCCTTCCCTTTGTCTAGGCCACAGTGGGACTATAACACGGCAGAAGGTAAGGAGCGGCTCCGGGTCTACCGCCAGGCTCTGTTGGGGGGTCTCAAAGCGGCCGCTCGCAGGTCCACTAATTTGGCTAAGGTAGGCAATGTACAGCAAGGGAGAGAAGAGCGTCCTGTGGCGTTCCTGGAGAGACTGATGGACGCTTTCCATCAGTACACTCTCATGGACCCTGAGGCGGAGGATACTAGGTCAGCCTTAATGATGCATTTTATTAATCAGTCAGCCCCAGATATAAGGAAGAAGTTACAGAAGATAGATAGATTAGGTGAAAGATCTATTCAAGATCTGATGGCAGTAGCAGAGAAAGTTTATAATAACCGAGAGACACCTGAAGAGAAGCAGACTAGAGCCGCCGACTGGCAGACCCGAAATATGGCTCGCATTCTCCTGGCCGCCACCAGCGCCCAGCCGAACGAACGAGAGGAGAGATTGAGACAACTGGCAGAAGGTAAGCCGAAACCTAACCCCCAGGGAAAACCAAAGTTAGGACGGAATCAGTGTACATATTGTAAAAAAGAAGGACATTGGGTTCAGGATTGCCCTAAAAAGTTCAAACAAGGAACTAACGTTTTGGCTCTGGGGGACCTGAGCGACTAGGGGAGATGGGGCCCGGAACCCCTCCCCGAGCCCAGGGTAACCTTAAAAGTGGAGGGGACCCCAATTGAGTTTTTAGTGGACACTGGGGCTGAACATTCTGTCCTGCTTGACCCACGGGGAAAACTCTATTCAAAGACTTCATGGGTGCAGGGGGCCACTGGTATGAACAAATATTCATGGACTACCCGAAGAAACCTAGATCTGAGCACGGGCCGGGTATCGCACTCTTTCATGGTCATACCAGACTGCCCCTACCCACTGCTTGGCCGAGACTTGCTAACCAAAATAGGAGCCCAGATCCATTTCTCATCTGAGGGGGTGAATGTTACGGACCCGGCTGGTAGGCTGGTACAAGTTCTGACCATGCAAACAGAAGATGAGTACAGATTACACCAAGGCCCCTCCGAAGTAGCCCCTGAGGTTGATATGCATCAGTGACTTAATGAATACCCACAAGCCTGGGCAGAAACCGGAGGTCCAGGCTTAGCCAAACATTGGCCCCCAATTTATATTGAGTTAAAACCAGGAGCAGAGGCCGTCAGAGTCAAGCAATATCAGATGCCACAAGAGGCAAAAAGGGGTATTCGCCCTTACATACGCAGGCTGTTGGCTCAGGGCATCTTATGCCCATGCCAATCCAACTGGAATACCCCCCTTCTCCCAGTCAGAAAGCCGGGGTCCAATGACTACAGGCCAGTGCAGGATTTGAGACAAGTTAACTAACGGGTGATGGACATCCACCCCACAGTAGCAAACCCCTATACTCTTTTGAGCTCCTTGAACCCCAATCACCAGTGGTATACGGTACTGGACTTAAAAGATGCTTTTTTTAGCCTCCCCCTGGCACCCAAAAGCCAGAATATTTTTGCCTTCTAATGGTCAGATCCAGAAGAAGGCATTCATGGGCAACTAACTTGGACGAGACTACCACAAGGATTCAAGAACTCGCCCACGATCTTCGACGAAGCATTACATGAGGACCTGGGTGAGTACCGTGTCCAACACCCACGGGTTGCCTTGCTACAGTGTGTGGACGACCTTTTGTTGGCCACAGAATTCCAACAAACCTGTCTGGAGGCAACCAGAGACTTGCTGTATACTTTAGCTGAGCTGGGATATCGAGCCTCCGCAAAGAAAGCACAAATTGGCAGACAAGACGTTCATTCAACCTGGGATACATATTAAAAGAAGGACAGCGGTGGCTGTCCAAAGCTAGAAAAGAGACTGTGTTAAAGATCCCTAAGCCCCAGAGTCAACGCACAATTAGAGAATTTCTGGGGTCCGCTGGATTCTGTAGATTATGGATCCCAGGTTTTGCTGAAATGGCAAGACCACTATACCAGGCAACAAAAGAGACTATACAATTTGCCTGGACAGAGGAAATGAATAAAGCCTTCCAGGACATTAAGGCAGCCCTCCTGTCAGCCCCTGCCCTGGGTCTACCTGACGTCACTAAGCCCTTCTTTCTCTATGTAGATGAGAGCAGAGGGGTAGCCAAAGGGGTGTTACTCCAGAAACTGGGACCTTGGAAAAGACCAGTGGCATATCTTTCAAAAAAACTGGACCCAGTGGCTAGTGGATGGCCCCCCTGCTTGCGTATGGTGGCTGCAGTGGCCTTGTTAGTAAAAGACGCTGGCAAATTAACCCTGGGACAAGAACTGCAAATAACCCCTCATGCCATAGAGGGTATATTGAGACAGCATCCAGATCGATGGATCAGTAACGCTAGACTGACCCATTACCAGGGACTACTACTAAACCCTACCAAGATCATTTTTCAGCCGCCAACTACTTTGAGCCCAGCCTCACTCCTGCCAGATCCAGACCTGGACACTCCACTACATGACTGTGCTGACATCCTGGCTCAAGTATGTGGGATCCGGGCTGATCCAAAAGACGTCCCCCTTCCGGATGCTGAACTGACTTGGCACACGGATGGGAGCAGCTTCGTACAAAATGGACAAAGGGACAAAAAAAAATGCAAGATCTCATCAAAACTGCAAAGATTGTCATCAAAGACTACCGGGAGAAAATAGAGAAAATTGCCTCGGACTGTAAGGCTTGCCTGCTAACAAACCCAACCAAGACTTCAGGAGCAACTAAAGGAGCCAGAGAAAGGGGAACACGCCCTGGAGCCTACTGGGAAGTAGACTTTACTGAGGTAAAACCGGGACAATACTGATATAGATACCTGCTAGTCTTCATTGATACTTTTTCTGGATGGGTAGAGGCCTACCCAACAAAAAAGGAGACAGTCCAGGTTTTAACAAAAAAACTCTTAAAAGAGATCCTGCCGAGGTTCGGATTCCCTGCACAGGTAGGTTCTGATAACGGTCCCGCCTTTGTCTCCAAGGTAAGTCAGGGACTGGCGGCGGTTCTGGGGACAAATTGGAAATTACATTGTGCCTATCGACCCCAGAGTTCAGGACAAGTAGAAAGAATGAACAGAACTTTAAAAGAGACCTTGATCAAATTAACCCTAGAGACTGGTGGAGACTGGGTGGCGCTCTTCCCCTTTGCCTTGTTCCAGGTGCGGAACTCACCCTACATGTTGGGGCTAACCCCCTTTGAAATTATGTTCGGGAGACCTCCCCCTATTGCACCTAGTTTAAAGACTGATTTAACAGCTGACTTACCTGTTGATGCTCTGTTTTCCTCTCTTAGACTCCTCCAACGGGTGCACAAGAACATTTGGAAATGGCTAGAAGCCCTATACCTCACCAAACCACCGCCTGAACCGCATCATTTTCGGCCAGGAGATTGGGTCTATGTGCGAAGACACCACTCAGGCACCCTCGAACCACGCTGGAAAGGACCCTACTCCATCATCTTAGTCACACCAACGGCCCTCAAAGTAGACGGTATCTCAACGAGGATCCACTTCTCGCATGTGAGGCCTGTTGATCCTTTCACCCACATCCACAAGGTTCTGCCACAATGGAGAGTCTCCAGGCATCCAGACAATCCGCTCAAGCTAAAACTTCAGAAACGCCCCAAAAGAGTATCTCCCTCTTAAGGTACTTTGTGCTCTGGGCAGCCATCCAGGGACTTACCTCAGCCAATCCCCATCATCCGGTTAACATGACTTGGATGGTCTACAACCCTGAGACAGGAGAAATACTTAATTCGAGTTCCAACGTAGCCCCCAAAGGGACATGGTGGCCCGTATTGACCTTTGATTTATGTGTCCTGGCGGCCGACGGTAATGGCTTTGGTCCCCACCAACTGACCGACTTTTTTGCTCATGGCTCCTACAGCTTATTCACCCGCAATTGTGAGGGTAAGGGCCCACATTATTACGAACAAGTGCCTGTCTATGTCTGCCCAGGGGGAGGAAGGGATCAGACCCAAATTGATAAATGTGGGGGGGTAGATTCTTTTTATTGTGCCGCTTGGGGATGTGAAACTACAGGAACGGTCCATTGGCTCACCAACTCTGACGAAGACCTCATTCAGGTAAAATCACCCCCGCACACCCAAAAATGCCCCTCTCAGGGAGTATCATCTAAACCTGGACAATGTTTTCCATTACAGATTGAGTTCACAGATAAAGGGAAAAAGTTTACCAGGTGGGATTTTGGCCGAGCCTGGGGCCTCCGTCTCTACAAGACCGGATATGACACTGGAGTCCGGTTTGAGCTTAAATTAAAGCTGGGAACAAACCAGGTGATAGCCCCAAAACCTTCTTCCCAAGAGATAACCCCAAAACCTCCCTCCCAAAACCAAAGTCGGGATACTGGACCTACTCCACACACTCCTCCCATAGCAGACATGTCTCCACATACAGACCCCCTTATAAAGATGATATAGTTGACTCTGTAGAAGACCCATGATTGGGCCTTCCATAGGAACTAGAAGAGGGGGAAATGTGAAATGTGAAACCCAAACTACTCTATTTTAGGATAGCACCGCCATTTTGAGTAAAACCTCCTCCCGAGGAGAGAAAACGAAATTTAAAGAGAAAGAAACTCAAGGAGCCAATCAAGAGAGGGCAGGAAAGTCCCTCAAGAAAGCCCCTCACCTCCCACCAATCAGTAGCTTACAAGACCTCCTTAGTTAAAGAATTAACCAATCCCCTTAAGCTTCCCGCTTCCCCCACTATACGGTATAAAAATACATCGCCGCCATCACTCGGGGCTCTGTCCGCATGGCCATTAGGTTGTGTGGAGGGAGTCCCTGCCCGAGCTTGTAATAAAGTCCCTCACTGCTTTTGTATCCATCCGTGGCTCCTGTGGTGTTTGGTGGGATTCCGCGATCGGGTACAACAGGAGGAAGTCCTCGGCCTTTTTTTGCTCGAGGCCTACGGGCATCCCATTCACTTGGATACAGTAAGTGCAGTACAGATTATTCTCGCTCAGGCTACGGGCCTTGGACTAGGCCCTTCAGGATCCTTATCAGCCTTTGCAACCAAGACCTATCTGAACCATCATATGTGCAGCTTCTTACCCCTTTTCACTAGTCTGGAGGCCCATGGAAGCAAAAACCGTGTTTATATTCAGAGCTTAAAACAGCCTGGCTTATAAGGCGCGTTCAGTAAATTTAGCACTTTCTTGAAGTCAGGCACTAGACTTTTAATTCCAGTTCTCCCACAGGCTTCCGCTTTCATCATCTCCAAGTCACTTACTGCAGAGCAGCTAGAGATTTTAAATGAATCTGCTTATAGATCACTCCTGGCTTCCCTTATTTAGAAAAAAATCCAGTTCTTTACATAAAAGACCTACATTACATTATCTGGCCACCTACCTGGGACTCTAGCCTGTTCCTATAGGTCACGGAGACTCGAATTCTATTTAGGGCCTGTTAACTGACTTTAATATTCTTCTAGATCTTCATGAGGGTGGGGAGTGGCCTTGTAGGTCAAGTCTCAGCTCAGGTTATCAGTCAGGAACATTGTACCCAATCTAAAGTAGCCCTCTGCCACTCTTTTGGACAGATTACTGATTGTCTTCATGCCATTCACCATCCAAAATTATATGGTTTCCCCACCTCACCAGCTGCTTCACACTTGTTTTAACTCCATGAAAATGAAACTGGGTCCTTCCTAAAAACCAGGTTCCTTTGCAAAGCCTATTAATAACCTATCTAAAACGTTCCTTTTCTTGTCCACCTGTTTCCCTCGAGGTTGTGGAGTACCAAAGAAAAAGGGATTGAGACAGCAGGCCCTTGCAGGACACTACTGTGTATAAAACCCTTTCTTCTGTACCTGATTCCTTGTTTGTAGAAAGACTTGAGCCTCCTGGACCTTGTTCCAAAGAGCAGATCCAAACAGTTCCTAATGAAGGACATGAGGGAATGCAAAAACAAAGGAAAAGCAGTCACGGAATTACAGTTCAGGGACTTCCCTGGTGGGCCAGTGGTTAAGACTATGCTTCCAGCACATGCATGGGTTTGATTTCTGGTCAGAGAACTATGATCCTGTCTGCTGCACAGCAATAAATAAATAAAATTTTAGTTGACTTTGTTGTACACCTGAAACTAACAACACTGTTAATCAACTACAATTAAATGTAAAAAAAAAATGTATTTCAGTGATAAAACAGAGCCTCAGTCCCTCCTCATGGGATATATGTAATAATCTGATACAGATCTTTGAGTGCTGCAGGAACTAAAGCCCTCACCCAGGTGGAGGATGGTAAGTACCTTTTGAGAAGCCAGACTGGTGGGAACTGGAAGGTTGATGATTGAGATTCCTGGAACATCACCCTGTTACCTCACCACCAACCAGTCAGAAGAAAGATACACCTTACAGTCATCATCCCTGAATGATGCCTTTAAAAACTATTCCTTGAAAACTCATGGAAAGTTTGGGTCTTTCCAGAAGGAACCACCTGTTCTTGCATGGCCCATGCAATAAAACTTTCTCTCCTCCAAATTCGAATTTTTCTATTTGTTTTTTCTCACTGTTCTGCAAGCACCGGGACTTGGGTTTGTAAAAAAAAAAAAATGACACTTTCCGCCCCTTACTTCACAGGTGTGCCCACTATTCAATAAATAGATTCAATGACTTGAATGAGTTGGGTAAGACTTGGATTTAATATCACAGCTATTATTTCCTATATCCTATGACCACCCTTTTGGTCTGAGGAAGCAAAGCTTACATATAAAAATTCAGTGTGTCTCAACTTAGTTCAGTTCAGTTATGTTTGACTCTTTGCAACCCCATGAACTGCAGCATGCCAGGCCTCCCTGTCCATCACCAACTCCCAGAGTTCAACCAAACCCAAGTCCATTGAGTTGGTGATGCCATCCAACCATCTCATCCTCTGTCGTCCCCTTCTCCTCATGCCCTCAATCTTTCCCAGCATCAGGGTCTTTTCAAATGAGTCAGTTCTTCACATCAGGTGGCCAAAGTATTGGAGTTTCAGCTTCAACATCAGTCCTACCAATGAACACCCAGGACTGATCTCCTTTAGGATGAACTGGTTGGATCTCCTTGTAGTCCAAGGGACTCTCAAGAGTCTTCTCCAACACCACAGTTCAAAAGCATCAGTTTTTCAGCACTCAGCTTTCTTTATAGTCCAACTCTCACATCCATACATGACCACTGGAAAAACCATAGCCTTGACTAGATGGACCTTTGTTGACAAAGTAATGTCTCTGCTTTTCAATATGCTATCTAGGTTGGTCATAACTTTCTTTCCAAGGAGTAAGCATCTTTTAATTTCATGATTTCATGGCTGCAATCACCATCTGCAGTGATTTTGGAGCCCACCCCCCCAAAAGTCATCCACTGTTTCCCCATCTATTTGCCATGAAGTGATGGGACCGGATGCCATGATCTTAGTTTTCTGAATGTTGAGCTTTAAGCCAACTTTTTCACTCTCTTTCACTTTCATCAAGAGACTTTTTAGTTCCTCCTCACTTTCTGCCATAAGGGTGGTGTCATCTGCATATCTGAAGTTATTGATATTTCTCCCGACAATCTTGATTCCAGCTTGTGCTTCCTCCAGTCCAGCGTTTCTCATGATGTACTCTGCATGTAAGTTAAATAAGCAGGGTAACATATACAGCCTTGACGTACTCCTTTTCCTATTTGGAACCAGTCTGTTGTTCCATGTTCAGTTCTAACTGTTGCTTCTTGACCTGCATACAGGTTTCTCAAGAGGCAGGTCAGGTGGTCTGGTATTCTCATCTCTTTCAGAAATTTCCAGTTTATTGTGATCCACACAGTCAAAGGCTTTGGCATAGTCAATAAAGCAGAAATAGATGTTTTTCTGGAACTCTTGCTTTTTCGATGATCCATCGGATGTTGGCAATTTGATCTCAACTTAAGGGGTCATTTACAATAACTTCTGGTTACTTTCTCTCTCCATTTGGTTTCCCTCTGTACTTCCAATTGAAGGTATAGAAGAAAGAGGAGAAGGAGCAGCAGAAATCATCCATCAGTATAGTTTTATACCAACTATTTAGAATAATTTTTTATATTGATAATATCCTATGTTGATGAGGTTACAGAAAAACTAGTACACCCAAACTGCTATTGAAAATAAATAATGATGTCTAAGTGTTTATTAAGCTGTTACTAAGTGCTGCATACATGGTTCATTTCATTTGGTCCTCACGGCTCTATAGGATAGGAACTACTATTGCTCCCATTTTATGGATCAAGAAATTGAGGCTTAAAGAGTTAAACTATAGAAAGAATATGTTGACACAATCTTTTTAAAACAATTTAGCAAGTGATGTATCAAAACTATATATCATTTATATTCTTTATCCCAATCATGCCCATCTTGTAAATTCGTTTTCTGGATAACTCAAGAAAAGAGCTACATTTACAAAGACTTTCATCACAGCAATAATCTTAAATAGTAAAAAAGTAGAAACAAATGTCAAACAACAGATCAGTTTGTAGGACAACATGATAGGATACCATATGGTTACTAAAAGAATAATTATGAAGACTGATGAAATATGGGGAAATGTTTTATGATATATTAAATTTAAAATCAGACTGAAAATGAATATACAGTATAATCATTTAAAATATATACATTTGAATAAGAACCAGAAAAGGATAAATGAAAGTAGTTGTGTCAAAAATGTGGGCTTTATATGTTTTTTTCTTTCTCAAATATTTGCTTTAAGGTGATTACATTATTTTTTTGTTTTAAATTAAAAAATAATACCCATGATAATAAGAATAGGTAGAATGCTGAATTATCCATATATGTGCTCTGCTGAACAACAATCTTACTAAACCACTGAATTTATGTCATGACATTGATCAATACAAGGCATTAGAGGATACCAAAAAAACTTGAGAAATCCATTTGTAGAACAGGTTTAATGAATTTGTCAACAATTTTGAAGATTCCTGGTTGATGTCCAGTGAGGATCTGCCTGAACTCTTCTCCATGTCATGTTCCACCTGCACACCCAAACTTCAGGTTAGCAGTTTTGATCAGTCTATTTAGACACCGATGATTTTCTAGATCTGACTTGGTCTTACTTTTGAATGAGATGTGTTTCTTTCAGAGAAGCCATGTTTATGTATCCAGCTTCAGAATTCTGTGAACACGAAAGGGACTTGAGGGCCTTGGGGTCTGCCACTGCTTCTTCTAACCTCTGTTCTTCGGTCTCTTGAAGACTTTCAGTGCACTCTGCTGAACCCGTTCCTGAAAAACTAAGAAGGGCCTTATGTGAGGACCACATAAAATGGATTCTTTTCTACCTTAAGTCAGGATTCTGTCAAGTGTGAAGGTGAAGTGGCAGCAAGGGGAGGAGGAGCTACAAGAAGATTTAGATACTAAATATAGAGAAAATTACCTCTAAATACTATGCTTTCTCAGGCCAGCAACCAGAACTAGCTAGGCAGCCATGACTCTCAGGCATGCAAATGATGGTCTTGATTTTACTAACCTGGAGTTTGGTAAGTAAATGATTTTATTCAATACTTCAGATTCACGGATGTCACAAACAGTTGTTTCCTTAAAAGAAAGGATGAGTATTAAATTATAATCATAAACCATTGGTGATATGTATTTTTTTATACATATTTTTGGTTAAAAGTGTAATCACCTCACCTCATACCTATTAGACTAACTATCACCAAAAAAACAAGAGATAACAAATGCTGGAGAAGATATGGAAGAAAGGGAACACTTCTGCACTGTTCATGGGAAAGTAAATTGGTACAGCCACTGTGGAAGACATATGGAGGTTCCTAAAAAATTAAAAAGAGATCTACCATATGATCCAGCTGTCTTACTTCTCGGTATGCACCTGGCGGAAGTGAAATCACTGTCCCAAAGAGATATCTATATTCCATGTTTAGAGGAGCTTTATTTACAATAGCCAAAATATGGACAACTTAGGTGTCCATGATGGACGCATGGATAAAGAATATGTGTACCATATAATACTATTCAGCAAAATGAAAAATTTTAAATAAGGAAATCCTGCCATTTGTGACAACATGAATGGACCTTGAGGTCATTGTGCTGAGTAAAATAAGTCAGAGAGAAAGACAAATACTGTATGATCTTAAATATACTTGGAGTTTAAAAAAAAAAAAAAACTAACCTTCTTGAAATACAAACCAGATTTATGGTTGTCGGGGATGGGGGAATTAGGTGAATGTGATCAGTGGTATGAACTTTCTCTTGTAAGAGAAATAAGTTCTTGGAACATAATGTAAAACATGATGACTACTTAAAAGCACTGCACTGTATGTATTGACAGTTGCTAAGAGAGTAGAACTTAAAAGTTCTCGTCATGAGGAAAAAAAATTGGACCTATATGAGATGATGGATGTTAACTAATCTTACAGTGGTGATCATTTTGTAATAAATCCATATAATAAATCATTATATTGTATACTTTAAACATAAATGTTATATGTAATTTATATCATCAAAATTGGGGGGATTTAATCCCTACTATCTATGGAATATTTGACAATTCTACATCTCATACTTTTAACAACAAAAAACCAAACAATTGGATTTAAAAAATGGGCAGAAGAGCTAAAGAAACACTTTTCCCCAGGAAGACATATAGATGGCCAACAGGCACATGAAAAGATGTTGAACAACACTTAAATTACTAGGGAAATGCAAATCAAAACCACAATGAGATATCACCTCATGCCCGTTAAAATGGCTGTTATCAGAAAGGCAAGAAATAACAAGTGCTGGCAAGATGTGGAGGAAAGCAAACCCTCATACACTGTTGGTGGGATTGTAAATTGGTACAGCCACCGTGGAAAACAGCATGGAGACTCCTGAAAAAACTAAAAGCTACCACATGTTCCAGTCCCACTTCTGGGTGTTTCTCTGAAGAATATGACAACAGTAATTTGAAGAGTATATGTGGACTTCCTTGGTGGCCCAGTGGTTAAGCATCTGCCTGCTAATGCAGAGGACACAGACTCAGTCCCTGATCAGGGAAGACTGTACATGCTGGGGGGCAACTAAGCCTGTGCACTCCAGCTGCTGAGCTCATGGGCCACAGCTACCGAAGCCCACACTCTAGAGCCCCTGCTCTTCAACAAGAGAAGCCGCTGCAGTAAGAAGTCTGCGCATCACAACTAGAGAACAGCCTCCCCTCACTTCAACTAGAGAAATCCTTGCACAGCAATGAAGACCCAGGGTAGCCTATATAAATATTAATAAATAAAATTTTTTTAAAAAGAAAAGCTATGGCATTAATAACAATAGTCAAGATATGGAGACACCCTAAGTGCCCTTCAATGCATGAATGGTGGATAAAGAAGACTATAAATATATAAAGATGAAATCTTGCCATTTGTAACAACGTGGGTGAACAACAAGGTATTATGCTAAGTGAAATAAGTCAGAGAGAAAGACAAATACCATATGGTTTCTTCCCTCGCAGCTCAGTTGTTAAAGAATCTGCCTGCAATGCAGGAGACTTGGGTTCAACTTCTGGGTCAGGAAAATCCCCTGGAGAAGGAAATGGCAACCCACTTCAGTTTTCTTGCCTGGAGAATCCCACGGACAGAGAAGCCTGGCAGGCTACAGCCCATGAGTCTCAAGAGTCTAAAAGGACTTGGTGACTAAACCTACCTTAATTCACTTAATGTGGAATAATATGTGAAATATGTGGAATATATTGCATATGTGGAATAATATGCAAAAAAATAAACAGATAGATACAGAGAGCAGAGTAGTGGTTACCAGAGGGGAAAGTGGGTGAGGGTGAAATGGGCAGAAGTGTTCTACTGTTATGGTGGTGAATAGAAACTATAAATTTTTGGTGGTGAGCATGCTGTAGTGTATACAGAAGTCAAGGTATAATTGTTATATACCTGAGACCTATATAATGTTATAAACCAATGTTAGGGTAGGGTAGGTAGGTTTAGTTGCTAAGTCATGTCTGACTCTTGTGACCCCATGGACTGTAGCCTGCCAGGCTCCTCTGTGCATGGGATCTCCAGGCAAGAATACTGTAGTGGGTTGCCATTTCCTTCTCCAGATCTTCCTGACTGAGGAATTGAACCTAGATATCCTGCATTGCAGGCAGATTCATCACCAACTGAGCTACAAGGGAAGAAACCAATGTTACCTCAATAAATAAAATTATTTTTAAAATAACAAATAAATGCCAGACTTTCTATATTAGTGCTTTTCACTACTAGCCTGATTTTATTTTTTTTTAATTATGAAATTATGATAACACATTTATAGGAGACCTGGAAAATACAGAAAAAGTTACATATAACTGCTAGCCTGTTTATTATGTCTACTTTTCTACATGAATAACCTCATATTAGCTGATGTAATCATTCCAATATATTTACCTAGGTAAGCTTTTACTTAATACTCTGGTAAACATTTTCTGTCCCTTTGTAACATAAAAAAAGTTACCTGTTTTGAGCTCCATGATCTTTTAAATTTTCATTTATTTATTTGTTTACTTTTGGCTGCACTGGG
The DNA here is from genome assembly GCF_963930625.1 of Muntiacus reevesi. Classification (NCBI taxonomy): domain Eukaryota; kingdom Metazoa; phylum Chordata; class Mammalia; order Artiodactyla; family Cervidae; genus Muntiacus; species Muntiacus reevesi. The sequence goes on from NC_089249.1 coordinate 162,242,111, forward strand.
TCTTCATTGGTTTTTGTGTGGGCTTTCTCTGGTTGTGGCAAGCGAGGACTACTTTTCATTGTAGTGAATGGGCTTCTCACTGCAGTGGCTTCTCTTGTTGTGGAGAACAGGCTCTAGGCTTCAGTAGTTGCAGTGTTCCCTACACTGGCAGGCAGATTTTATCCACTGCGCCACCAGAGAAGTCCTCCATGACTTTAAAAACCAAATATTCTTTCTCAGGAAAATATAGACCAAAACAGACCAGAGAAGTGGTCACAGAGCATATAAAGACCATATCAGAAACTGGGAGTTTTACCCTGAAGACTGCAGGAAGTTCTTGCACAGCACTGAGTCTTCTGCTCAGACTACATGTATTTTCTAAAGACCCCTTCAGCTACAGACTAAGAACCACAGGACTTATAAGACAAAGGCTGGGAAGATGGCAGAGGGGAGATGAGACATGTCTTTCCATGGCCCCTAAACCAATAAGCAGGATCTACTGTGAAGTATCCTGGGAAGAAAGGCCTAGCAGATGATATAAGCCAGGGAAGAAAGCAAGTAGGCTTCATCCTGGATTCAGAACTCAGCTCTGCTTACTGAAGTCCCTCTGGCTGACTCGGTCACCAGCCAGACCCTGGATCTCATCTGAATGTAGACTATTGGCTGCATCTCTCTGGACTTGGCTACTTGCCTGCCAGGACTTTTGTAACATAATTGCATTTCTCTGACTCAGATGTTCTCCTTAGACTTAACTCCTTGCCAGACCAGACTAGCTTCACTTTACCTTTCTGAGCCTCAGATGGGCTCATCTCTCAAGATGGGGATAGAATAATACAAGGCAAACAGGGCAACTGAGAAGGAGGCATATGTGTGTGGACATTTAACATCCTTTCATTCTCAAATATCTACGGAGCACCTGTTCATAGATACAGCAACGTATGAGATGTAACCCTTTTCCTCCAGGATGTCACTGCTGAGATGATGAGAGAGAGAAGTGAAAAGGCAATGACAGTACAGTGTGTTAAGGAAGAGGCTGGGAGGCATACACAGAGTGCTTTGGGATCACATTGGAGGAGCCAGTCGAACAAAAGCTGACCCGATGAAGAGCAAGTTGGTCAAGAGCTATGTCAAGGCCTGCTCCCTGGGTGTGCAGCCAGTGAATCTCTGCCATAGTCCACCAAGGCCAAGTTCAGGCTACAGCTTCATGCAGAAGGTGAAGGGAAGAGAAGACAGCAGCCTTACCTCCCCTCTGTGGGTCTGGATGCTCTTTATGATATGCTCTAGGAGATCAACCTCTTGTGTGAGCTGGAGACTGTTTTTCTGTAGCTGCTTATTTTCTTCATCCAAGACAAGTACTCTAAGGATGGCATAGATCAGAGGCGTAACTCAACATTTCTGGATCATCCAAAAAACTCTCTTCCACTTCCCACTAGCTCTGGGTCTTAGCCCACTGCCAAATTTTAGAACCAACTTTGCCAGAATAATTCCCAACACATTCCAAAACCAAGTGAAAACGAGTAAGCTTCTGGCTTATACACAGTCATTAAATAGAGAATAGAGACACACTCTATGCAAGAATACGAAAGGCACAGTTCCAGCCCTTGAGAAACCTAAGAAATGATATGATCACATTTAGAGGCGGGACTCTGCATCCCTTCTAACATTGTAGCCACACGGCCTGCATCTGGTTCTGATCTCAGTCACCCCGTGTTTTTATTTCAGTAGTAGTAGAAGTAAAAACAGTAGCAGCAGCAGTATTAGTAGCAGCAGTAGCCATTTACCACGTACTTGCCGTGTATGTGGGCACTGTGAACTATCTATACAGCACATGCATGCTAAGTTGCTTCAGTCATGTCCAGCCGTTTGTGATCCTATGGACCATAGCCGCCAGGCTTCTCTGTCCATGGGATTCTCCAGACAAGAATACTGGAGTGGGTTGCTATGCCCTCCTCCAGGGGATCTTCCTGACCCAGGGATCGAACCAGCATCTCTTATATCTCCTGCACTGGCAGATGAGTTCTTTACCACTAGTGCCACCTGGGAAGCCCATCTATACAGTAAACACTTAAATCTTTTCATGTATTAGCTCCTTTAATCCTCACAACGAGCCCATGAAATAGATGCTGTTATGAAGCCTATTTTGCAGGTAAGGAAACTGAGGCTCAGAATGGGGAAAGTAACTTATGTAAAAAGATAAAACCAGAAAGTCATACAGCTGAGATGCCAGCCTTATTCTCTCTCAGTCTACCTTGATTCCGTAGATGCCAAAACATGAACATGAGTGTCAACACACATAAACGGGATGGACCAGGATGAACACAGCTGGGTCCTTGGGAGGCAATCCTGCCATGAAAGAGCCTATCTGAATGCCCAGCTTACCCTCTCCATGATACTGTTCTCTTTAATTTTACAACTTCTGCCACTTGTATGAACTGCTAAAAACACCCAAATAGCAGAGAAACAATTATGAGACAAGTCTGCAAACTCAAAGGACCACCTCTGGAATGATCTCTTTGTGGAGGGAGAAATATCCTCTTTGTGGAGCTCACAGGTCACTGCGGCAGGCACCCACCTGCTCTGGACAGAAGATATCATCCACTTGTTGCTGTTAATCAATGTTTCTTGTTCTGTGACCTGCTCCAGAAGTTTCCTTTTTTCTAGGAGCAGGATATCATTTTGGGTGGTGATTTGGTGCTGGAATGCCTTTTCCTAGAGATAATAAGTCCTCATAATTACCCCAGCAGGAGAAAGAATTACACATTTAAGAGCATCAGCCTGTTTCTAAACTCAACAGTAAATTGTCTTGCAAACATCTTTTCTCCTGTCTTCTTAGTCTGTCTTTACCTGTTTGCTGACATTGTCAGCTAGACCATTCTCCTATTTATCTTGGTTATTTTATGCTATGTATTTGTTTTGACATTTATTCATTCTTTTGGGTTAAGTTTTTTTAATGTTTGAACACTCAACTTCCAATAAGGTCCCAGTGCTCTCTCATCTGTATTTTAATTCTATAGGTATCAAGTCATTAACAAATACAACTAAATTCTCTGAAGCTCCATACTGAGAAAGATTTCCATATAACACATTTCCATCTGCTTTGTAGTTACAGTCTTTTTAAGGTGAAGGAAGATGGGAATCTAGCCACCTCACTTGAAAACCAGCATCAGGGTTTCGGTTGCTTGGCATGTCAGCCAGGTATCGAGAGTACTCTTGCAGTGATGATGCTGAAATGATTTCTAGCTTGACATCATGTTTCATTTTCTACCAACATCTTCCCTGAAAGCAATAGCTAGTGAAGTTATAGCTAAAATAATACAGGATTACATTTTGTGAAAAAAACACTAACATCCTTACCTTGAGTCAGCAGATATTAGTAAATATCACAGTTGGTGAAGAGCTCAGAAGCTCACAAGCGTAGAACTGCCCCTCTCCCTTCACCAAGGACCTGTTAGTGGTAACAGGTAAGTGCCTTCTCCTATTTGTGTTGGTTCCCACCTTCATTTGGGGGATGGGCATGAATGGGAGTGTAAGGAGAGTAAGGACCTCTGGCAGATGGGTGAATCACATGGTTAGGAGGGGCAACTTTCTTTCTTCCAATAAGGCACTATTAATAATATAGATCATTCAGAAAAGACTGTCCACATATGTGGTATCTAAAAAAACTCAAACAACAACAAAAAAACAGACTCATAGATACAGAGAACAGATTGGATTGTTGGCTGCCAGAGGTGAAGTCCACGGGGTTGCAAAGAGTCAGACATGACTGAGTAACTGAACAACAAGAGGTGGAGAGGGGTGGGCAAAATGGGTGAAGGTAGTCAAAGGTATAAAGTCCAGTTATTAAAGAGTTATAAGGATGTAATGTACAGCATAGGGCTATAGCTAGTAATACTGTATTGCATATGACAAAGTTGCTAATACGGGAGATCTTACAAGTTCTCATTGCAAGAAAAAACATTTGTAACTATGGGTGGTGATGGATGTTAATTAGACTTATTGTGGTGGACATATATACAAATATTGAATCATTGTGCTATATAACTAAATAATGTAATAATGCTGTAAACATAATATTATGTCAATTATAATTCAAAATAGAAAGAAGGGAAGGAAGAAAAGAGAGCGAGGAAGAAAGGCAGGGAGAGAAGAAGGAAGGCTGTTTATCTATTAGTCTATTATTAAGGAATTGTAAGGAAGGAGATCACGGCATGTTTTGGAACAACTCTTCCATATTTTAAAGTCCTTCATCCAGGACCCTTCAGTGTCTAACAACAGTCTCACCTGTTACTCTTTAAATACATTATGATAAGGATTGACAGTGGAAGCAGCCACCCGACAAATAATCTCTGCAGTTATAACTGGATTAGAAAGGAAACTGAGTGGGACCGGCTACTGACACACTGTCCATTGAAAATACTGTATTTTTTAGGAACCAGGACACCTGCTGTAATAATAGGATAAAATATTTGTGGAAACCTGGTTTGGGTGGTCACACAGTCAGAGGACTCAACTGGCTCATTGAATAAGAGAAAGCTGAAGGAATGAAGCACCCCAAAAGTGGCATTATTTTCTGGAGACTTTGTGCTTAGAAAGTGAGTCCAGGATTTGTATGCTTGGGGCTCTGGTTCACAGGCCCTAAAATAAGTAGAATCAAGAGCTCCAGGTTTGTACCTCTGTGGTACATCTACTGATTAACATGCTTCTAAGAGATTTTATCATACCTCAGTCAGTGAAGAATCTGCCTGCAATGCAGGCGACCGGGGTTTGATTCCTGGGGCCAGGAAGATCCCCTGGAGAAGGGAATGTCAACCCACTCCAGTATTCTTGTTTGGAAAAAATTCCATGGACAGAGGAACCTGATGGGCTGTAGTCCATGGGGTCACAAAAGTTGGACATGACTTAGCGACTAAGCCGCCACCACCACCAAGAGACTTTACAAGAGATGTTACTTTAAGAAGAAAGTAACACCTATGAAGATTTGTATGTGCCAGGAGGTCCCACTTTAGGCATTTTGTATTTTAATCCTCATAGAAACCTTGTGAGGTTGGGATTCATATTTTCACAAGAAAATGATGCAAAGAGGCTCGGGAAAGATCACAGAACTATTAAGTGGCAGGGCTAGCCTTTGCATCCAAGACTGTCCAAGGCCAACTCCAACCACTCTTTCCTTGCCTCTGGTTACTTGCAGCCTCCAGTAAATTTCATGGAGACCTGTGACTCGGGGTAGACGTTCTAGTTCCCCAGGGCTGCTGTAACAGATTACAACAAGCTGGGCGGCTTAAAACAACAGGAATTTGTTGTTTGAATTCCTAGAAGTCTAAAATCAAGTTGTTGACAGGGTTAGTTCTGGGGGCACTGAGGGAGAGTCTGTTCCATGTCTCCCTCCTAACTGATGAATGCTACCAGTCCTTGGTGCTCCTTGGTTTGTGGCTTCATTGCTCCCATCTGTGCCTCATCATCACATGGCCTTTCTCCCCTGTGTACGTCTTTTCCTCTTCATATAACGATACTAGTCATATTGGATTTGGGGTTCACGCTAATCTAGTATGACCTCATCTTGACTGTTTATACCAGCAAACTTCCAAATTAGGTCACATTCTGGGGTTCCGGGTGGCCATGAATTTGGGGGGTATACTCTTGAACACAGTACAGTCAGGAAACATGCCTCCTGAAAGCAGGAGGCTGGTTTTGCCATGTAAGCTTGGAAGTGGAAGGCAGGCACCACCAGGAAGAATGGGTAGTGCAGAATAGGCTGATGGTATTTCTGGTGGGCCCGTGCACAAGAGCTGCTACTTTCTTCTGTTACACTTTCTGCGTTGCCTTCCTAACCTGGATCTGACCCTAAGTCTAACCTGGATCTGAGGCTTCCAAAGTCTGGTGAGTTAGTGCCACAATAGGAGGGTACTGCAAAATCTAACTTGTTTTCCATTCTCACTACAGTTTAAAGCAACAGAAGGATTAAAAAAAAAAAAAAACTTAAAAACACAACATTGGTGACCCATCTCTTATAATCTTCACATGTGTTATTACAGTCATTGAGGGAGTCTTCTTGTGGAGTCCTATAATAGCCCATGGAATAACTGAATTTATATCAATTGTTTTGGTATCCTTGGCATATAGTGGTGATATGATAAAAATCTGGTGGGTGTAGAAAGGAGTAATTTAGGACTGAGGACAATGTTTTCAAAATTCTGAAATGGGTTGGGTATCTTCAGAAGGGAAACATTTCTGGCCAAATCAGTTGCTCTCCCCTTTGAATTGATGTAGTTTATTGCTCTCAAGGCCATTCTGCACTGGGTCCTGTTCATCTGTTCCATTTACTTTCTGCCAACACCAGAAAGTCACAGGGGCAACAAGACAAAGAAACCAGAGAGATTTAGAAAACAGCCTGAAGGTGCTAGTCAGATAGAAGAGTAGGGGTCACCTGTTTTCATTGCCATTTAAAATGGACAGAAATGTGAGGCGAAATGAGGGCTACATAAAGCAGGAATGAGTTGTGGAGACTGGTTTGGAAGTCTCAGCTAAAGCGTGATTAACATATACACTACGATATGTAAACTCCAGGAGTTGGTGATGGACAGGGAGGCCTGGCGTGCTGCGATTCATGGGGTCGCAAACAGTCAGACACGACTGAGCGACTGAACTGACTGACTGACTGACCATATGTAAAACAGATAACCAGTGGGAATTTGCTGGATGATGCAGGGAGCTCAAATTGGTGCTCTGTGACAACCTAGAGGGGTGGGATCAAGTGGGAGGTGGGAGGAGGTTCAAGAGGGAGGGAGCATATTTATACACCTATGACTGATTCATGATGATGTATGGCAGAAGCCAACACAATATTGTAAAAGCAATTATCCTCCCATTAAAAATAAATTTAAAAATTTTTAATTAAAATATATATATATATGAAAAGGCACTTTCATTTGAAGGCAAAATGCTAGCCCTAAGCAGCAGTGCAGAGTATTTTCAGTGTCCACTTTGATCTAGCATCACTATGAGTCTTACATACTTTTGGGCAGGGCTTAAACAATTACTCAAACTGAAAAAGGGTGCAAAGAAAAGAAATGGAAACCTGGGCTCTGAAGAGGCCACAAACGCATTAAACATCAAGTGGGCTTCCCCAGATGCCCAGCACCAGCAGGACCAGTGAATGCTCCACCTTCCCCCTCACCTTTTCCATTTGCTGCCGCAGGGCTCCAAGCTCATTTTCGAGTTGTTTGATTCTCTCATCTCGGAGTTCTACTTCATCAACTAAACGATCCTTGACTCTGTGCAGCTTGACTTTGTAGTGCTGATATTTCTGATTATAGTTTCTACAAAAGTAAATTTAATATAGATGCACCTAAACACAGTGAAAATTTACTTTGCCTCCTCGATTAGCACCTTTCTTGGGGTTCCTCTTCTTGCTTTGTCAGGGTGGGTCCCATAGACAAAGACTTGTCCTGCCTCACATCCATAGGACTTCTCACCCAATTGGGGGAAATGGACCAAGGAGAACCTCCCCCATGACACCAGATTCAGTCATCCCCAACACAGGAAACTCCTTGACTTCTGATCCCTGACATCTAAAAATTTTGAATCCTACTCCACTGAGCTAGTCACTACTTTAAAATTTTCTGGTTCTGGGCTATACCCTTGGACAGTGATAGAACCCACTCTGTCTTGTCGATTTTCCAGACAACTGGGTTTGCTTTCACTCTTGTCTTGAGTTTAGACTTCTAAATGCCAATTCTATCTAGATCTTTGCTCAAGACTTTTATTCTGATTCTGACATAAATTTAACTTACCACCAATAAATACATGAAAAGATGTTCAAAATTATTAGTATTAAGAAAATGCAAAAAAAAAATACAGTGAGATACCTTTTCACACAGGAGAATGGCTGAAATAAAAAATAAAAGGTAGTGAAGTACTGGAAGGACTTCCCTGGTGATCCAGTGGCTAAGACTCTGCTATGTAGGGGCGCCAGGCTGGGTCCCTGGTCAGGGAACTAGATCCCACATACCACAACTAAGAGTTTGCATACTGCAACAAAGATCAAAGATCCCACACGATGCAACCAAGACCTGGTACAGACAAACAAATAAATAAATACATGTATTTTTTAAAAGTACTGGCAAGGATGTGGAGAAATTGGAATACTCATATACTGCTGGTTGGACTGTCAAATGGAAAAAGCCTAGTAGTTCCTCAAATGCTTAAATATAGAGAGCCATATGATCTAGCAATTCCATTCCTAGGTATATACCCAAGAGAAGTGAAAATGTACACCCACACAAAAACTTGTACATGAATATTCATAGTAGCACTATTCATAACAGTCAAAAGGTGAAAACAACCTAAATTTCCATTAACTGATGAACAAATAAGCACAGTATGGAGTATCTGTATAATGGAACACTATATAGCTATAAAAAGGAATGAAGTACAAATACATGCTACAACATGAATGAACTTTGAAGGCACTATGCTAGGTGAATGAAGCCGGTCACAAAGGACCACATGTTATACAATTCCATTCATATGAAATGTCCAAAAGCGACAAATATAGAGTGAAACAAAGTACAGTAGTGGTTGCCTGGGGCTGGGAGTAAGGAGGGAAACCAGGAATGGAGGGTATACCTAAAGGATTTCTTTAGGTAATGAAATATTCTAAAATTGATTGCAGTGATGGACTATAACTAAAGCCTCTGAATTGTACACTTTCAATGAGTGAATTGTACAGTATGTGAATTATATCTTAATAACCTATTATAAGGGCTTCCCTGGTGGCTCAGATGGTTTAAAAAATCTGCTTGCAATGTTGGAGACCCAGGTTCAATCCCTGGGTTGGGAAGATCCCCTGGAGAAGGGAATGGCTGCCCACTCCAGTATTCTTGCTTGGGGAAGTCCATGGACAGAGGAGCCTGGCAGGTTACAGTCCATGGGATTGCAAAGAGTTGGACACAACTGAGTGATTAACACTTTTTTTAAGAACTAGGAGCTGGATGGCAGGGGAAGAGCAAAGGAGACTTATTTAGATGGTAATTTAGTCTAGTGACTCCCGGAGAGTCTTCTCCTCTGGTTAAGTTATTATCTTACCTCTAAGTGTGTTTTGCAAGACTCTTCCATTTTCCAAAATAGTGCCCCTCTCTCTCCTAACTATTAACTGTAAACAAAAGAATCATTTTGCATATTTTTCCCTTAGAAGATTAATTCAGCTGTTGGCCAGATACCAAGCAGAGAAGTTTGAATTCCTGTAGGTCAGAGACATGCACACTGGCCCTTGTCACCAGCTCGTCAGTGTGGGTGGCAGTGATTGACTGTGGGGATGGGTCCTCAGTACACTTTCTCCTTCTTATATCATTATAGACCTCCTGGTTTTAGCTTGGCACTTGGTTGCTCAAACATGAACTACAAGAAACTGTAGTTTTTTTGTAGTTAAATGAGGCAGCTATATGAGGCCATGTGAGTAAGTTCCGGCCAGTAGCTGGAGTGGAAGTAATGTGCCTTAAAGGAAAACAGAATGCCCTTGCCTTCCCCTCTTTTCCCCTTCTTGTTGGATAAAATGTGAATATAGTAATGAACTGCCTTGGACTATGTGGATAAGTGTTAAAGATGCTGGAGCGACAAGAAAGGAGTCTAGACTTTGGAAATATTGAGCTCCCTGCACTTTTAGGTAAGAGAGAAACCCCCTCCCTTTCTAAAGACATTCTTATTCAATGTCTCTGCTACAGCAACTCAACAGAGTTACTCTAGATACTGGGGTTTATAAAACTGCTTTAGGCTTGTTCAGTTCTGTGGCCCCTGTAGCACCCACTGTATAATAGGAAATATATATTCTTATGGATTGACTAAGGTTCTATACAGGAAGATATTTTCATCTCACAAATGTTCTCATTTTCCCTTATTCTGGGAAGAGTCTGTCAAAAGATATCACTGGGTTTCAGCATCCCCCAGTCCATAGCTTCAGAGGTTTAAACACTAATGGTACACCTGTTGTTCTCTGAGTTTCCCAGCTGTTCACAGTTCCTCTGATGTTTTGACATCATTTGAAATACAACATGAATTTCTAGAATTTCTTTTACACATTCTGCCCTGGGTTATTAAAACCCACATCTGCAGCTTCCATGCCAGACAGCTGCTGTCTCTCTTATTCTGCCATTTGGACTATTAAAAATTCTAATAAAAATAGAAAAATTATTTATTTTTTAAATGATAAATTATAGAAAACTTGGGGAAAAAATCCAACTCCCATATGATCTATTTTATGATATTGTTGTCTTTCCTTCCACTCTTTTTATAAGTATCTTTTGTTTAAACACTGTCTAGGTTAAAATTATTTTATGCTCTTTTCATTTATTGTATCAGAAGCATTTTCCCACATCGCTTCTAATGTTCATGGCCACCACCTTTTACAGCTGTATAATATTCCATCAAGTGGATGTACAATACTTGACCTAACTAGCTCCTATTGCTAGATATTCAGGCTTCTTCCAGTAGTACTACATGGTATGAAAAGTACATGGATGCAGTAAAGCTGATGAGAGTTTAGACCTTCCCAAATAGCTCGCTGGCTATTTGGCACATCTATCAGTTTGGTCAGAAGTTCTGCTGGCCAACTTGCCAAAGAACATGTGGATTTTCTAAGTTTATGGTTGGCTTGGTTAACTGCATGCATGATAAGGCATCACAATACTCATGTTCTAAAATTTCAGGACAATTTTTGGGTTATGTTTAAGTAAAACCAGATGGTTTTTCCTTGATTTTTATTTAAAAATGGCAAGGAATTTGTTCCTCTGGAAGAATAGCTGGGAAAATATGGGAAAAAAGTTAAGCATTGTTTGTAAAGGTCAGGAGTAGGATCAGGGGAATGAAAAAAATGAACCTAGAGTTTTGACAATTTCTTCCATTTTCTTTCTTTCTTTCTTTTTTTTTTCATTTTCTTTTCTTAAAGCTGTAATTTTCCTAGGCGCCCATCAGAATCACATGGGCATGATTTTAGAAAAATATTGATCCCTAAGCCCTATACTCACAGATTCTGATTTAATTAATCTATGTTGGGGCCCACATATGTGCAGCTAGGGTTAGGATTCACTGTTCTAAAGCCTATGGACTAATAATATGGAAAACTATTCAGACTCACTAGCCATCAAAGAAATTCAAAATAAAATAACAAGTAATTTATGACTATAACTGATCATTGAAAACAACAGAAGGGAATTGTTCCAAAATAAAAATTAATGGAATAATCTGAGCAAAAGAAGTCAGACACAAAAGATTACATGTAGTATAATTCCATTCTAGTAGAGACAGAAACCAGAAGAGTAGATTCCTGGGAGGAGGTGAGGGATCAGGAGATACAGACTGACTGTAAAAAGGAACAAACTCTAAGGGATAAAGGAAATGTTCTGTGTCTTGATTGGGGTTGTGCTTAGTGGGCATATACATTTGTCAAAACTCATCAAATTGTACATTTAAAAATCTGTGTACATGTAAATTATACTTCAGTTAAAAGAAAGAGCATTGGGAAAAATTTCATCAGAGCCCTCCGCCCACAAAGGTAGCACCCAATCCAAATACAGATGTAGTGAAATTTCTACTCTCACACAATAATGGCAGAAAATTTTGGTAGGATGCTTCTGAATGTTTGATAGCACATTTTGAGATCCATAGCTCCAGCTTTTGGATTAGTAATTCCACACCTAGGAATTTATAAAGATAATTTTTTAGAATGAAAAACATATGTACAAAAGCGGTTTTAAGTTATTTTGCATAAAAATATCAATGGCAGGACCAGTGGGTAATTCTTAACTAAATCGGGGCTGTGTTAGAGGGTTGCGTCCATCAGGCCTAGAATCAGGCCTGAACTGTTTTGTGAAAGTTCTTGCTTGGCACTGACCAGTGGTCCAGGAACGAAATATACCAATTAAAACAGTGTTGCTTTGCAACCACAGGTCTGGAGTTTCATGGCAGTTCGCACCAACTATCAGCATTGTTTATTGATAACAATGAGATTAATGATTTATACCTGATCCGACTGAGACCCCAAGAAGGCTGTGCTCCCGAGGCTGGTTAAAGAGCAGGAATATGCTTACATGATCAGCAGAACGTAAAACATCTCCACTGAGAATCCGTTTTGGGATCCCTGGCTCTGAGGTGGTCAGTGCACATGCTGGGGGTTCCCGATCCAAGATGGGAGGGTGCATCCTGGTCCTGACAGAGGGCCTGGAGCTCCTGCCTGGCCTTCCTGGACTCACTGCTGTGAGACACCATGGGCTCTGTGGATGCCCTCTCCTCCCTCTAACGGCAGATACAAAGTGGGAAGAGCTCTGTGCAGGTTAGTAGAGGGCTGAGTTCTAGTCTTAGATTTGTCATTTTAATATGAGCTGAGCCATACATGTTCCTTTCCATGTTTCTATGCTTCTCAGTGATATGATAATCAAAGCAAGATACTGAATATCAATGACTGAAGAATTTTCCACTATATAGCAGAAAGTGGTTTTCAAATCATTATTACTACCATCAACATAGGAAGTGAGTGAGAATATAAGAGAATAAGAAACTTCAACTTAAAGAAACAATAGAGATGAGGGGTACAGAGCTAGAAGCAGAGAGGTGGGTCATAGAGGAAAACTGAAAACAAGTAGATATAATAACAGCTTTGTGCTAGATACTGTTCTATTACATGTATTCATTCATCATTTAATTCTCCCAATAAATTTATGCAAAAGGAATGGCTATTTTGCCCATTTTAAAGATGAGATACCTCAGGCACAGAGAGGTTACTTAACGTGCCCAAGGTCACACAGCTAGTTCCTAGTAGAACCAGGAATTGTACCCAGGCAATACGGTTCCAGAGTCCATACTCTGAACTACCATGCTACACTTCAGAGAGGAGGAGAGTGGGAGGAATCTGGTGGAATGATGACCAGTGAATGAAAAAAGAGTAGGAAGTCTGGGAACATAGATTTCTATTGAGCACCTTCTATATACCAGGGACTGTGGATAAAAAGATGAATAAGACTGTGGCCCATGTCCTTTAAAACCTATAGTCTGGTGAGGAAGAAAGGTGTGAATCACATTATTTCAGAACAACACGGTGCGTTCTTAAATAATCACAGTCACGTATAGAAGGCTATAGGGACACAAAGAGTGAGCACCTCATCCAGCCCAGGCTGAAGGTGTCAAGGAAGGCTTGTCTGAGAAGGAAGAGTTGAAATGGGGAGAGCATGGTTCAGACTGAGGACAGCATGTGAGGGGAAAGAGCCTGAAGGCAAGTCAGAGGGATGTATTTGGGGAAGAGCAAGATGTTAGATACCACTAGAGCTCAATAAATAGCAATTCCCTTCCCCCTCCCTCTCATGAGAAGAAATAAGGCCCCACACCTCCCTAGAAAAAGCCCAATAGATAGAACTTCCGGGAAGGAAGGATAATGGTGTTGGCGTTCTTGAAAAGTCACCTCAGCGAGCATCACCTGCTGAGCTCTGAAGCTAGTTCTGTAAGAAAGAGCTTTACTCTACGCAGTGTTCTTCTAAAGGGAACTTATTTTTGTTTACCTCACATAGAGATCAAACTGCTTCAAAAGGTGCTCATTTTCTTCACATAGAGCTTCCTTCTCCTGCTGCAACACAGACAGCTTCTTTGACAATTCCTGGTTGCTCTTGAGATGCTGAAAAACATTTAAAAAAACGAGAATACACTGGTGAAGAAAGGCGTGATGTTGAGAGAATGTAAATGGGCAAAGCCTTTCTGCTAAAAAAGGCTTACAGAAACCATAGTAGCGTCCTGTGATTTTTTGCACCTCCAGAATTTCTGAAAGCTAGTAGCTCCTTTTCCTTACTTGTGATTCCTCAACCCTTCCAACAGTTGTGTAAGCCTATATAAAAAGTCTGAGAACTCTAAGGTGTGTGGGGTGGTTAGCTACATCTGATCAAGTTAATGAGCCCTAGAGGAGAAAATGGCCAACTCAGGGTTTGTTTACTGGAACAAGGCATACTCAGAGACTCAGGGCACTTCCTTCATTTAGGCAGCAGGTCAATATATCCAAAATCCAAATCCAAATTTCATCAAGTAGGTTGCAGAACCGCAAGCACAAGTTGACTTCATAGCCTTGCTAGATCTCTTATATGAAAAATAGTGTTTTATTTGGAAAACATGCAAATCTGAGAACTGGGAATAAGAACATCTGACAGGATCCCAATAACTTTGAGCACCCTGGGTCTCAAAACCCTACTGAGCCCCTCTTATCAGCATAAGCAGTCCTACGGTCTCAGGACATTAGGCACCCTTGTCTCCAGGACTCTACTGACTCCACCTGGGGCATTTATCTGTGCAATGATGCCCGTTGTTCTTAAGACCCACCCCTACACCATCACCACCACTTCTCTTTGCCTCGAATCCTATAACAAGAGTCAGATCCCAGCACGTCCTAGGGAAAAGGAGTTGAGTATAGTCACTGACCTAGGAGGACTGCCATACTGAAAGAATGGAAAGATTATATGAAGTTAAATTGGCAGAAACCTGAGGAATATACATAGGACTGTATTCCTACAGTGTTTATACTTGGGACAAAGGAACATAATGTTGAATAGGCTGAATTTATTGACCTGATGGATACACTTACAGAGATTCAGGGTTTAATGTGTTAATTTAAATATCTCAAGTGACTTTAATAGTTGACTTGGTTGGTGGACTCAACAGTGACCAGGGTTAAATGATATTAAAACGCCATACTGGGTTCAGGATGGGGAACACATGTAAATCCATGGCTGATTCATGTCAATGTAAGGCAAAAACCACTACAATATTGTAAAGTAATTAGCCTCCAACTAATAAAAATAAATGGAAAAAAAATAAATAAAACACCATGCTAAGTGAGAGGAAAAAATCCAGAGTCTCAAGTAGATAGGAAGTTTGGAGTAGATTTATCATAGGTGACCTGCTCATCCAACTCATCATGACCCTTGCATGACTCAGAAGACATTTCTTTCACAAAGGCTTTGCCAAATACACTGGTGAGCACCAGATTCCTTGAAATGTTCCATAATGCTCTCCTATGAGGATGATGGTGGGAGGTGCCAACATTGGAATTGAGCCCTGATTTTATGATGGGAGGTGATGCTACTGCAGAGTGTCAAAAGTCAAGCACAATGCTTAATCCCCGATACAAGGTGGGCATTAGTACTGCTATTAGACAATAGGGCCAGAGATAAAACCAAACGGCTAGACTCGTAGCAATCATTGGTTGTAGTTAACTGATCACAGTGATTACAGAACTAAAATAGATGAATGGCCTATTAAAGTTTTACTTGAGTTGTATTTTTAAATAAATAAACGCACCTGGGTCTGGTGAGCAGAGGTCCAATTTGAATGACAACACAGAGAGTAATGGCCCCTTACTCAGTCCTCAGACCTGAGTCAGTTCAGACCCAGGGTCCTTTAGCCAGGTTTTCTTCAGGAAGAACCTTGTGTGTGACTCTGCCACAAGCATGTGATCTTCTCCCAAGCCTTTCCCAAAGAGATCTGTGGCCTTTTACCCAGGTGACAGGGCATTGGAGAAAAGGGATTATGGAGATTTGGGGTGAATTCCATACAGTGCAGTGGTTCTGCAACAGCACTAGCACCATGGAGCCCGAAGTGCAACCGAGGCTCAGCATTCAGAGTGGAGACTTGAGGAAGGAAGGTGGAAAATGGAGTTTGAGTACACAGTGTCTTATAGTGTGTCTGCAGAGACTCATTGGCTCAGTACAGGTTTCACGATGGGTCTAGTGGGTTTATAAAGCTCCTCAGTTTGTGAATTTCCCAGTTCTTGAGTGTGCAGTCAGCTTAGACAATATGGAAGAGCAGATTCTTCTTGCTGGCTTTCCAACCCGAGGCATGAGGGCTATTGATGATAGAAAAGGCCACATTCTTAGAAAGCCTCTTCTGAGTCTAGAATCAAATTATACCACCTTTGTTCCTTCAGCCCATTTATCAAGCAACCATCAGGGTTGTATGGTTTTAGTGGTGCCCGAAGCAAGACAAAGGGCTGCGCTATGCCAGGCTGTGGTGCAGACTGCTCTGCCATTGGGCTTTATGATCCAGCAGGCCCAAATTTGCCCCAAGTTTCTGTGGCAGAGGAGGAAACAACACAGAGCCTCTGGAAACCTTTAGTTTAATCTTAGGATTTGGGAGGAGAGTCATCTCTCCTCTCAATCATGTCTCATGGTTGGCCACGAGAAAGAAAGGGTTGAGTAACCTGAGCTGCCCTCCCTGAAACGAGGTGTTCTTCTATCCACTGAGCATTGAGTTGGCATGTGCCGTAGTACTCCGTCCTCAAACAGAACCGCTATGGAAAATACTGAGCAAGCTGCATGGCCAAGTGACACTTACCTCTATTGTATCACCTCTCTCAACCCAAACCTATGGCCTCACGGGGAGTTATGTGTCACCAGTTAGCCGAGAAAGATTAGCTTGGGCCTGATGTACTCATGATTCTGTACAAAACATGGCAACCACTTGAAATAGGGCTGCTGAGGCCTGATAGCCCCAACTGAGGGGTGGTCCTTCAGACCAGTGGGAAGGGAAATCTCAGTGGGCAAAGTTTATGTTCACTTTGCCTGGAAAGAGAGACATCCAGAGGCATGGACCGATGCTAACACATATAAAGTTTCTAATAGTCTGGCCAAGATGATCAGGGATTTGGAAAGAATAATATTGGAAGACTGATGAAATGTGTCCTACTGGTGGAAGTGTTCTGTGACTGCACTCTCTAGCAGGGTGGTCACTAGCTACATGCGGCTACTGAGCACATGAAACATGCCTAGTATGTCTCAGGAACTAAAATTTCAATTTAATTTAAATTTAGATAGCCACAGTGGCTAGTTGACACAATATTAGCACAAGCCTAGAGTGTGAAGATATATGTGCCTCATGGGCTTTTCCACAGCAGAGGGCTTCCACAGAAGAGGTGGCCTTCAATAATCAAGTGGAAAAAAACAGTACATTCTGTAGATGTCACTTAGCCTCTTTTTCTATCCTTTATGTGCTCACTCACTTGGGCTCAAAGTGGACAAGGGGTCACCAATGCTAATCTACTCAACTTGCCAAAAGCAGATCAATGTTGAGCTACTGACATGGAACCATCTACTAGGCAGGGGGCCCAACAGTCACCGGATAGCAGGTTTATTATACTGGACCTCTTCCACCACAGGGAGAACAACAGTGCGTCCTCAGTGAAAAAGACACTCATTTTAGACCTGGATTTTCTTTCTCTGTCCATAGTGCTTTTGCCAGGACTACCATCTGCGGGCTTTCCAAATTCTTTATTTCCTGCCATGATATACTTACTACTCAACATAGTTCCTGAACAAGAAAATCATTTTAAAGTAAGAGAGGTGAAACAAAGTCTCAGTCACTGCTCTCATCATATATCCTACTATCCAGGGGGAAAAAAAAGAAAAAGAAACCTGCAAAACAGTGAAAAGACCTATGGAAGATGTAGGTATGATGCTGGCCAGGTGACAACATCTTTTGAGGTTCTGTGTTGTCCTATAAGATGATGTCTAAACTTTCAACCAGTGATTGATATATGCTGTGGTCTCTCTCAGAGCCAGAATATGGGAAAGAAACCAAGAGCTGGAATGGGAATGGCTTTTCAAACATATGTCCCAAAACATGTTTATCGGTAGTTAATTTATTGTATTATTGATAGTTAATTTATAATTAAGTTTTAACGTTAGTATATCCATGTGGATTGAGACTGAAGAAGTAGCAATTACATTATCCATAAATGACCATAGATGCTGCTGGGACTTTCAGAAGTTAAGTGAATCAATGAAACAGGAAGCAGAGCACCACCTTTAAAAGAATGACATAACTGTTGAAGATATGACAAAAACTGGTTGAAACTATTAGGGTCAAGATGGCAGAAGATATAATTTCCACTAGACCTTGAGCTTCATTTCCGCTAGAAGCTCACTGTAATTAGGTAAGTGATACACCCACAGGTGCCAGACAGTTCCAAGGCCAATCATAAAAGGCCCAAAAGTAGTCAGTGGGTATGGCCCAATTCTGCCCCTTCTCCAAAACAGTTGGACTAATCCTCCCATCATTAGCCTATGAAATTACTCAGTCCATAAAAACTAACTATGCCATATTTCTGGACTTCTTGCCTTCTGAGATGGTCCATCCTCTGTCTGTGGAGTGTGTTTCCTTCAGAGCCACTCTGGCCTTTCGAGTCGGACCACAATCTACCTATGGAATGTGTATCTCTCTAAATAAATCCACTTCTTACCTATCACTTTGTCTCTCACTGAATTCTTTCTGAGACAAGACAGAAGAACCTGAGCGTCATTAAGTCCTGAGAACAGGTGTGTGATCTCAATTAAGACAACGGGTTCAAGCCCCAGTCTGAGTTGTGCTGCTTCATCGTCATCTGTATGAGTGACAGTGCATTCGACTCAGCGGAAGCATACTATTCTTCTTGTAGTTTATAAGGTTGAATATGGGTAAAAGGGTTTGAATGGAAGCTGCTTATACAAAGTAGACTGTGACATTGCTCACCAGGACCCTTACTTTTCTAAGCTCTCCCCTGTGCTGCACGATTGGAAGTCTGAAAATGACATTTCCTAAACTTCCCTTGACAGCAGAGTTCCAGTTTGGTTTCTGCAAATCAGAGGCACTTGCACAGAGTTTGGAAAGCATGGGGGAAGCACAGGAGAGGCCACCATGCTCCTCTTGTGCTACTGTAAGCAGACAGGGTAGGGAGTCTCCAGAGAAAGAACCAGGCATGATTTCTTGACATGAGAGAAGACATTTTTGGCTTAATCCATTTTGTGATCTAAACCTGGCCACCGTGCTTGTCCCTGAACAGGTCTCAGTAGTTAATGATTTTAAGGGAAGTGAAGAAGTGCAGGAAAAAGCAAAAGCAGTCAAGAAACAATAGTTCAGTGATAAAATTAGCCCTAGCTCCTCCTCAAGGGAAATATATAGCAATCTGATACATGTCTTTGAGTTCGGCAGGAACTAAGGCCCCCACTTAGGTGGCGGACAGAAGGATGATGTTGACCCTCATGACTTCTATCAACTAAAGCCTGGACTCTGCACCTTTGCCCCAATTCTATGCTGAATTCTCCTTTGCTCAAGCTCCTTCATGGATATGCAGGTATCCTTAGCTTAAAACTTCCCCAGTTTTGCTGTTTTAGGAGACACTGCTTTGGGAAAGATCCCTGGTGTTTTCACTTGCTGCAAATAGATCCTTTCTTCTCCTGATCTATTGATTTGGCTGTGTCTCTTGGCTTGACACCCACCAAGAGGCAAATCCAGTTTCTGGTAACACTATCAGGTAGATCAAAGAGGGAAACTTTGAAAGGGCTTTGGGAGAATTCCTGCTAATCTCCTACAAGGGTTGGTTTCCTTGTGGTTTCTGAATTTCTGGATTTATTGAAAGCTAGCAACAGTTCTTTCTGACCTACTCACCCCTACCTCTCCCTTCCAATAGTTTTGTAAGCATGTTATTCCCTGTGTTAAATTCCTTCTTGCTTGAAATATCTAGAGTAGATTCTACTTCCCTGTCTGAATCCTAACTAAACTTAATGGGTAAAGTGCTAGGCATTCAAGAATTATTAGCTCTTATTAACTATTACTTAGGTCTAAGAGAATAGGAAAACTGAGAAGCATACCTATTTGTCTTCTTACCTCATCAGATTTTCTTTTTTCATTTTCCAGTTCTTTAAGTTGGGCCTTTTGTTGCTGAAGTTTGATTTGCTGCTGAGAACTGGTCATTTCCAGTAGACTCTCTTTTTCCTGTAAGATTTTCACTTGCTTCTGTAGCTCATTCATATTCTGATCTAGGAGTTTCCTTAAGGCAATTAATGTATATTAAATCACACTGTGAATTGCAAAGCTTTGCAAAAGAAACTCTTTGACCTAAAATTGTTAGACTGGGCACAGGGGAATTTTTTTGTTCAGTGAGATAAAGTAGGGGTTCGTAATGGGCCAACATCAAAGCAACCTCCTTTGTGATGGAAGCTTTTCTTAGTTTTCTCTTTCCCGAAAACTACCCTAAGAAGAAATAACTGTCCTTATTTCACAGAGAAGGGAACTCGCCAACAACCATCTCATTGGAAAAGGCCCTGATGCTAGGAAAGACTGAAGGCAAAAAGGAGAAGAGGGTGGCACGGGATGAGAAGGCTGAATAGTATCAGGGCTCTAATTCTGAATTCTATAGTCCTTGTGCTTGTCCACACTGCTTTATGAGTTGAATCCTTTCATCTCCTTGCTTTAATAAAGGGCTGTCAGTTACAAACACTTGATACGAATGCACATGTGCTAACACTGCTATAACATTCTCCTTCACTTTTAAGAAAAAGTCCAAATTCTTTTTTGGACTTGTGGGATCTTAGTTCTCCAACCAGGGATTGGACTTGGGTCCTTGGCAGTGAAAGCATGGAGTTCTAACCACCGGACCACCAGGGAATTCCCCCAAATTCTTTAATATGACTTGTGAGCTAACTTACCTTTCTAGCTCCATTTTCTTGCCACTTCCTCTACCCCCAAACATTTTGTTCCAGGCAAAATGAAAATTTTTCACTTCCCCAAACAAGTCATCCTCCACATTTATTAATCCCCTGCAACTCCAGCTTTGTCCCTATCCTCTTCCAGGTCTTCCTTTATCTGGTATTTTCTACTTAGCTTTCCCGTAACAACTACTTTACTCTCAACTTACATAGCTCTCTTTGAGGAAGGCTTTCTTGAGCTTCCTGGACCTAACTAGGTGTCCCTGCTGTGTGTTACCTGAGCATACTAAATCTCCCTTAGTATAACCCTTCTCATACTTCGTTATAGTTGCAAAGCCTTAACGTGTCAGGATGGTGGTGACGGTGGTTAAGTCGCTGAGATGTGTCCGACTCTCTGTGACCCCGAGGACTGCAGCCCACCAGGCTCCTCTGTCAGTGGGATTTCCCAGGCAAGACTGCAGTGGACAGCCGTTTCTCCATGGGATCTTCCTGATCCAGGGATCTAGCTCACGCCTCCCGCATTGGCAGGTGGATCCTTTACTGCTGAGCCGCCAGGGAAGCCCCATGTGTCAGGATATTAATTACAAGATATTTTATATCAGCAAAAAGTCTAAAAACATTTTATACAAATTATGATATAGCTATGTAACAAAATGCTATACGACTATTTAATATTATGAAACCATAAATCCATAACAGAAAAATAGATGGAAAAGCACAATATTTGGGTAGCAAACATATTTCTATTTAAACAGTAGGTGTCAAAGAGAAATTTTAAGATTACTGTAAACTATATGTATTTTACAGGGCTTCCCAGGTGGCATAGCAGTAAAAAAAATCCACCTACCAATGCAGGAGACCCAAGAGAGGAAGGTTCAATCCCTGGGTCAGGAAGATTCCGTGGAGTAGGAAATGGCAACCCACTCCAGTATTCTTGCCTGGAAAATTCTATGGACAGGGGAGCTGGGCGGGCTACAGTTCACAGGGTTGCACAGAGTCAGACACGACTGAGCGAGCGAGCACACACACCTATGGCAAACTTCCTCGGGTTCTCTTGAACCTGGAGCTGATCGTGCTATTTGTCCCTTGACTTAGAAGTTTGTTTACCATTCATTATTTTTGTTTTGCCTCATTGTCTGTTTGCCCTAGGGCTTTCTCCAACTTTGTGAGCAGTGCTTTAAAAGGCATGCTTATTGTAGTTTATTCAGGAACTAGCTGTGTTAAAACAGGAGAAGGGTCTCATCTTGGTAGAAGTGGCAGTGAGACAACTATTTTTCTATCAGACCTGAGCGAATCCACTATTCACTCAAACATTCATTTATTTACAACATATTTGCTAAGCACCTACTGAGTGTCAGGCTCTATGTTAGAGGTTTCTTTTCTTTTTGAACTGTGCTGAGGAGCAGCATGTGGGATCTTCATTCCCAGACCAGGGATCTAACCTGCGACCCCTGCAGTGGAAACATGGAGTCTTAACTATTGTTACCTCCAGGTAAGTCTTATACTAGAGGTTTCAATTAGAGCTGAAAGTAAAGCTTCTGAGCTTAACAATTTATGTGAATGGCTATATATCTTTTCAGTAGTTAAAACTACGAAGTAGTTTCTTAAGACACATGTTCTGAATGCCACAGAAGTGCCAATGTTTATATTGTCTAAATTTTAAAATTTTACTAATCTTTATCAATTTTGCCAGCTACATTTTTTATGGAGTAGTAACATACATATGACAATATGCCCATGACTTGAAGTTTAGGGTATATAAGATCATTTTAGTAAGAATCCTAATAATCAAAACCCTTCTAGAAAAAAAACATGACAGCTCTTAACTACTATCAGCATGTGAACAATTAAGATGCCTATAAAGTACTTGGATCTTCTTTAAAGAAAATCAGCTGATAAATACAAAACAGCAACCGCATTCTACTCTGCATTTTGTGCCAATCCTGTTAAGAGTTAGAAAAGCAGATCCCAAGGGATCATATTTCATAGGTAATCCATTCATTCAAGAAGATTTACTGGTGTACCAAGCATGTTCCAGAACAAGAAATAAACCCTGCCCTTGAGAATTCCACATTCTAGTATGAAAGGCAAGCAAGAAAATAAACAATCAGAATATACTGATACATATATATATATATGTATACACACACACATACACATACACACATATACATATATATCACCATGTACAGATGTGGGGCTTCCCAGGTGGTGCTAGTAGTAAAGAACCCACCTACCAAAACAGGAGATGTAAGAGATACTGGTTCAATCCCTGGGTTGGGAAGATCCCCTGGAGGAGGGCATGGCAACCCACCCCAGTATTCTTGCCTAGAGAATCCCATGGACAGAGAAGCCTGGCAGGCTACAGTCCATAGGGTCACAAAGAGTCGGACACAATTGAAGTCATTTAGCACGTACATACACATACACACACATATATACACACACATACATACATACAGTTTTGTAATTGAGTTTACTTCATTGGGGACACAGGAAATGCAGTGGTAAATTGACACTGCTCGTAAACTCAAGGGTGGTTAGCCCACAGAAAAACGACGTCTTTGCTCCTCTTACCTCTTCTGTTGTTCTTCCTGATACTGTTGCTTTATTTTAGCTTCATTTTCTATTGCTTCTTTTATCCTTTCCTCTAATTGCTTCTTCTCCAAAATACAAGTGTCTGTCAGATTGACTTTATGAGCATGTTCTAACTTCTGCTGCAGATCCAAAATCTTAAGTGAAAAGAGTTTACAAATAAAACTTTAAGTGTGACTTATTTTCCAATTAGGGAAATACCATATAGATAGCAAACAGTAGTACTAACATAAAAATCTCATCTGAAGAGTGTGACTAGATTTAATTTTAAAATTAAATTACTTAATTGTTGCCATATGCAATAGGTTCACATAATTTAGTGTGTGTAGGTAAACTAAGCTACAAAATCTCCTTTCCAATCTTATATTGTCTTCTTTCCAGTTTTCCTCCACCAAATAGGTAATCACTGGTATTAGTTTCTTGTCCACCCTTCTAGAGATTGATTTATGTTTATATAAACAAATACTGGGGCTTCCCAGGTGACTCAGTGGTAAAGAATCTGCCTTCAATGCAGGAGACACAGGAGACTTGGGTTTGATCCCTGGGTTGGGAAGATCCCCTGGAAGAGGAAATGGTAAGCCACTCCAGTACTTTTGCCTGGAAAATCCCATGGACAGAAGAACCAAGAGGGCTACAGTCCATGGAATTGCAAAAAGTCGGACATGACTGAAGTGACTGAGCACACATGCTGCGTCCAAATACACGTGTGCAGCAGAATGCAGCAGAATTTCCCTAGTTTTTATGCCTAGTAGTAGAAGTGTTGGGTTGGTTGTATGGTATATATACAACTTTAATTTAACTAGATACTAATGCCAAATTGCTTTCTGAAGTGTCTATAATAGTTTACTCTTCCAACTGCAGTCAGAATATGTGATCCTGTTGCACAAAATCCAGTACCAATATTTCTATTGTCTAAATTTCAAAATTATACTAATCTTTATCAATTTTGCCAGTTACTTTTTTAATGGAGTAATAACATACATATGACAATATGCCCATAACTTGCACATACTCAGTTAAGTTTTACTTACATAACCACCACTTTAGACCAAGATAAAGAATCCTTCCAGCACCATAGATGATTTCCTCATGTTCCCCTCATAAAGATATCCACTATTCTATCACCATAGCTTAGTTTTGTCTATTCTTTAAAACTCATATAAATGAAATTACATAGTATGAACTCTTCTGTGCTGGCTTCTTTAGCTCAACATTGAGTTTTTGAGTTTAAGACAGATTGCTATCATCTAATTTTGATGTTTGCTTTATGTGGTTTGATGAAATGATTTATTTTTTACATGAGATTTGACTCTCAGATAAACCCAAGAAAATGTGCAAGTGTTACATACTACTGCCACCTGGTGTTAGGCAGGCTAAAATGCAGGGGTAACATTTCAAAAGGGTTCATTTCTTAACACCTATCCCTCCAAAAATTACAAACTAAAAATCAAATAAACAGACAATCCAAGCGACAGGAGGCTAAGTCCTTTAAAATTTGAAAGTATGCAATAAAAGTAATTTTATCTCAGATTTACTGGAACCGTAGGAACAGGTGACATCAAAAGAGGAAAGCATGGGAGAGTAAAAAACCCCTAGAATTTTATCATTTACACTGTATTTATTTCTTAAAATCCTCAAGGAAACAGAATTTCAGTAGTAGTATCCAGGGCATGATATTTATTAAGTGTGAGGATAATTACCTTGTCCTCTGCATCAGCAACTTTAGATTTCTCCTGAGCCAGCATTTCCTGTAGGCTGTTCTGTGATTTAATGCTCTGAGCCTGTTTAAGTACTTCCAGCTCCAGTTCCCTGATTTTCTGCTGACAGTGCTTCCACTCAGCCGTGAGTGAACAGCACATCTTTGAGCTGTCCAATAACTTTTCCTGGGCCTGCTTGAGTTCAATTTTGATCTAGAGGTGGGTAATAAAGACAAGTGACAAAAATAAGCATGGGATGAATGTGAATGTGAGCCAGAATAAGCAGCTTTCAAAGAAGTGTAGTCTCCCCCAAGAGCTGACAAATACCAATGTCATGTGACTGGTTACCTCTCTGGAGCTGCTGGCAGCTTGACAAAGGAATTTTCCTAAGAGTTTCTATACATGCGTGGTCTAAATAGTTTCCATCCTTTTTTTCCCCCCAGTCTACTCCAAGCTGGCTTTCAATCCCACTACTTCACGAAACTATTTTTGCTAAGGGCACTACTGACTTTCCCATTGCCAGAATTTAAGTCCCGTGGGCAACTGACCTGTTAGTAGCAGTTCCTTCCCCCATCTCAGAAAGTTCTCCTCTCTCAGTCTGTGATACCCACCTCTCCTGGTTTTCATTTACCACTGCTGTTGCTTCTTGGTTTCTTTCGTAGACTATTCTAGTGAATTCAACTTCTAAATATTAGTGGACTGTTCTAGGCCTTCCTTGTAAGTGACGCATTCTCTCTCTAGATTCATTCTCATGATTTAAAAATATCACATTTACTCCAATATATGCCAAAGTGGAACATCTGGATTCTGCCCATATCTCCAAAACTGTCCTCTCAGTCTCCCTGATTTCAGTAAAGGATGCCACCACCCAAGCTTTTGTTGAGTCTACTGACCTGAGAGTCATCCTTGAGCCTTCCTTTTCCACCGTCTATTCAGCACGTGCTATCACTCTACCCCTACAACACACCTCGCGTCCATTTCTGTCATTTGTGTCACCACCTCTGCTAGATCATCATCATCTCCAGCCTGGACCACAGCAATAGCACTGGTTGCACCACCTCCATGTTTAGTCCCTTCTACTCTGTTATCCACACTGCAGCCAGTGTTCTTTTAAAAACAGAAGTTGAACTGTACTTCCTGAGTGGTATGTGCATGTGTGCTCATGCCCAGTAGTGTCTGACTCTTTGCAACCCCATGGACTATAGCCTGCCAGGCTCCTCCATCCATGGGATTCTCCAGGCAAGAATACTGGAGTGGGTTGCCACTCCCTTCTCCAGGGGATCTTCCCAACCCAGGGATCGAACCCATATCTCCTGCATTGCAGGCAGATTCTTTATTTCTGAGCCACTGGGGAAGCCTTCTGAGTGGTACATTTCACAATAAAATGGTTTAAAAGCAACACATTTGCATTCTGGTTCCTTAGCCAGTCTTATAAGTATGCCGAATATTAGTCAGAGGTCAGAGTTCAAACATCTCTGAGTGGATTTTTAAAGTTCTGAGTTTGTAAGGCTGAGTTTCTAAAGTGCCCCAAACTGAAGAGAGAGAAAGACAGAAATAGGCATGGTACTAAATTCTGACTCTGCAATTTGTCAGCTTTGCCACCTTGAAAAATTTTCTCATCCATAAAATGCTGACCCTTCAGGACCGGGAGGTTTATAATAGAAAAAGTGGACAAACTGTCACTATAAGGTAGTTGGCTATTGCATATAACTCTGCTTAGGTGCCTGGGCTAAGGCAGCAGCCCAAAGACCAAAGTCTTATCAATGAAATGGCCAAAATTTTACCCTACCATGAAGGAGATTCAAAACAAGAAAAAATACCTTCTCCTTTTATCAAGCTATCATTTACCATCCCTGAAGGACCTGTGCATTAATCAACAAATACTGATATTTATAGGGTGCCAACCATATTTAAGATGTTATGATCTGTTGTTCTGGTCATTGTACCTTGACAAAGATGTGGTCAGAGTGGACAATTGAAATGATCTAAGAGAGGTGTTTGAAGGGCAAGGTAAAAGGCTGTCTTGAAATGTGAGAAAGATTTGGAATTTGATTTCAAACTACAAAGGCTTGAGAGAATATGATACTTAGTATTCTAAAAACTGTGAATGAAGAGGATAGGGAAGAAGTGTATCCAAACAATCCTGGAATTCTAGACCTCTCTAGAAGGGCTTTTCTAGAAGTTTGAGATAAATTACTGTTTTCCTCTATATCACCCCTACTAGACTGTGAGCTCCTAAAAAGTAGGGACCTTTCTTAATCCATTTTTGTCACTTTTTAAATAAGGTCATTGATCCTGCCACATGAGGGGTGGCAAGCGCTTTATATAAAGAGCCAGACAGAAAATATTTTAGCCTCTGTGGGCCACATGGTCTACTGTCAGAACTACTCATCTTCGCTGTTGTAGTGCAAAGGCAGCCGTCAATAATATGTGAAAGAACAGGTATGGCTGTGTGCCAATAAAACTTTATTTACAGAAATAAAAGGCAAGTCAAATCCTGCCTATGGATTTTACCTATAGGCCAAAGTTTGCTGACCCCTGCACCAGGGGATAAGAATTGTGTCAATTTTGCCTATCATTAAATCCTCAGTATTGACAAGATGGCCTGCCTTGTGTTAAGACTAATGCTCAATAAATATTGGTTGAATGTTGAACTCCAGAATCTTAAATAGGGGCTTACAGAAACTAGGTCCCTAATATATGTTTACAGAATTGAACCATAATTAAAAGAAAATACCATTTTACATGGTGGTTCAGTCTGAACATTTTGTAGTTCATAAAATTTAGATGAATATGTGGGTGGCAATTCTATACAGATCATTGTAAAATAAGCGAGTTTGGGGGATGTTCCTCTAACTTCTTGATACACTCACGTCAAGAAGAACAACTTTGCTCTCTCATGGTTTGTCCCTTGGGGCAGTTGATATTTGATTCAACCAATAATAATGAATGCACCTAGGGGCTTCCCTGGAGGTCTAGTGGTTAAGACTTTGCCTTCCAATGCAGGGAGTACAGGTTCGATCTCTGGTCGAGGAGCTAAGATCCTACATGCCTTGGGGCCAAAAAACCAAACGTAAAATAGAAGCAATACTGTAACAAATTCAATAAAGACATTTTAAATGGTCCACACAAAAATAATCTTTTAAAAAATGAATGCACCTACTAGGAATAAATATGTCCAGAGAGAGAACCAGGGAAGTGCTACCAGAGATTTGGTTCAGGTCATTGAAATTATTAAGTGCTAAATGTCCTAGGTAATGATTTCAAAAAACTTAAAAGTTTTTCACATTTATAGCACACACAACCTTTCAGCAGCAGAGAAACAACTGAAGTGTGCATCTACTTGGTAAAGAGAAGTTGAAGGTTGGAGTTACCAGATCGCTGACGCTGTCTACCCATCTGGGGACTCAATCATGAATTACCAAGTTGTAGAAGTTAGATTCCTTCATTCCTGGGGTCACTTGAGCAATTGAGACTCTTAAATGAAGGATACCCCCCACTTGAATTACCTTAATGCTTTCTTCCTGCAGTAAGCTATTATGTTGCTTTAAGTCGGAGTTCTTTCCTCGCTCATATCTAAGCTCTTTTTCTGCTGAGCTGCATAGAGTCTGGAGCCGGTGCAAATTCTGGTGAAGTTGTTGAACCTCCTCTTGCTGGTATTTCAGTTTTTCTCCAGATGATGGATACTAAAAGAAACGTTTTACCAGGGAAACATGGACAATTTGAAAGAATGTTGGTAAAACATGGGTTCCAGCTGTCAGAATGTGATTAGTCACAAGTAAATGTTTTTGGAGTTAGCTTCACTATAACCAATTATTCTTTTCACATGTGTGGCTAGTTGTACGCGTTCATATAATTTAACTCAGAGTGAAAATATTGAAGAAGTTATGTGAACAAAAGCAATTAAGAATAGAAAATTAAATTTCTTATTTTTCACATTAACGAAGGGGAACAGAAGTGTGGACAGTTTTAGAGCAAAACATGCTTTAAACAGGGAGTACAGGGCTTCCCTGGTGACTCAGAAGTAAGGAATCTGCCTGCCACTGCAGGAGACACAGTTTCGACCTCTGATCTGAGAAGATCCCACATGCCTGGAGCAACCACTGAGCCTGTGCTCTAGAACCCAGGAGCCACGATTACTGAAGCCCACACACCCTAGAGCCCGTGTTCCTCAACAAGAGAAGCCACTGCATGAGAAACCCGCACACCACAACTAGACTGTATCCCCTACTTGCCACAACGAGAAAATCCCTCACAGCAACAAAGACCCAACACAGTCAAAAATAAAGAAATAAAATTCTACAAATACAGGGCGTTCAAACTATCAATATATGAAGGAGTGTGAATGTGTGTATGGAAGCTATGTGCGTGTGTGCACGTGCATGTGCACACGTTTGCTTGTGTGTAGTGTCTGATGGTAAAGGGAAAGAGGATATTTAGCAAGAGATACTAAATTCCTAGGCTTCCTTATCGCTTTCCTTTTACTCCATGATGATTCCCCTTCAGTTACTTTTGAACAACACACTCTCCTGCCAGGCCTCTCTGGCACAATAAAACTCGTGACCAAAGGAGGAATTATTTAGATTTTCTAAAAGGTAGGCACATATAGGCGTGCTGAGTAGATAAAGAATTCGACCTTATTTAGTTCAATTGATAAGATACTGTTTCCTGAGTCCTGGTCCAGTGTGTTTCCTGTTCAAGGCTTTCTGATAAGGTCACATCATTACTCTAGTTTATCTTGCTATAACAGAATTGCCACAGTGAATTCCCCAAGTCCTTGTTAGCCTTTTGGTTCTGGTCTTGGGTTAGTCAAAAAGGCAATCTGGATCCAATTTGTTTGTCTTAGAGCTGCAAGTTTCTAAGATCCCTAGATAGCTTGCTATGGATAAATGCACTGTTATCTAAACATGGTCAAGTGATATTTATTCATTGTTACAGAAGAATAACTGATGGACATTCTAATTTTATCTAGTAGTCTAGAAGATTTGGTTTAATGTAAATGTATCCCCATGACTCAGATCTATTCTAGGGGAGCTATTACATTAAAGTTTTGAAGAGGGCAAGCCTAAGGGTCAATTCCAGATAAATTCACCACAATAATCTAAGACAGGGGTTTCCTTGGTGGTTCAGATGGTAAAGAATCTGCCGGCAATGCAGGAGACCTGGGTCGAACCTTGGGTCGGGAAGTTCCCCTGGAAAAGGGAATGACTAACCACTCCAGTATTCTTTTTTTTTTTTTTTTTCACTTTAATATTATTGCCTGAAAAATTCCATGGACAGAGGAGCCTGACAGGCTATAGTCCAGGGGATCGAAAAGAGTCAGACATGACTGAGTGACTAACACTTTTATTTTCAATCTAAGACAGACACCTTGGGAAGGCTTTTGGGAGCCAGCTTGCCAGCCTTCCTTAGAAAATTAGCTTGATGTGAGAACTATATGCTTTCTGTGAGTCTGTCAGCAAGAGGAAGCAGATGACAAAACAGTTAAAAGGTCAGTCTGTAATGGAGACAGACCCAGGTTCCACCACAAAGTGTCATACTAGGACAATTATTTAACCTCTCTAAAGCCTCAGTTTCTTCATCTATAAAGTGGCAACAATAATATTCCTGTCTCATTGTATTGCTTAATACACACAGAGTATTAAGTACAGTGCCTAGGGCATAGTAAAAAATGCGAAACTACATATTAAATCTACAAAATTAAGACAATTAACAGTGGTTCAAATGTGTTTCAAGAATAGTGGGAAAGTAATATCTAGAACTCAGCTATTGCAACAGAATACTGTTGAACAACAGAAATTAAGCCCTAAAGGTCATTAGCAGCCACAAATGATGTCACAAAAGACATATGAGCAATATAGCTCACATACTTACTCATAATAGAAACGCTCACAATTTTTTTACCATGTATTTGCCATTTATAAGCATTCTTTAAAGTTTAGGTGTTTATAGATACCTAAATTTGCATGTTATGAGATTAATAAACTGTAGCACACATGGAAAGTAGCAAAGTACCAGCACCATAATCTTGCAACATCAGTGAAGTCTAAAAACCACACACACACACAAGAACTAAAAAGTAGAACAATCTATAGCTATCACATGATCAAAGAGCTACATACACAGAAAGAGGTTCTGAAATTATCACTGCACAGTGCACTGTAGACAAAAATCTGACTAAAATATATTTTCTGGGACTTTACCGGTAGTTCAGTGGATAAGACTCCATGCTCCCAATACAGGGGGCCCAGGTTTGATCCCTGGTTGAGGAACTAAGATTCCACATATTGCAACTAGAGAGGCTGCATGCTGCAATGAAGACCAGTGCAGGCAAACAAACAAAAATAATTTTAAAAAT
Source organism: Muntiacus reevesi (assembly GCF_963930625.1). NCBI lineage: Eukaryota > Metazoa > Chordata > Mammalia > Artiodactyla > Cervidae > Muntiacus > Muntiacus reevesi. Next base: position 162,273,223 of record NC_089249.1, read on the forward strand.
GGTAAATATTAAAAATGTGTTTTCTTCCTTGCTTGCTTAAAGAAGTAAATAAAATATCATGTGCGTGAATGTTTTGGGAAATGTGAATCTTAAAACACAAATATGTTATTTTTTCCCCACGAGGCCCATATCTACCTCATTTACTCTTGTATGTACCTTAATGTGGGGCCTGGCACATCACGGATACTCAGTTAATACTGGTTGAATAAATGAATGAGAAAAGCGTACACTTCTTTCAATGCCAGATTCACTGTTACGGAAGAAAATTACTGTTTCTGTGGCTGTACGGTATATAGATTTCTTCATTCACAAAATGGCTATTTCCCCAGATTTCTCATAGAATTCTTATACATTTAATAGTTTTTCACACACATCCCCACCAAGTATTGAGAAAAGATTCTTCAAGTGATGGGAAAGGATAAATTAGAGAAAATTAATAAATTAAACTTCATGGCAAACAGATGGGGAAACAATGCAGAAACAGTGACAGACTTTATTTTTTGGGGGCCCCAAAATCACTGCAGATGATGACTGCAGCCATGAAATTAAAAGACTCTTGCTCCTTGGAGGAAAAGCTATGACAAACCTAGACAGCGTATTAAAAAGCAGAGACATTACTGACAAAGGTCCGTCTAGTCAAAGCTATGGTTTTTCCAGTAGTCATGTACAGATGTGAGAGTTGGACCATAAAGAAGGCTGAGCGCTGAAGAATTGATGCTGTTGAACTGTGGTGCTGGAGAAGACTCTTGAGCGTCCCTTGGACTGCAAGGAGATCCAACCAATGAATCCTAAAGGAAATCAATCATGAATATTCATTGGAAGGGCTGATGCTGAAGCTGAAACTCTAATACTTTGGCCATCTGATGTGAAAAACTGACTCCTTGGAAAAGACCCTGATGCTGGGAAAGACTGAAGGCGGGAAGAGAAGGGGGCGACAGAGGATAAGATGGTTGGATGGCCTCACCTACTCAATGGACATGAGTTTCAGCAAGCTCTGGGAGTTGGTGATGGACAGGGAAGCCTGGTGTGCTGCAGTCCACGGAGTCGCAAAGAGTCAGACACAACTGAACTGAACTGAATAAATTAACCAAGGTGTTAGTTCTCATATTCTAGGTTTTATTATTCTAAAAGTTCACTGATCATTTTAAGCTCATAAGTAAACTTTAATCATCTTTGTGACCACAGTGTGACCACTCAAGCCTCTTACACTGGCCCACTGTCCAATAAAAGGATTGTCTGGGTATGAAAATTCAACTTCTTTTTGACTATGTGATGTCATACTTCCTTGTGGTCTTCTGAACAAATCCAGTGACTTCCTTCTCATTCAAAGGTATCTGAATCTCCTTTTCAGGTATATATTTTCCTGGTTTACGATGACTTGACTGTTTTTCACTCTATAGCCAAACCTCTTTTCAAGTATGTTTTTGACTTCTTTTATTAACAAGCTTCCTTGTTTTCTTGGACATCCCTGGTGGCTCAGATAGTAAAGTGTCTGTCTATAAAGTGGAAGACCCAGGTTCAAGCCCTTGGGTGGGAAGATCTCCTCGAAAAGGAAATGGCAACCCACTCCAGTATTCTTGCCCGGGAAATCCCATGGACAGAGAAGCCTACAGTCCATGGGGTCACAAAGAGTCGGACACAACTGAGAGACTTCACTTTCTTACTTTCACTTTCTTTCTTGTTTTCTAAATGTATACTGAATCACTTCTCAAATGTATATTATCAGTTTTTTGAAGTTGGTTTACTTATGAGTTAGTTTACTTTTGAGACACTCCTTCTGTGGATCTCAAAATAATTCCTAGAAAGGTGTGTATAGGGAAATCTTAATTTGTACAAGAGGGAATCAGTAGAACTGAGGTAAAAGAATTGAGATACAGTCACTCCTTTTATTTCTCCTGCAAGCAGACTGTTAATAAATAGCAATTGTTTATTGTTCCATTGCTCAATCATGTCCGACTCTGCACCCCCATGGACTGCAGCATGCCAGGCTTCCCTGTCCTTCACTATCTCCCAGAGTCTGCTCAAATTCATGTCCAGAGTCAGTGATGCCATCCAACCATCTCATCCTCTGTCACTCCCTTCTCCTCTTGCCCTCAATCTTTCCCAGCATAAGGTCTTTTCCAATGAGTTGGCTCTTCACATCAGGCAGCCAATTATTGGAACTTCAGCTTCAGCATCAGTCTTTCCAATGAATATTCAGGGTTGGTTTCCTTTAGGATTTACTGGTTTGGTCTCCTTGCTGTTCAAAGGACTCTCAAGAGTCTTCTCTAGCATCACAGTTCGAAAGCATCAATTCTTTGGCACTCAGCCTTCTTTATGGTCCAACTCTCACATCTGTGTATGACTACTGGAAAAACCATAGCTTTGGCTATATGGACCTTTGTTGGCAAAGTGATATCTCTGCTTTTTAATACACTGTCTAGGTTTGTCTAGGTTTTCTTACAAGGAGCAAGCATCTTTTGATTTCAGGGCTGCAGTCATCGCCCACGGTGACTTTGGAGCCTAAGAAAATAGTCTGTAATTGTTTTCATTGTTTCCCCATTTATTTGCCATGAAGTGACGGGACTGGATGCCATGATCTTAGTTTTTTGAATGTTGAGTTTTAAGTCAGCTTTTTCACTCTCCTCTTTAAATAGCTATAGCCATATTTCAAAGAATTTCAAGTCTGTGGCCTTTCCCCCACCAAAACAATGTATTTTGTATATCAAGCTAGGTACCAGGAACACAAAATGTGGCACAAATCCTGCTGTCCCCTATTCCACTTGCCTAGTACCAACAATGACAATCAATCAGTATTCTTTCCTGCTGAGAATTGGTGGAGCCTAAGAACCCTTTATAATAAAATACATCAATGAATGGGCTCAGCTGAGATTTTGATTGCTACTTTATTAACATTCAGGGCATGGTTATGATATTGTTCAACAGATATGTGCTAACAGTGATATTAAAAATTAAACCCCTATCCACAGCTGATCAGAGGAAATGGAGCCAGTCAGACCTCATGTTTATCACACCTACCTGGGCACTACTGTCTTCTGAGGTATCCCCAGAGCTCTGAGACTGAAGAGGGCTCTGATTCATAAGACTCAGCTCTTCTCTGAGCCTCATAACTTCCTCAGGCTGCAAGGTCAACTGCTGTTCTTCGCCTCTCATTTCTTGGTTCTGCTGTGAGTCCTCCTCCTTCTGTCCCTCTCTTGGAAAAGTGCCCTCCTTTACTGCCTTCTCTGGAACTTCCTTCTGCTTATTTTCTCCTAGTTTGGGACTTAGCATAAATATAATAATAAAAAAACCATCAAAATGCTCCCTATAGTAGCAGAATATGGAGGAAAAATATGTACCAGTGAAGAAAGTGCTGCAAGCAAGATTTTTGACCTGAATTCTACAGCGGAGCAGTTGCCTTATACTTGGAAATACACTTTTAAAACAAATCAGTCGTATCCTTTTTACTCATATTCAGGGAAACGACCCATCATAGGTTTTTGTCTACAGGTGTAGACAAATAACCAGTTTAGTGAATTTTTCACTTTTTCAACTTTTAGTATGGCACTGGGCAGATATAGCTTATAAAGATTTTTTTTTAATCACTCAATAAGCACCAGGCACTTTGGTAGGCATTAGGGCTACAATAGGACAAAATCCTGTCCCTAAGGAGCTTACAATTTAGTGAGAAATAAGGACAAGTTAACAAGTGATTATATTAAGCTGCTGCTGCTGCTGCTAAGTCACGTCAGTTGTGTCCGACTCTGTGAGACCCCAGAGATGGCAGCCCACCAGGCTCTGCCGTCCCTGGGATTCTCCAGGCAAGAACACTGGAGGGGGTTGCCGTTTCCTTCTCCAATGCATGAAAATGAAAAGTGAAAGTGAAGTGTCTGACTCTTAGCGACCCCATGGACTGCAGCCTACCAGGCTCCTCCATCCATGGGATTTTCCAGGCAAGTGTACTGGAGTCGGTTGCCATTGCCTTCTCCTATATTAAGCTAGTAATAAGTAATTGGAGGCCTGATGGATGAGCTGGTACAGGCTAGGCAGATGTAAAGGTAGGGATGTGTGCATACTTGCCTGTGTGTATAAATATGTTGAAGACGGGGGATGTTGGAAGACTTCATAAATAAGATAGGTAAAAGCCCAGAGGCAAAAGAGAGAGTGTGCTTTAGGAAGATTATTTGGAGTCTGTGTGGCAGGGAAGTCAGTTGAGAGATTGTTGTGATCTGCCTACTAACCAACAGTGACTAGAATAGGACGGTGAGGATGAAAAGGCAGAATGGGTCTTAGAGAGATATTTAGAAGATGATATTGATAAGATCTGTCATTTATTGGGTGTGGCAGGTGAGGGAGAAAAGGGAACAATGAGTGACACCTGGATTTCTGACAGGAACAAATGAGCAAGTGGATGGTAGCCCAAGAAGACAGAATGTAGGTATACACTGGAGAGATGCTTGGGGTGAAGATACAGACACAGAGGAATGTGAGCAGAAACCCTGGGATTAAATGAGCCAGGGAGAAGGAGGAAAGTAAGAGGAAGAGGATCAATCTAGATAGAAGCCTAAAGACTTGTGAGGAACAAGCAGAGGAAAGGGGCCTGAAGAGCAAGCTCAGAAGCCAGAGTAGCGGGAGGAAAACCAAAAGGCTGTGAGCCACTGAAGCCAAGGGAGGGAACATACCTTCCATGGTTAGAGAGTGTGAATGAAAAGTGAACACAAACAAGTCCATTTTGTTTTTATTCCATTAATCTTAAATTTGTTTCCAGTACCTCGGGGTCTAGCATAAGATGCTTCACAAGTTATAGCTGGTGCTCAAATTCTCTAAGAAGGCAGTTTGGCAAAGCAGATCAAGAGCCATAAACATGTTCGGATCTTTTGTCTGAATAATGGCATTCCATTGAATTTGCTGGTATAAAATAGTTGGCAAGAAGAAAAAAGCTGAATATATAATAATGCTCATGACCTCAGTATTTAAAACAGTGATTAAGTGGAGACACAGAAATGGCTAAGATGATTAAAGATAAACCAACTTGAAAGTGGTATGTAGACTATTCATCAACATTAAATACTTATTAAAGTAAAATGGTGGAACAATGAGTAATATATATGTATTGTGTGTAAACATCATACATATGGGAAAGGTATATACAGAAAAAAAACTTGAAAAGAACACAGGAAAAATTGTATCTATGGAGTTTTTTTCCCTTTTAAAATTCATTTAATATTGTATGGAAAAGAATTAAATAATTTACCTTGAACTCAGCAGTTTTTTTAAAGGTAATATATTAAAATGATTAAAAATATGAGATAGAGTAAAACGTTTTAAAAATAAATTTCTGATAAAATAATGATTCCTTCCATCCTCTGTAAACTCTTTGCTTTTTCTTACTCTCAAAGGAAGCTGAAGACTGGGAAAATGTAAACATATACCTAATATTTTTTAAAAATGGAAAGACTAACTTCTGCATTCAGGAAGATAAAGTAGACATACTTTTCCCTATTTTCCCAACAAGTACAACTAAAAACTCTGGACACTATATATAAAACAAATATAAGAAGACTCTGAAAAGTAGGAAGAAGTAGAATCAGCTAGGGAACTCAGGACTTGAAGAATGACATGTCTATGAGTTTCCTGGGTTTTACTGTAGCCTTTCCTTGGGTGTTCATAGAGGCTGAGTGGGGAACCTAGGCTTCTACTGTAACCTGGGGTAGTAATGAGACAATATACTCCTCCATGTCACCTGCCCCAGAGTGGCATCAGAAGAAGCCAGCTAAACAGATGGTTAGATAAAACAAGATGTAGGGTTTTATAATATAATACCCAAAATATTCACATTTCATTCTAAATTATTCATCATACCAAGAACCAGAAATCTCAACTTGAATGAGACAAGGCAACAATAGATGACAAATCAAGATATCAGGATTATTTAACAAATATTTTAAATCAGATCTCATAAAATAATCCAAAGAGCAATTATGAAGCATTTGAAACAAATGAAAAGGTAGAAAGTGTGAACAGAACTAGAAAGTCTCAGTAAAGAAATAGAAGATATAGGAGAAAAACAAAATGGAAATTTAAAACTGAAAAATACAATAGCCAAAAATTAAAAGCTCATTGGATAGAATCTATAGCAGAATGGAGGAGGCAGAGAAAAGAATCAGTGAGCTTGAAAACAGAACAATACAAATTACCCAATCTGAAAAACAGAGAGAAAATAGACTGGGAGGAAAAGGGGGGAAAAAAGTGCCTCTGGGAACTGTGAGACTATAGCAAAAGATCTAATGCATTTGTTATTGGATCTTGGAAAGAGAGGATAGGGCTGAAAACGTACGTAGAGAAATAAAGGCTACAGCCTTCCCCAGACATAAGCTGAGATTCAAGAAGCTGAGTGAGCTCCAAACAAGATAAACCTAAAGAAATCCATACCAAAAGGCATCAAAGTCAAATTTCTGAGAAACAAAGACAACAGAAACTTGAAAGGAACAGGAGAGAAACACTAGGGAAAGACAGTTCAAATGACAGCAGGCTTCTCATTAGAAATCACAGAGATCAAGAAGGAATTTGCATAACATTTTTCAAATGCTGAAAGAGAAAGGAAGTGCTGATACAGAATTCTACACCTAGGGAAAATATTCTTCAGGAATGAAGAGGAAATCAAGATGTTCTCAGATGAAGAAAAATCAAAAGAATTTGCCACTCGCAGAAGTACTCTAAAAGAATGGCTAAAGGAAACTCTCTATACACATAGGAAATGATTTAAAAAGGCACACTGGAACATCAGGAAGGAAGGAAGTATAGAAAGAGTAAAAATCTGGATAAATACATTTTCCTTCTCCTTTTGAGGGGCTTCTCTGGTGGCTCAGATGCTAAAGAATCTGCCTGCAGTGCAGGAGACCCAGGTTCAATCCCTGGGTTGGGAAGATCCCTAGGAGAAGGGCATGGCAAGCCATTCCAGTATCCTTGCCTGGAGAATTCCATGGACAGAGGAGCCTGGTGCGCTCCTCACAAAGAGTCAGAAATGATTGAGCAACTTTCACTTTCACTTTTTCCACTTCTGAGTTTCCTGAATTCTGTATAATGGATGAAGCAAAAGTTATAGCACTGTTTGATGTGATTCTAAACGTGTGTAGAGAAAAATTTTAAGACAATTATAAATAGGGGAGGGTAAAGGGACATGACTGTGACTCAGATCATGAACTCCTTATTGCCAAATTCAGACTTAAACTGAAGAAAGTAGGGATAACCACTAGACCATGCAGGTATGACCTAAATGAAATCCCTTATGAATATACAGTGGAAGTGAGAAATGAATTTAAGGGACTAGATCTGATAGATAGAGAGCCTGATGAACTATGGACAGAGGTTTGTGACATTGTACAGGAGACAGGGATCAAGACCATCCCCATGGAAAAGAAATGCAAAAAGGCAAAATGCTTGTCTGAGGAGGCCTTACAAATAGCTGTGAAATGAAGAGAAGCTAAAAGTAAAGGAAAAGAGGAAAGATATTCCCATTTGAATGCAGAGTTCCAAAGAATAGCCAGGAGAGATAAGAAAGCCTTCCTCAGCGATTAATGCAAAGAAATAGAGGAAAACAACAAATGGGAAAGACTAGAGATCTCTTCAAGAAAATTAAGAGATACCAAGGAAACATTTCATGCAAAGATGGGTTTGAAAAAGGACAGAAATGGTATGGACCTAACAGAAGCAGAAGATATTAAGAAGAGGTGGCAAGAATACACAGAAGAACTGTACAAAAAAGATCTTCACGACTCAGATAATCACAATGGTGTGATCACTCACCTAGAGCCAGACATCCTGGGATGTGAAGTCAAGTGGGCCTTAGAAAGCATCACTATGAACAAAGTTAGTGGATGTGATGGAATTCCAGTTGAGCTATTTCAAATTCTGAAAGTTGATGCTGTGAAAGTGCTGCACTCATTATGCCAGCAAATTTGGAAAACTCAGCAGTAGCCACACGACTGGAAAAGGTCCGTTTTCATTCTAATCCCTAAGAAAGGCAATCCCAAAGAATGTTCAAACTACTGCACAATTGCACTCATCTCACACACTAGTAAAGTAATGCTCAAAATTCTCCAAGCCAGGCTTCAGCAATACGTGAACCGAGAACTTCCAGATGTTCAAGCTGGTATTAGAAAAGGCAGAGGAGTCTACGGCCATACCACCCTGAACGCGCCCAATCTCATCTGATCTCGGAAGCTAAGCAGGGGCGGGCCTGGTTAGTACTTGGATGGGAGAAAAGGCAGAGGAACCAGAGATCAAATTGCCAATATCTGCTGGATCATTGAAAAAGCAAGAGAGTTTCAGGAAAACATCTATTTCTGCTTTATTGACTACACCAAAGCCTTCAGTTGTGTGGATCACAATAAACTGTGGAAAATTCTGAAGGAGATGGGAATACCAGACCATCTGACCTGCCTCTTGAGAAACCTGTATACAGGTCAGGAAGCAAGAGTTAGAGCTGGACATGGAACAACAGACTGGTTCCAAATAGGAAAAGGAGTACATCAAGGCTGTATATTGTCACCCTGCTTATTTAACTTATATGCAAAGTACATCATGAGAAACGCTGGGCTGGAAGAAGCACAAGCTGGAATCAAGATTGCTGGGAGACATACCAATAACCTCAGATATGCAGATGACACCACCCTTATGGCAGAAAGTGAAGAGGAACTAAAAAGCCTCTTGATGAAAGTGAAAGACGAGAGTGGGAAAGTTGGCTTAAAGCTCAACATTCAGAAAACTAAGATCATGGCATCTGGTCCCATCACCTCATGGGAAATAGATGGGGAGACAGTGGAAACAGTGGCTGACTTTATTTTTTTGGGCTCCAAAATCACTGCAGATGGTGACTGTATACATGAAATTAAAAGACACTTACTCCGTGGAAGGAAAGTTATGACCAACCTAGACAGCATATTGAAAAGCAGAGACATTACTTTGGCAACAAAGGTCTGTCTGGTCAAGGCTATAGTTTTTCCAGTGGTCATGTATGGATGTGAGAGTTGGACTGTGAAGAAAACTGAGGGCTGAAAAATTAATGCTTTTGAAGTATGGTGTTGGAGAAGACTCTTGAGAGTCCCTTGGGCTGCAAGGAGATCCAACCAGTCCATCCTGAAGGAGATAAGTCCTGGGTGTTCATTGAAAGGACTGATTCTGAAGCTGAAACTCCAGTACTTTGGCCACCTCATGCGAAGAGCTGATTCAATGGAAAAGACCCTGATGCTGGGAGGGATTGGGGGCAGGAGGAGAAGGGGACAACAGAGGATGAGATGGCTGGATGGCATCACCGACTCGATGGGCATGAGTTTGAGTAAACTCCGGGAGTTTTTGATGAACAGGGAGGCCTGGCGTGCTGCGATTCACGGGGTTGCAAAGAGGTGGACACGACTGAGCGACTGAACTGAACTGAACTAAAAGGGACATAAAGGGAGGTAAAGTTTCTACATTTCATTCAAACTGGTAAAATTGTGTGTATGTATGTATGTGTGTGTAAAACACAGTACCTAGAGCAACCAATGTAAAGCTATGAAAAGAAGTACACTCAAAAACACTATAAAATTCAAAGCAGAATTATTAAAAAGTGTTCAAATAACTCATAGGAAGGCAGAAAACAGAAAATTGATGCAAACAACAGAGAGAACAAATAGAGAACCAAAAATGAAATAATAGCAAACTTAAGCTTTAATAGATCAATAATTATATTACATGTAAATAGCCTAACCACACCAATTAAAACAGACTGGCTGAGTGGATTAAAAAATAAGACCTAACTGTATGATGTTTACAAAAACTCATCTCAAATGTAGTAATAAAAGCAAGTGGAAGGCAAAAAGATGAAAAAGATATATCATGCAAATGTTAATAAAAAGAAAACAAGAGAATCTATATTAACATCAGATAAAATGGATTTCAAAAATAAGAAAATTAAAAGAAAGAGAGGAGGACATTATTTACAGATAAAAGGGTTAGTCCACCAAGAAGACATAGCAATCCTAAAATGTGTATGCACCAAACAACAAAGCTACAAAAGTACAAACTGAATAACTAAAAGGAGAAATAAACAAATCACAATTACAGTTGGAGATTTTAACAATCCGTTTGCAAAAATTGATAGGACAACTAGATAGAAAATCAGCTATATCAGTTGACACTGAGAAAGCATTTGATAAAATGTAAAAATTTATGATAAAATCTTAAAGAAACAGAAATATAACTTCTTTAATTTGACCAAAATCCAACAGCTAATGTTATACTAATGGTGAAAACCAAATACCTTCCTGATAAGATTGGAAACAAGACAGAGATATTCATATTCACTACTTTTATTCAACATACTGCTGCAAGTCCTAGCTAATGTAAATTGGCTAAAAAGGAAATAAAAGGCATACAGATTAGAAAAGATGAAATAATCTGAAATGTCATGATTTTCAGATAACATAATTGTCTATGAAGGAAATTCCAAGGAATCTTAAAAAAAAAAAAAAACAACCTAGAACAAATAAGCAAGTTCAGCAAGGTCACAGAATGCAACATAAATAACTGTTATTTCTGTATATTAGCAATGAACACATAAACACTGAAATTTCAAGTACTATTTACAATTGGTCAGAAAAGTATAAAATAATTAGGTAAAAATACACAAAACATGTGTGGATCTCGTCTGATGAAAACTATAATATACTGATAAAAAAAAAGAAAAGAATGTATCTAAATCTAAACATAAATGTAGGAAATACTGTGTCCACGGATTGCAGGATTATTCATAGGAAAGATGTCAATTCTCCCTACATTGATATGCAGATTTAAAACAATTTGTATCAAAATTTCAGTCAGATGTTTTACAGCTACAGATAAGATTACTCTAGCATTATATGAAAGGGCAAAGGAACTAGAAAACTAAATGATTTTGAAAAGGAATAAACATAATTAGTCTATCCAATTTCAAAATTTGTTATATAGCTATAGTAATCAAGATTGTGTGATATTAGTGGAGGAACAGACACAGATCAATGGAGTAGAATTAGAGAAACCAGAAACAGAAGCTCACAATCATGTCTAACTCATTTTTGTCAAAGATGTGAAAGCAATTCAATAAAGACAGTATTTTCAAGAAATGATGCTAAAGCAATTGAATATCTAGAGGCAAAAAAAAAGAATCCCATCTAAGTCTCATACCTTATACAGAAGTTAACTCAAAATAGATCATGAGCTTAAATGCAAACTATAAAACTAGGAGAAAATATTCAAGATTTAAGGTGAGGCAAAGAATTCTTAGATTTAATATCAAAAGTATGATCTGTAAAAGGGAAATTTGATACCTCATCAAAATTAAAATTTTTTTTTGCTCTGAGAAAACCTTGTTAAGAGGATGAAAAGACAGGGCACAGACTGGGAAAAATATTTGCAAGTCACATAACTAACAAAGAAACTAGAATCTAGAATTTAAAAAGAACTCTCAAAATTTAACATTAACAAAACAAATCCAATTAGAAAATAGGCAAAACATATCAAAGGAAACTTCACTAAAGAGGATACACAGATGTACATAAAAAGATGTTACACACTAGGAAAATGCAAATTAAAACTACAATTGGGATGGGGAATACATGTAAATCCATGGCTGATTCATGTCAATGTATGACAAAAACCACTACAATATTGTAAAGTAACTAGCCTCCAACTAATAAAAATAAACGAAAAAAAAAAAAACTACAATGGGATATTACTACATGCCTATTGGAATGGCTAAAATTTAAAAGTGATAACACCAAATGCTAGTGAGGATACAGAGAAACTGGGTCACTTATACATACCTAGTGGGAATGTAAAATGATACAGTCATTCCGGAAAAAGTTTAGCAATTTATTTTAAAAAGACTAATTAAAGCTAAATATGTGAGTACCAGGTTATCCAAAATTGCACTGCTGGGGATTTATCCCAGGGGAAAAAAATAATATGTTCCCATAAAACTTGAATATTTACATCAGCTTTATTAATAATAGCCAGAACTGGAAATAACCCAGGTGTCCTTCAATGGATGAAAGTTTAAAAAAGAATCTGTGATATAGCCATACCAAGGATATACTACTCAGCAATGAAAAGTATCCAACTATTGATATATGCAATAACCTAGATGAATCTCTAGAGAATTATGTTGAGTGAAAAAAGTCAACCCTAAAATACTACTTATTATATAGTTACATTTATATAACATTCTTGAAAAGAAAAACTTACAGAAATGGAGAATAGACTAGTTAGAATTAGAATAGAACAGGGTCAGGGGTTAAGGAAGGGGTGAAGTAGGAGGGAAGTGGGGGTGGCTATAAAAGGACAACATGAGGTATCCTCGGAGTGATGGAAACGCTCTGTATCTTGACTGTATCAATGTCAATATCCAGATTATGATACTGTACTACAGTTTTGTAAGAGGTTACCATTGCGGGAAATTGGTAAAGCATAAACGGGGATTGCTATTATTTTTTACAACTGCGTGTGGATACACAATTGTCTCAAAAGTTTAGTTTAAAAAATGAAAAATCTATAAACTGGCCATTTGTTATTTATGAAGGTACTTGATTTGTCATATAATAATTTAATAATATATCATAATAATTTATTTACTATGAATAATAAACAGTAAATTTAGCCAGACCTAATATGGTTTCCAGAGAAGGCAATGGCACCGCACTCCAGTACTCCTGCCTGGAAAATCCCATGGACGGAGACTGGTAGGCTGCAGTCCATGGGGTGCTAAGAGTCGGACACGACTGAGTGACTTCACTTTCATGCACTGGAGAAGGAAATGGCAACCCACTCCAGTGTTCTTGCCTGCAGAATCCCAGGGACCGGGGAGCCTGGTGGGCTGCTGTCTATGGGGTCGCACAGAGTCGGACACGACTGAAGCGACTTAGCAGAATATGGTTTCCTTCTATAATTACATTGTGGCCATGCAGTCACAGGAGGAGAGAAGCTGCCTTCATTATATTTCCATAGTTTCAAGTTTAGATGGTCCTCCTCTTAGGCAGGTCCATGAGACGTGCCTGTAAACCCTTGTTTTGAGCACAGCAGACAGTGAGTCTGCTCTCACTTGGAGGAAATGAGCAGTTCTTTCCCAGGGACAATCTTGGGATAAGGCCATTTTACATCTTTATGAATACTCTGGATAAATGATTTACATTCATATGAATTAATTAAGGAGAACTGCAATACCCAAGAATATGGGAATTTAATTTAAAGTAATCTTATTAAGACAAAGTTTCATTAAAATAAATGCTCTCCAAAAAGAAAAGGCTTTATCTTTTTAAAAGGTATAAGAGAAAATATGACTTGGAAATCAAAAGAAAACTGAGCAGGTTTTTAAAGTAATACAGGAACTTCCCCGGTGGCCCAGGGGTTGACTCTGTGCTTCCACTGCAGGTAAGCAGGGGTTCAGTCCTTGGTTGGGGAACTAAGATCAAGATCCCACATTCCCTGTGGCCAAAAAACAAAATTAGAAAACAAACAAACAAGCAAAAAAACTTTATTCAAATACTACTATGTATACTGTATCATTTTTATATGATAATAATAATGTAAAAGTTGCATGGGTAAAAGTAGACTACCACTCAAAAATGACATGGAACTGAGAACATGTCCTGCAGTCAGTATACCTACAGCTTAGGGACTAGAAAACCCACCATGACTTTCAAACTTCTCCTCCCCTCTAACACAGCTCTTAATATTTATTTACTGAGTTCTGACTGAAGCCAACCCCCTGTTACTTTTACTCCATTCTATAATTTTGTAATTGCCTCCGCTCTTCACCTGGTAGGAGGTGCCTAGGCAGCATCCTTATTCTGTTCCTTTTCTAGTAGCCCTGATACATGGCAGTCTTGAATGTGAATAAAGATTCAAGAAAGAAACTAAAATAGGATGAGTCATGAGGTCCAGTCCTGAATCTTCCACCTACCATTTGTGCAATGTTTGGTAAGGCAAAACCTCTCAGAGTTTCAGTTTCTTGCTTTACTCATAAGATTGCTGGGATTTTATGAAGTAAAATGTGAAAGAATTTTGATAACCTACAAGGACAGGGTACAGTTAAAATGAACTAAATCCTAATGAAAGCGAAAAGTAAAAGTCGCTCAGTCATGTCTGACTCTGTGACCCCATGGACTGTACAGTCCATGGAATTCTCCAATCCAGAATACTGGAGTGGGTAGCCTTTTCTTTTCCTTTTCCAGTTTGATCCCAACCCAGGGATCAAACTCAGGTATCCCGCATTGTGGGCAGATTCTTTACCAAGCTTAGCCACAGGGGAAGCCTAGTAGGACTGTAGAAAAACAAGACACAGTCCATTACCTTAAATGGAGCTTAAAATCTAGTAGAGGAGATATACTGTAAGAATCGATCAATTTGGCTTACTGAGCAGCTTTTATGTGCATGGGGCCATGTTAGGTGTGCTGTGACACCTCCTACTTCTCTTCAATTGAAGATCTGGGTTCATGGCTTTCTGGCATCTTCTTCACCCCAAGTCCTGCGATCATCCTGGAAGATTCCAAGGTCCATAGAGATCACCCACCAATGTCTTGACATCTCAGTTCCTCAGTCTCCTTATCTCAAATGATTGTCTCATCTCTCTCACCTTGCCAACTACTTGTATAATCACACCGTGGGTAGTGTGATCAATAACTGCTCCACTTCTGAAATACTAAAATTAAACATCTGGATTCCAGCTTCTCCTTTTTACACAATTTGTACTCAATGCAATCATAAGTACCTTAAATTACTTGCCCAGCTCCCTTTACTTTGCTTCTTTATTCAATGCAGTCTATACAGTTCCTTTAATCACTGTCTAAATAAAAGACTTAATTCTCTTGCTCCATTGTTCTTCCACTCCACTCCTGTGGCAAAACCTCAACCCTGGATAAATTCAACCATCTTCTCAAGTCTATACTAAATGTTAATAAACATAAATGTGGGGTCTCTGGCCTTGATTGGGTTCTCCATACCACCTGCTCTTCCCAGTCAGTTTTCTTTTCCATTTTCCACCGTGATTATTTCAAACTTCTTTCATTCTCCTGCAAACGCTGCTCTTTCTCTTTCTCTCTCACTTTCAGCAGATAACTTTGCTTCCTGCTTCAGAGGACACAGAAAACACCAAACAAGTCCTTTGATTTCCTCTCAAATTATAAACCCATTTGGGACTTCCCTGATGGTCCAGTGTTAAGAATCTGTCTGCTGATGCAGAGGACACAGGTTTGATCCCTGGTCTGGGATGCCGTGGGGCAACTAAGCCCATGGGCCATAACTACTGAAGAACCGGCACTCTGCAACAAGAGAAATCATGCCAAAGCTGCACACGGCACCAAAACCCAGCGCAGCCAAAAAAAACCATTTGGATCTCTGTTCATCCTCCCTTTCTTCCTCCTGTTACAGTGGACAAGGCCGATCTCCTGACTAATGCCAGCCATTTTCTGAGTCCTAAACCTGCCCTTTTGGAGACTTTCCCACCAGTATTCAAACATACATGAATTTCCTCTTAACTCGGTTCCATATTCTCTTCTATTTGAAACCAGACTTTTTGGAAAGTGTTATCCACAGTCACCATTTGCTCATCTCACATGCCCTCCTCAACTCGCTCCCATTCACCATCCCATGGCATGTTATCTAGGAAGCAATGTGTTTTCTGCCCTTCATCCGAACTACTCTTACTAAAGTCTCCAATCACCTTAAGGTTGCTAAATTTAGCAGTCACTTTTTATCCCTTATTTGGTTTGACTCATTGGTAGCATATGATACTCTTGACTACTTCTTTCTTGAAACACTCTTTAATCTGGCTTCTGTAACACACACGCTTTTGACTTTTCTTCTGCTTCTCTAGCTGTTTTGTCTCAGTTACCTGTTGGAAGTACTCCTTTTGTCCATATAGAGAGGTTTTCCTTAGGTTTCTGCCTTTGAGTGTTTTTATCAAGCAACATATGGGAATATATCCATCAGATGACTTGTATTACCATCTACCTATTGATGATCCTCAAATTTGTCTCCAGCCCAGGCCTCCAAACCCATCAGTCAAACTATTTGTTGAAAATCCACATATGGTTGTTCCAAAGACACTTGAAAGTCATTGTCTCAAAAGCTGAACTTCTCTCTTCTCTCTCAAAATTATGTGAATGATTCCATCAAACCAGAAAATGAAATCTTCCTTAACCTGTCCTCATACTTAAACTTCTGCCTAGAGGACCTTGTTCCTTACTTCCTATACTCATTAATCCCCGAGTTTCATTGATTCTGCCTCCTCTCAATTTCATCCACTTTTCTCCATCCTCACAAACATCATTTCAGTAACAGCCTCCTAATTGGTCTTGCTACTTTTATTCTGGTACCAATCATCTACTCTCCACATAGCAGGGAGAGTGATTTTTCTAAAGCACAAATCTCTCTGTGTCTCTGCCATGTTACTAAATCCTGCAGCAGTTTCCTATTGGCAAAATTCCCTAGGGTAGGCATTCATATTCCCTCCAGATCAGATCCCTGACTTCCTCTTCATTCTCATCTCCTTCCTCATTTTCTTTCTACATACTTTATGCTACGGCACCACTGATGTCACTTTTAGTTCCTCAAACAAATCAAGCTTTTTCTTGCAAATGTCATATCTTCCCTGAAAATTATTCTCCCCACTTTTTGCTTTGCCCTTGATTACTCATACTTCAGGACTCAATTTATCAGTTCCCTTTAAGAATATTTTCTGGTTCATTAGCTAGGCCAGAGCCTCTCCTTTGTGCTCCCATCCAAGACTTCCTTGTTTAGTGATTTATATTCCCCTATCAGGCAATATGCACCGTAACTCCTCTAACGATAGGACCTGTGTCTGTCTTACTTTGTAGCCTCAGCATCCACCTATAGTACCTGGCACATGATAGATAAGCAATTTATTGTTGAATGTGGTTGTGTAATGGATCTGAGATAAGCGGGGGCTGTGAAGTGGGGCACAGAAGATAAGCAAACAGGGAAACATTATGAGAAGAGGGGAGAAGAAAACATACAGCAGATAAGTGGACTTCTTACCATCCCAGCAATGGCAAGCAGTTTCAACCTAGCTATGGAAACAAGTGGCAGTAAGAAGTTGTTTACAAAGAAGTCCAGAGCCTTTCTCATGGCCAGGTTCTCCACCTCCAAATGAATTAAGGCCACAGCCTTGTTCCCTATGGCAAGTATCTCTGCCAATTATCCCAAGTCAGCTGGGTGGATTTTCGTCAGCTTTGACTACTGATATCAAATTATACTCTGAGAACAGCATCGAAACATGTATATTATCAAGTGTGAAACAGATCGCCAGTCCAGGTTGGATGCATGAGACAAGTGCTCGGGGCTGGTGCACTGGGATGACTCAGAGGGATGGGATGGGGAGGGAGGTGGGAAGGGGGTTCAGGATGGGGAACACATGTAAATCCATGGCTGATTCATGTCAATGTATGGCAAAAACCACTACAATATTGTAAAGTAATTAGCCTCCAACTAATAAAAACAAAGACAAAAAAAAATTATACTCTGAAAAGCATTCAGATTGGCCATTTCATCTCCACTGTTACTTATTCACTCTGAATTACCATCTCTTCATCTGTGGCTAATATCTAGATTAACTCGTCTTTCCTCTCAATTCATCTAATAGAATTACTAGGCCTATATCCCTCAAAAGTCTTGTAACACACTATTTTAGTGCTCAAAACTAGACTTATTTTTCTTACACCTACAACAGACCTACACATTGTGATCTGGCTTCTTGGCTCTTTGCTCCTATGATCACTATAATACCTGCTCTCCAACACCTCCGTAGTATCTCATTCTGCTTCTGCAACTAAGGCTCATGCTTTTGAATCTTAGAGCTCACTATAGACTTAAAACCAGTTTTTAAGAGGACATAAAATTCAGGGGACTGAAACTGGCAAAACAGTCCCTTCTGTTCTAGAATAAAGACAAATTTGGCTATATCTAGGCCATATTTTCTCAACTCACTGATAAGGTATCATTTAGTATGATATATAAGTTAAAATGTCATCTATTTTTCCTTTTGATGATCTAATTCTAGGCTTTTGTCCAGACAAAATTTGATTTCATCTATAGCATTTGTGCCAAAACACAGTAACGCATTTGTCTAAATCTCAAAAGTTTCTGTGCAAGATACTTCTGATGGGACTTCCCTGGCAGTCTAGTGGTTAAGACTCTGTACTTCCACTGCAGGGGGCCTGGGTTCCATCCCTAGTTGGGAAGCAGATTAATGTGGCAGAAAGAGAAGAAGAACTAAAGAGCCTCTTGATGAAAGTGAAAGAGGAGAGTAAAAAAGTTGGCTTAAAACTCAACATTCAGAAAACTAAGATCATGGCATCCGGTCCCATCACTTCATGGCAAATACATGGGGAAACAATGGAAACAGTGAGAGACTTTATATTTTTGGGCTCCAAAATCACTGCAGATGGTGACTGCAGCCATGAAATTAAAAGATGTTTGCTCCTTGGAAAAAAAGCTATGACAAACTTAGACAGCATATTAAAAAGCAGAGACGTTATTTTACCAACAAAGGTCCGGTCTAGTCAAAGCTATGGCTTTTCCAGTAGTCATGTATGGATGTGAGAATTGAACTATAAAGAAAGCTGAGCACAGAAGAATTGATACTTTTGAACTGTGGTGTTGGAGAAGACTCTTGAGAGTTCCTTGGACTGCAAAGGAGATCCAAACCAGTCAATCCTAAAGGAAATCAGTCCTGAATACTCATTGGAAGAACTGATGCTGAAGCTGAAACTCAGATACTTTGGCCACCTGATGCAAAGAACTGAGTCATTGGAAAAGACCCTGATGCTGGGAAAGATTGAAGGCAGGAGGAGAAGGGGTCGACAAAGGATGAGATGGTTGGATGGCATCACCAACACAATGGAAATGAGTTTGAGTAGGCTCCGGGAGTTGGTGATGGACAGGGAAGCCTGGTGTGCTGCAGTCGATGGGGTTGCAAAGAGTCAGACACAACTGAGTGACTGAACTGAACTGCGCAACCAAAAATAAAAGATACATTGGCTGGAAAAGTAGAAACACAAGAGTTACAGGGCAAGATTAACAACAGTGAAAAAAAAGAAAAAAATTCTCAAAACAATTATCAGATATAATGTTAAATAAAAATAGCAAAAAACAAACCTCTCTGAAAAGTATGGTCTTAATTATGTAAAAAATACATACATATTTGTATTAGTTAGTGTTAGTCACTCAGTCATGTCTGACTCTCGGCGATCCCATGGACTGTAGCCCACCAGGCTCCTCTATCCATGGAATTCTCCAGGCAAGAATACTCAGGTGGGTTGCCATTCCCTTCTCCTGGGGATCTTCCCAACCCAGGGATTGAACCTGGATCTCCTGCATTGCAGGCAGATTCTTTACAGTCTGAGCCACCAGGGAAGCCCCAAATACATATATGTGTATGGGAAAAAAGACAAGAAAGAAAAAATTAGGACATTAACATTTTTCCATAGTGGAAATTATAGGTTACTATAAACTCCTTATACTTTTCCATGCTTTCCAGATTTTCAAAAAAAGCATATATTTATTTTTAAAAGAAGGAACAAAAGTTTAAAATTGTAATAACATATCAAAAGACAAGCTTTGGGAATTTTTTGAACTGATTTTTCCATGCACATCATTTGGAAATGAATATCAAAATTATATAATTATACCCCCAAATAATTAAGGTGACATGAGATTTTCTCCATTTACCAGAGTTCCTCTTCCTCTTCCATCAGACTTTGAATATCTACTCCCAAAATTGGTACTTTAGGCACAAGATCTTTACAGGCATTTTCACTTGTAGTTAAGTTAGCAGCTGCAGTTTTTTTCCCTACAGAAAAGTTATTTAATTGCTCAAATTCTTGTAAAAGCATCAAGACCTGTTAAGTAAAAAGACAAATATTCTATTTTGCATACTCTATATGTGACTGTAAAAAAGTATGTTAATTTCATTACATGCTTAAATGATTATTAGCTTAAATAACATAAACTGCATCCAAACTGAAGTCTTATTCCAATTTAATACTTTGCAGTTGTTACCTAATCTAACCCATTTTTACCATAGGCATAGGAGTGCATTAAGTCCATGGTTTTAGGAAAAGAGGGTATTTTGGGTCTCTGGGATTAGCTTCCTAGAGTGCTGGTTAGGGTTGTGCTCTTTTAACAAGCAAAAAGATGTGTTACCCTATTAGAGCTTTTGCATTATTATCACATATTTCTGTTCTCAAGTTTAGAGTGTACTTCATTTATTCAAAAGCAGTAATACACTGTTGCAAGAAAACATTAGACATAATATTAGCTATACATGACAGAGAACATAAGTCTTCCAATCAGATTTTACTTGTTTGGAAACACTTGAACATGTAAAGACTCCCAGACTATTGTAGTGACTCTCAGATTTTAGCTAATAAGAGCATCACATGAGTTTAAAAAATGCGGTCTCACATTGCCACCTCACTCCTGAGATTCAGGTCAGTGGTATGGGCTGGGAAATGGGAATGTGCACTTCAGATAAGTCTCCCAGACAATTCTGATTCCAGTGGATGCTTTGAGAGTCACTGCTCTGCTGTGCAGTTTGGCAAAATATTTACTCAGGTTTTGTGGCTTTGTTTTGTTTTTTGACAAACAGATTCCTTTCCTCAAACGCATATTTTCACCTAAAACGAAAGAATGCCTCCAGAAGGCAGCAGAAAGGGTGGATGGGGGATAGTTCCAAGAATGGAAGATGAATCTCCATTCAAGTATTGCATGAAGAGAGACAACAACCTGTCTGACTCCCATTCTGAGCCTCTCTGAAAATGCGAAGTTTTTATAGTTATTACTAATATGTTTGATTCTAAGAACACAATCTAAAGATCAGTTTAAGTTACTTTAATGAATCTTTTTTATCTTCTTGGCCTTTTCAATTTTCTGAAGAAAAACCACAGTGTGTGATATGGGTTATAATCCCATAGAGCTATATATATAATCTCATATGTATTATAACCTCTCCAGGGGATAAATTTGGTCTTACACTGGGCCTTAGGAGGTGGGAAGATACAGACAGGTGAAGAAGAGACTATACAATATTTCGAGCATGATCAATATGGTCAAAGGCATAGTGTGTAACTGAGCAGGGAGTATTTTTGCTCAAGTGAGGAGGATGGTCTTCCTGGAGTAGAGGCTACAAGATGAGGAGTTGAGGAAGTAAGACAAGACTGAGGGGAGGGATCAGATTATGAAGAGACCTGAAAGTAATTTTCTTAACGAACATGTGTAACTTTTGTGAACAGGAAGACAGATTCCAAAATGCTATTTAAATCACTGATTTTTATAGTCATTGTAAAAATTTAAACATTACAAATAGTCAATGTTAGTTTCTTAAGAAGTAAAGAAAGTCAAACAGAATTTAGACTTGACATTCTAGCAAAGTGAGAATTGCTGACGTTTCTAAAGTGGAAGGTGACCTTGACACTAAGCACTTTCTAGGTATTCTGGATTCTCAAATGACCAAGTTATTGGATATTATAAGTGGTCAGCTTTGCTCTTTATCATGAAGAAAGTTAAGTCCACAGGACCCTTCATGGCACAGATGTTGTGGAACAGGAGTAACTCTGTTCCACAGGCTCCTCCCTACCGAAATTTTATCCTGGTGACATAGCTCAATCTCATAACCAGCCATGTTGAAGTACCATAAAGCATTCAGTTGATTATTCCACTTTCTGCTTAAGGACCTAGAGGAGTGAGGAGAGAGCTCAGGCTGAGAAACACCAGGCAACTTGGTACTTGTTCATTATTCCAAGTCTGGTGTCCCTATCTGTAAACTGAGGAAGCTGATACACCCTCTTCTGGCTCTAAAATTCTGTGGCCCAAATAAAACAACAGCCTATAAAACAAGGGCTTTAATAAATACATAAAATACAATTTTTAGTCACTCTTAGCAAGACTCGGAGAAGGCAATGGCACCCCACTCCAGTATTCCTGCCTGGAAAATCCCATTGACGAAGGAGCCTGGTAGGCTGCAGTCCATGAGGTTGCTAAGACTTGGACACGACTGAGCGAATTCACTTTCACTTTTCACTTTCATGCATTGGAGAAGGAAATGGCAACCCACTCCAGTGTTCTTGCCTGGAGAATCCCAGGGACGGGGGAGCTTGGTGGGGTCTATGGGGTCGCACAGAGTCAGACACGACAGAAGTGACTTAGCAGCAGCAACCACAGAAAATAATTAAAGAATCAAAGTTTCAAAACTGAAACTTTTAATAAGTAAAAGTTTGATGGGAAATAGAATACCCATAGTCTCAAAGTGCCTCCCCACAGATGGTTATTAACTGCAAAGGGAATTGTAATAAATTTATAGTGGAGAAATCCGACAGATAATACCTTACCCAAAGTAAATAGAACAAAAGGACATCCTTTTTTGTTCTGATACAATGCACTGAGAAGGATACAGCATCACTTCTGCAGTATTCTTGCAAAATTATGTAATCTAAATTATATTGTGAGGAAACATGAGAAAAACCCAAATTGAGGGACATTCTTGAAAACAAATGATTTGTACTCTTCAAAGAGAGCAAAACCATGAACAACAAAGAATGAGGAACTGTTGCAGATTCAGGGAGCTTTAGCCATATGACAGTTAAATGCAATGTACGGTCCTGGATTGGACCTTGGACTAGGGAAAAAAATGTCTTTTGCTATAGAGTGGGACAATTGGTGAAATTTGAATAAGAGCTGTAGACTACAGTACTATATTAATATTAATTTCCTGATTTTGAGACTTGTACTGTGACAAAAAGATGTCACTATTTTTAGCAAACATATGGAAACATTTGGGGTTAAAGGAGTATTAAGTCTCCAACTCATTCCCGGGGTTCAGGAAAAAAGTATGTATCTATGTGTGTAGAGCAAGAGTGAGAGAGATTAATAAAACCAAATATGGTACCATGTTAACATTTGGAAGGGTAAAAGTATATGGAGAATCTTTATACTATTTTGCAACTTTTCTATAAATCTGAAATTATTTCAAAATAAAAAGTTTTTTTAAAAGAGAGGGAGAGAAAGTCCCATTATCAGGACAGTGATCTGGATCTCTGGCTTTATACTATATTCTTCTCACTTCCTTTCATTCTTTATGTTAGGTTTTCTGATGATACTTTGAGAGACAAGGTCCTTTCGTTGTATACTGTGATGAAAATGCATCTTGCTGACAAGGTCCCACAAACAAAGCTGAGATGTAGGCTGTGCCAACATATTAGCCTATTGGCTGGATCTTTCCCTCCCTAGGTCACATGCTATTTGATGTGCCCCAGTTCCTCAGCAACTTACTCTGTGATTTCAGAGCAACAATTTCAGATAGGATAAATTAGGCCTTGATTTAGTCATCTACCTCACATGTTGCATTAAAATGTAAATCAACATATTTTAACCGTTGTGTTCAAGCCTTTAGTCCTTCCTACCATTTTAATCAACATAAGAGAGTAACCAAGGGTGGGAATTTTTAGCCAGGAGTTGGTGATAACCTAATAGGTAGGACTCTGGAAATTACACAGCTGGCAACCTCTCCGTTTAGTGTTGCACTGACCCTAATTTGGCAGTGCCATTATTATACTGGGGGAATTTGCTGGCGTTGGGACATTTCACCATTTTCCTAATTCTAAGTTCAGTATAATTAGAAAAGATGCTTTCAGTTTTTAAAGTTGAAGACATTTTAGTAAACCTGTTTGTTTTTGCTTTTTTTTTATTGTGATAAAATATATAAAACATGAAATTTACCATCTTAACCATTTTTAAGTGTACAGTTCAGTAGTATTAAATACATCCACATTGTTGTGCAACCATTGCCACCATCCAACCCCATAACTCTTTTCATCTTGTAAAACAAACTCTGTACTTACTAAACAACAACTCTCCAATTCTTACCTCCCCACAGATCCTGGTAACCACCATTCTACTTTCTGTCTTTATGATTTTTGACTACCCTAAGTACCTCATGTAAGTGAAATCAAATGATTTTTCTGACTGGCTTATTTCACTTAGCATAATGCCCTCAAGGTTCATCCATGTTGTAGCATGCTGCAGAATTTCCTTCTTTTTAAGGCTGAACAATATTTCATTATATGTATATACCATGTTTTGCTTAATCATTCATTCACAGATGGACACTTGGGTTGCTTCTACATTTTAGCTATTGTGAATAATGCTGCTTTCAATGTGTATGTACAAATATCTGTTTAAGTCTTTCTTTGGCATATTTATCCGGAAGCAGAATTTCTGGGTTATATGACAGTTCTGTTTTTAAGTTCACCTTTTACATTATGTTATGGCTTCCCTGGTGGCTCAGACAGTAAAGAATCTGCCTGCAACGCAGGAGACCCGGATTCGATCCCCGGGTTGGAAGATCCCCTGGAGGAGGGCGTGGCAACCCACTCCAGTGTTCTTGCCTGGAGACCCCCACGGACAGAGGAGCCTGGCGGCTGTGGTCCATGGGTCACAGAGAGGCGGACACGGCTGGGCAATGAGTACAGCACAGCATGTGCTCTAAAAACCAAGCCACTGGGAAGCTTCTCTAAACTAAAAAATTCCTAGGTTAATCCTAAGAGTAAGGTCCTGGCTGAAGTCTGAATATTTACCCTGAAATACAGCTTGACTTATAATCCACACCATGTGGCAATTTGTTCTATAATAATAAAAGAAACTCTGATTTCCAAGTCACCTCTTAATGAAATTAATTTCCTTTTATGTCATCTTCATAAAAGACAGGTCATATATAGAACGTTTAAATACTAAATAATTCAGTCTCACCTTTGTTTCTAACTCAGAATTCTTTCTTTGTAGCAGGTCATGTGCTATTAACAAATGGTCTCTGTGTTCTGCTGCACCTGGAAGACTTTGAATTTCACGATAAAGGCATGTAAGTTCTGACTTTGATTTTTGCAATTCCTGATTAAGAAATGACAATATTCAATAGAACAAAACAAGGTTTTCCACAGAAAATGTATACTACTGCTAAAAAAATGAATCTTTGAAATGATTCTGACAATTTTTTTGCTTTAAATATTATAATTTATCCTCTGATAGACAAATTCCTTTCTCTATTATAGTTAAAGAAAAGATTCCTTAAGTCAAAAATTAAGTGTTCTTTTTCTAAATTTGTCTTTCTCTTTGAATCTTCTTCCTGCTAAAAAAAGACAAAAACAAAAACCACCCAGAAATTTAACACGAGGAAGCGCAAAGAGCCAAGGCAAGCGAGCCCAAGAGAGAGCCCAAAGCTCCTTCTCATAGGGGGCCTAGGTCTGGGTACTGGGGTCTTCACTCAGAGCCTGGCAGTACAAGCTGGTACAGAATAAGGTAGTTCCAGAAGCTAGCAGCAACTGACCCAGAGGGGGTTTCTATCCAGGGACAACCCTAACAAGGCCAGGCTGTGTAAGAAGTGGTACTTGTTGGCCTAGTTAAAGACCTCTTCTCCACAGGCATCAGGGAACTGGGCTCTATAGGGCCTGTAGGAGGCCAAGTCTAAGGCCCCAGCTCTGGACTAGGTGCCCAGGCAGCGGAAAGCAGTCCTGAACCAGTCATGGCTATGAAGGGTCACGTGCCATTGGCATTCTTAACATCTATCACTTATAGGTTCAAGACTGGGCTTCTATTTATCCCCACTTTATACAAGGTGTGTAGAGAGAAATTCTTCAGCAATTCCTGCATTAGTTATGTTACCTGCTTTAAAATGTATTCTTTTACAGTTTCTTTTTTATAGGTCAGGTGCTACGTTGTTTACCCTTAACCTTATGACAACCCCATGAGGTAGGGTTATTGAAACTGAGGCTCAGAGAATGTAAATGATCTGCCTAAATTCACATAGCCAGGAAGTGATAAAGCTGGGATTCAAACTCACTGACTTCAACCACTGCTCTTCACGACAAATTATGCTGTCTTACTTAATGCATATTCAGTGACTTAACTAGGGATTCCTCTAATCCTCTGATTTTTTCCATATTCATGAGAGAAAATACTTTAGTTAGATGTAGATTTTTATTAAATTTCTGCATTGATGACATAGAATATGCAGCATTTGACTGGTGGATGACAGGGCCTGAGAGCCAGGCTGTGGTGTAGCTCTCTATAAAGGGAGCAGATAACATAAAATTTACTTTATGGTGTTTCCCAGGTGGTGCTAGTGGTAAAGAACCTGCCTGCCAATGCAGGAGACATAAGAGAAACAGGCTTGATCCCTGGGTTGGGAAGATTCCCTGGAGAAGGGCATGGCAATCCACTCCAGTATTCTTGCTGGAAAATCCCATGGACAGAGGAGCCTGGCAAGCTATAGTCCATAGGGTCACAAAGAATCAGACACAACTGAAGCAACTTCGCACAAAGCATGCAATGCTTGTTACTATTCCCAAAGGCTTGAGATCAGACAGGGAGGAAAGTGTTGATGAGGAGAGAAGGTAGGGAGTGGCCATCCAAAACCATAGAAGAGGGCAAGTGCTATCAGTGTCCCACCTCATTCCATGGAAAATTCCTACTGGTCATCAGCACGAGGGAGAAAGCAATGGCACCCCACTCCAGTACTCTTGCCTGGAGAATCCCAGGGACGGGGGAGCCTGGTGGGCTGCAGTCCATGGGGTCGCATAGGGTCTGACACGACTGAAGCGACTTAGCAGCAGCATGAGATTTAGGGCACTGTGCCTAGCTCTCACCCACCCTGCAAACTGACTGTCACCATCCTCTGAATTAATGATCTAGAATTCCATGAACTCACTTCCAGGTCTCTCTGCCAAATATAGACTGGTATGTCTCCTGATAGACCTTTCCAAGATGGTATGACCAGCGGTTAAAAGGAGGGACAAGTCTGGGACTCTACAACCATCATAACAATCAAATCCCTTCTACTTAAAGGACTCTTTTGGGCTAGTGTTGGAACTCAGCCTGGAGAAACAACAGTCACCCTATTATTCCTAATACAAATAATACTCTATAGCTATAATTTATTTTAAAATAACAATAAATAATATGAAATCCCTAAATTACAAAAGCAAAAAGAGGAAAATAACATCCTAAATGGCAAAATACCTCACTTTCAACTTCCAAAGCTCTCTGCTCAGTATTAAGATTAGATGTCAACTGCTTTTTTCTTTCTCTCTCTTCTGACAACTCACTTTCAAATATTTCAATTTTTTCTTGGCTCATTTTCAATATCTGCAAAAAGTATTTTAGATAATTAATTCTATATATTCAATACAATAATCGTGTATCTTATACTTTGATAATACTTTTCTGCCCAACTCAATTATAAAGTCATATGGGGAGAAACGAACCTGGCAAAATTAATTCATGGTACCATAGCTCATAAGATGGGTTTTTCTCTCTAAGCCCCTTTTTCTCAGCTGTAAAATGGAACTAACACTTGTCCTACGTACATTATAGCCATAACAGTAGGAGTCATCCTTACAATTTCAATATACTAGTTTGTTCTAAATACAGTTTTCAAGGGCTCCTTCCTGAATGACTAATCCTGGAAGGTTTTCTATAACCACTGATCACGATCATAGGATGTAAATTTACCATTCTTTTTGCCTACTTTTGGGACTTCTCTCATAGTTCAGTTGGTAAAGAATGTGATTGCAGTGCAGGAAATCAGAGTTTGATCCCTGGGTGGGGAAGATCCCCTGGAGAAGGAAATGGCAAACCACTCCAGTATCCTTGCCTGGAAAATCCCATGGACAGAGGAGTCTGGTGGGCTGCAATCCATGGCGTTGCAGAGTCAGGCACAACTCATCAACTAACACTGCGCCTATTTTCAGTAATTCTTAAGCATTCTTATAGAGTCTGCATCACCTGTATTACAAAATGTAACTGAAAATGACCTTTTAATTTCTTACATCATTTAAATCTTGTGCTTTCACTCTCTCTTGACCTTTCATACTGGTTTCTCATCTGTCTTCCTATCTGATAAGTCAGGCTCCAAGAGGGAAATCTTAATCCAAATAAACCATCAGCTAAAATACATACATATATTTGCTATTTTTTAAAAATGCTGAAAAGATAAGCTACAATTCTTAAGAATCTCTTCCGGAGGCTACAGCCTTGAAAACTCCCCTACCAGCAATTCCATCTTTTATCTGGTCTTGGATGCTTTGGAGAGTTGCTTTAAGATATATTTCAGTCCTTGCTCTGTTTGGCAACTTAACCAAAGGGAACAAGCACTATTAGGAAAACATGCTACAGAATCCTGATGATTCTGAATTAAACGAGTTGATAATTTACCTTATTTTTTTAACTTTTCTTTTTCATCAAACTTTAAACTTTTTATTTTGTATTGGGGTATAGCCAATTAACAATGCTGTGGTAGTTTCAAGTGAACAGTAAAGGGACTCAGCCATACAGATACGTGTATTCATTTTCCCCTAAACCTTCTCCCATCCAGGATGTCACATAACATTGAGCAGAGTCCCATGTACTATACAACAGGTCCTTGCTGGTCATCCATTTTGAGTTTAGCAGTGTGTACGTGACTGTCCCAAACTCCCTAATTATTCCTGGTTAGTGCTGACTGGACCAGTAATAAAATTAAATGCAAAGGAGGTTTATGAGTATTTAGATATAATTTAGAAACAGGAGACACCAACATTGATATTACTTATTACTATTATCAGAATTAGGTTTCAACAGAAACTTCAACTTGAACTTTTCAATTCAGAGATAAAAATATTCCGTTGCTAGGCTGAAGAAAGGAAATAACTGATTTGTATCTAATCAAATTTTGGGGAAAGTATTCTGGAGTTTGCTTATATTCCCAGGTTCATAACTTACTGCAAGACTGTATAAACTTAACCTACAGATTAAAAAAATAAATCCACTAGTTTAGTAAAGTTGGTTATCAATAATTTATCTTCCTCATGTTAAATATCAATAGAATAGAAATATTAATAGAAATTCCAGATCAATGAGTTGAGAAAAATGGGGAATTCTACTGGAAAAATGGATGCTGAAACCTAAGTGTAGCTTTTACATATCCTCCTATCTAGCGGTATGGACAAAAGATCTATCAAAGAATCATGCTGACTTCCTAGCAGAAATGCACAAGGATACAGGGAAGAATATATTTTATCCCCAGGTCAGCTTCTCCCTGCTCATCAGCTGCCATGTGCACTGATTAATGTTTCTGTACATCCACACATGACATGCTGATGCATTCAACACTCAAGAGTCTACTTAGCCCTGCCCTTACACCGCCTGAGATGACCGAGTGCCAAGTGCAGAAAATGTTTTCAACTCTTAAAAATGAACGCTCCACCCATTTCTTCTGTGTTTTCTCTATACAAGAATGCCATGTACTTTAATGCTATAACTTCCAAGAGAGAGCTTTTCAAAAGGATATATACTTGAAATTTACCATAATTTGTGGCATACTAAATACAGCCATAAATTTAGGTGATTTATGTATCTCACGAGACTGATGATCAAAGTTTAGAGCAGAAAAACACAGGAAAGGGGCCACAGTACTGTGAGAAATAAGCAATGGACATAGTGATCTCTAGGCAACTGAAGGGAGCCTGCCTCACCTGTCAGCCAGCAGTAAGCAGAGGAGAAGGAACAGACTTCTAGGGGATCGCCTCACTGGCACAGGGTAGCTGCCAACAACTCTGGAGAACAGTCTAACAGCTCAGAATGCCCCACTTGCAGTGTTCTACTGTCTGAAGGGCGGGGGCCGTCTGACATCTGAGCCAAACTGTGCCCCCAGGCACCGCATGACGAGAGCGACCGCCAGCCTCCACCTCCTCGCCCGCCACGTGCCTGTGTCATGCTGTCCTCTCTCACGGGCACAGTCAAAGGAGATGGCGGGTGCAGGCCCTGCAGAGAAAAAATGCTGCCGGGTCATCACCTCCAGATAGGGACGTGCTCAGTGCCGGGTGTGCTGTAGACCCCGTGAATTATAATATGCTCCCTCTATGAACCCTCACGAGCGTTGGTATGAGGTAGAAAATGGTCTCTAAGGCCAGACAGACCTGGATCAATTCCTGGCTGTGCCTCTTACTTTATCAAGTTCCTCTACTCAAGTGTGAAACAGAACATACCTACTTACCTCGGGGAGGACTGTTGTAAGGATTATATAAGGTTATGTTAGTAAAACAAGATCACACATATGACAGATGATAAATACATCATGACTACTTTTTATTCCTGCCAGATACCTAGCTTTTCTTCCATTTCAAGCATCTTCTGGGATCTCCCTGGTGGTCTAGTGGCTAAGACTTCACGCTCCCAATGCAGGGGGCCAGGTTTAGTCCCTGGTCAGGGAACTAGATCCCACATACTACAAGGAAGAGTTCACATGCTGCAACTAAGCATTTTCTTTGAGAACATGGATACTAGCAACACTAAGACAGCCCATTTAACGGTAAATCTATCTGCATGTAAAAATGGATAAAGAACATAGTCATATATGGAGGAGTCTGTCTGACTTAAGGGAGTGGTTTTGTAAATTATTTGTCCATTTGAAGTTACAGGGCTTCCCGCTTCCTTTTATCTTCAGAAGAATTCTTATGGAGAAGCTACAGAGTGCTCACAAGTGGAGGCGTCTCTGGCTGATGTGGAGGTAGAAGGCCTGGAGATTTGTACCTAAGAACAGCAAGAATCTCTGAAACACAGTTTGGAAATCATAGTGGCAAAAAAAAAAAAAAAAAAAAAAAGAGCTTTGTAGTCAGTTGAAATCTGAAATCTTGACTTCTACATTTGTGCGTCTGTGATCTTGGTTTCCTCATCTGTAAAGCAAGGTGAACAATACCTAAGCTCTCCAAAGGCTTGCTAACCTTAAGTGAATTATGTCAAACCCCCCACCCCCAGTGAAGTCACTGAAACATTATAGGTACTCAAATATTAGTTTCTATCCTTTTACTTACTTTCTGTAGGACACAGAAAATAAAGTCGCTATAGGTCAGGATAATTGCATGAGACACTGAGTTCCTGGCATCTTCCCTGGCAGCTCAGCTGGTAGAGAATCCACCTGCAATGCAGGAGATCCCTGTTCGACTCCTGGGTTGGGAAGATCCCCTGGAGAAGGGAAAGGCTAACCACACCAGTATTCTTGCCTGGAGAATTCCATAGACAGAGAAGCCTGGCAGGCTACAGTTCATGGGGTTGCAAAGAGTCAGACACAACTGAGTAACTTTCACTTTCCCAAGACCTGTCTGAAAGCTGAAGATCCATGACAAGGAAAGCATGGCACTAGGTCAAAATCTGGAAATGAGCTCAAGGAAAAGTGCTGCTATTGTCTCCCTACTGATTACAGTACACAGTTCCCTTCATTCCCCTACTGAAAAAACTCTTGACTTAATACTTATTGATATCCATCCAGCTACTAAACATAATCAAGGAAGCTTGAGGTTTTTTCTTCATGAAAGATTAAGAGAGAACTTTGAAAGCAAAAATCTATTTATAGTTACATCCTCTTTCCTCAGGAA
Organism: Muntiacus reevesi; assembly: GCF_963930625.1. NCBI lineage: Eukaryota > Metazoa > Chordata > Mammalia > Artiodactyla > Cervidae > Muntiacus > Muntiacus reevesi. Next base: position 162,304,692 of record NC_089249.1, read on the forward strand.
ATGACTTTAAAAATCATTTAAGTATAATTAACTACTTATTTCTTAAGTAACTTCTCTAATTTTAGAGACCTTCTACTTTATAGAGAAGAAGCATTTACTTACAGTGTTCCTCAGTGCCCCTTTCCAGCTGGCTCTGTGTGGGATGAAGTAGGTGAGAGGATCAGTGACGGTCAATATAAAGCTTTATTATTTTAGAAACCCACACATATTTCAAGCCTTAATGACAAGGAAAAGAAAACTGATTTCTATCATAGCCTAGACAATTGAGATGAGACAGAAAAAATTGTCCAGTACTTTAGGGAGAAAAACTGTATGATCTTCTTTTTGGCACATCTTTTAAAATAAGATAGATTCTTATTTATCCAGAATGTCATAGACAACGTCTATCATAGAGGAAGGTAGATGAACCAATTATTCTACAAGGGTCTTTTCTATTGTCAAGAATTCCATGATACAAAGGGCCACAAGGTATCCTATCTCACTTCAAGAAAGAACATGCCGCATTCTTTCCAGGCAGCCTCCAGTGAATGACTGAGCATAGTGAAAATAATAAAGCCTGGCCATTTCTGGCCAGTGTGGATCCTCTACAGGTTATTATTGTGCCAAAGCCTCCTGTAGGCCTGGGCTAGACTTCTCAGGATTGCAAGACAGTCTTAGGCTCTTCTTAACCAATTTTCCTGCTTTTTCTCTTTTCTTGAACAGATGTGAGAACTATATTATGACCTGAAGGTTTTGCCTGTCCATGTCTACTCCTTCCTTTTATCCTTCACAGGTATCACCCCTGTGAAGGACAATTCTTGTAATTCTAAGTTCATCTTGGTGTTGCTTCCTAGAGCAGCCTCCTTCAGGTTGATTTATGAATGACAGAACAAGGAATGGGTCACAACCATGGTCACCATTAAAAACAAAAGAAAATGATGATTTGACTAAAGACATAAATATAAATATCCAACAAGCTCAGTAAGCTGCAAGAGGGACCCACAGTGAGACACAGTAGAATCACACTACTAAAAGACAAAGACAGAAATAATCTTGAAAGCACAGCAAGACAGAAGTGACTTGTCATATACAATGGATCCTCAAAGAGATTATCAGCAGATTTCTCATTAGAAGCTTTAGTGACAAGAAGGCAGTGGGCTAATACATTCAAAATGTTGAAAGAAAAAACCTGTCAACTAAGAATCCCATATCCAGCAAAACGGTCTTTTCAAGAGTGAGGAAGAAATGAAGACATTCACAGATCAACAAAAGTCACAAGACCTTGCTACCACTAGAGCTGCCCTGTGAGAAATCCTAAAGGGACTCGTATAGAGTGAAAACAAAGGATACTAGACAGTCACTCAAAGCCATAGGAAAAGATAAAGATCTCAGTAAGGGTAAATATATGAGCAATTATAAAAGCTAGTATTATTGCAACAATGGCTTGAAACTCTACTTTTTGTTTTTCACATGATTTAAAAGATTAATACATCATATTAAAATTATATATGCTATGATACTGATGAAATTTGAAGACATCATGCTAACTGAAGTAAGAAAGTCACAAAAAAACAAACACTGTATGATTCCACTTAAATGAGGTACTCAGAGTAGTCAAAACCATAGAGAAAGAGAGTAGAATGGTGGTTGCCAAGGCTGGGAGGGAAGGGCAGGATGAGGAGTGTTAGGGAAATTAAATAAATAGTCTTGTTTAGGCTTCAGAGACAAAGCAGGGAAGGTCTCTGACCTTGTTTTAACCTTTAAACCTTTAAATCTTCTAAAACCTGCTCGGACACTGCCCTGATTGGGAGTGACTGCCTGCTGTGAGTGCAAAACTTGCAGCACCATAGATAAGATGGGGGAAGAATCTTGAGATTGTTGAGCCCCTGAAGGGGGCCTGGCTAACCAAGCCCCAGGCTTCAGTTCAGTTCAGTTCAGTCGCTCAGTCATGTCCGAATCTTTGAGACCGCATGGACTGCAGCACGCCAGGCTTCCCTGTCCATCACCAACTCTTGGAGCTTACTCAAACTCATGTCCATCAAGTCAGTGACCCATCCAACCATCTCATCCCAGGCTTAGCAACTTCCAAGTTTTACAAAACAAAACAAACAGCATTAACAGGAAACCAGGCTCGCAATTTGGTCACAGACTGATGATGATACCAGTTTGCATCCATCCTGGGATTATAAGTGGGAACCCTGAACTGCAATCTCTGAAGTCTCACCGTGGAGCCAGCATGCTGCCTGGGACCCTTTCCCAATTGGGACTCCAGATGTGCTGTGACACAGGACTTCCCAGTGCTGTTTAAGTCTGGATGTTGGTCAAAACCCAATTTGGTATCCCACCTGGGCTGGTGGTCCGTTTCAGGGGAATACGTGTAACTATATGGCTGATTCATGCCAATGTATGACAAAACCCACTGAAATGTTGTAAAGTGATTGGCCTCCAACTAATAAAATAATATTTAAAAAAAAAAAAAAAACCCAATTTGGTGATGTATTCTCTGCTCTTTCTATTTCTCTTTCCTGTTAATGTTACTATGTTGAAAGTAAGCTAGATAATTCTCTAACATATTTCTGTATTATTTATTTGTATATAATGAGTGGCTTATTTTGTTAACAAATCCTTTGAATCTGAGACGAAAGTGAAAACTTTTGGCAAAAAAGGAGTTATTGTTTAATGGGTATAGAGTTTCAGTTTTGCAAGATCAAGAAAGGTCTAGAGGTGGATGGTGGTGAAGACCCTGATGCTGGGAAAGATTGAGGGCAGGAGGAGAAGGGGACGACAGAGGATAAGATGGTTGGATGGCATCACCAACTCAATGGACATGGGTTTGGGTGGACTCTGGGAATTGGTGATGGACAGGGAGGCCTGGCGTGCTGTAGTTCATGGGGCTGCAAAGAGTTGGACACGACTGAGTGACTGAAGTGAACTGAACTGAATATCACTGAACTGTACACTTAAAAATCGTTAACAAGGTAAATTTTCTGTTTTATGTACTTTACTACAGTAAAGAAAAAATAGAAAAAAAAATAAGTAAAACAAAGACTTTTGCAGACAAACAAAATCAGAAAGCTTATCACTATATCTGCACTAGAAGAAATGTTAGTCAATGTTCTTTGGGCTGAAGAAGTATGGTACCAAATGGAAATGTGGACCTGTGCAAGGTAATGATGAACTCAAGAAATGGCCAATAAGCATAAGAAAATACACTCAGTATCATTAGTCAATCAGGAAATGCAAGTCAAAATTATACTTAGATATTACTTCATACCCACTAAGATGGCTATAATAAAAGAGACAAAATGTAACAAGTGTTGGTAAGACATGGAGAAACTGGAGTGCTCATATACTGCTGGTGGGAATGTTAGATGGTACAACTGTTTTGGAAAATAGTCTGGCAGTTCTAAGAAAAGTTAAGTATAGAATTAATATATGACGCAGCAATTCCACTCCTATGTACATATTGAAGAAAAATGATAACTTGTTCACACAAAATTTTGTACATGAATGTTCATACCAGCATTATTCATCACAAAGTGGAAGACAATCTGACAGTTTCTTATAAAGTTAAACATGCACTTGCTCTGTGATTCAGTAATTCCACTGCTAGGTATTTATCTAAGAGGGAAAAAAAAACAGACTGGTATGTGAATACTAGTAGCAGCTTTTTCATAATAGCTGAAAACAACCTGATTATCTATTAACCAGTGGCTAGATAAACAATGCATCATATATCTATACATGCAGGAATATTACTTAGCAGTTTAAAAATGAACTACTGATACAGGAAACAATATGGATAAATCTCAAAAGCATTATTATATTAATAAGTGAAAGAAGCCAAACACAAGAGTGTATACTAGATGATTCTATTTATTTAAAATTCTAGAAATGGTATGGTCATAGAAAGTGGTGGAGTGGGAGGCACTGATAGTAAAAGGTGAGGGAACATTTTAGGTTAACGAATATGTTTTCTTGATTGCAATGGTTGCGGTTATACAGATGTATGCATTTGTCAAAGCTCATTGAACTCAACTCTTAAAATATGTATGTTTATACTGTATTAAATATTTTAATGAAGTTAATTTTATAAAAGAAACAAATAAGTTTTAAACATTTGAAAAATGCTCAATCTCACTACCACTAGATGATTGAAATGAAAACTACACTGAAGATACCCATTCTCATTTGCATTTGGTAAAGATTTCATAAACATTTGCATGTTTACTAAATGTAAATATTTGACAATATAGTCAGTTAGTGAATCTTTGGGAAACCCTCTTTCTCATACACTGCTGAAGGAAAAGGAAAATGATGCAATTTCCACTGAGCAGTATCTGGCAACATTGACCAAAATTACTGACGCATCTACACTCTAACCTTATAATCCCATTTTTGTGACTCTATCCTACAGAAACACCTGTATAAGTATGCAGAAGACTAGAAATAACTTGAGTGTCCATCAACAGGAGACTGGTTAAACAAATTATAGTACATCCACACAACAGAATGCTAGCTGTTTTAAACAATGAGGGAGATCTCTTTGTATGATATGGAAGGATCTCCAGAGGCATTTTAGTAAAAAAAGAAAGGAAAAAAAAAAAAAAGGAAGGAAAGGAGGAAATCTGAATAAATAAGAGGAAATCTGAATAAATATTCAAAATGCTTCTATATGAATAAAGATATACTGGAAGGATAAATAAGAAGTTAACTGAGTCAACTTTAAATCAGAGTGCCACCATTCTGGGCTGCCTGGGAGAAATTCTGATAGACAACCTGAAACCTTGCCTGGAAATTCCTTCTTCCCTTCCTTCCTCCTTTTCTTTCCTCCCTCCAGCACCCTCCTTCCTTCATTCTTTTCTTCCTCCATCTTCTTTCCTTCCTACCTTTCCTTCTTTCCTTCCTTCCTACAAAATGCATTATTACCTGGGAAAGAGTTTTGGAAGACAAGAAGAACATTGGCTCCTTGGGTAGGGCATCAAGAAATCCAGTGGCTATAATTTCCTTGATACCGAGGAGGTGGCGGGTATAGGGCCCAGGGAGTTACAGTAAAAAAGACAAGTTCCAGTGAGGGAGATCCCTCAGCAACAAGGAACGTTACTCATCTTAGGTGTACAAGAGAAAGGCTGCAGCAAAATCACCTCTCCTGGAGCTCAAAGTCTGAAACCACCCTCTCTGTGATACATTGGCTCTTGCTACAGTCTGCCTCGTGTTTGATCATTTCGACCACCACTTCACAGGCTGACTGTGCTGAAAAGACTGCAAGGTGTACACACTGGAGACTAAACCACATTAGTTCTCTCTGATATGGGGTTCCCACTACCCCTCCCCTACCACTGGTTGACTCTACAAAGCAACTTTTCATTTGGATGATTAAAAATGCCCATACTGATTGTATTTTTGGAAGATTCTTTTTTCTTTATCGAAACCCATTATATTTTACATATTAATCATTCCCTGTGGGGAGGAAGTGAACAGAAACATATCCTATCCTCTGTACTCAGATTTCTTTCTCCACACTCTGGCAAAGCAATAGGAAATGGCAGGCAAGAAAAGAGTAGCCTGTGTTCAGCACCCAGTGCTCTGGTGCACTGTGTAAAATGCAGCTCACTTCAAAACGAGAAGTCAGAAATTACAGAACTTTAATACCTCTACTTTCTGTTCAGTCCCCACAGTTTTTCCAGGAGAGTGGTTTCCAAGATGCTTATTCTGCTGAGAGTCACACGTTCCTCTTTTAAGTCGTTCAACCTGAAATACAAAAGCATTTTAAATACACAGTGAGGGGGGTGGTGCTTTATTTTAAAAATATATAGGTTATACATGAATACATTCTTTTTGTGAAAAATTTAAACAACATATAGGTATATAGAGTAAAAGATGATCTTTTCCTTCACATAACTTTGCCCCATAATTCCATTTCCCTCTCCACAAGTAACAATGTTTGGGATATACTCTTCCTGAACTTTATCTCACATGTATGTATGTGTGTTGTTGTTCAGCCGCCCAGTCACGTCTGACTCTTTGCATGTGTGTATATATATATATATTTTTTTTTCCTCCCCCCCTTTGGGGGTGGGGGAGGTTTCCCTGGTGGCTCAGTTGGTAAAGAATCCTCCTGCAATGCAGTAAACCCAAGGTTCAATCCCTGGGTAGGGAAGATCCCCTGGAGAGGGTAATGGCTAGCCACTCTAGTATTCTTGCCTGGAGAATTCTATGGACACAGGAGCCTGATGGGCTACAGTCCATGGGGTTAAGAAAGAGTTGGACATGACTGAGCAAACATATATAAATATATATGTGTATATATATAAAACATACACAAAAATGTTTAACATACATTGAATATATTTTATCAGTATTATATGTACAAATTTATAGAGATTTAGACAACTTGAACATTGTTCATTCATTCTTATGATTGCATTTTAAAATTATGATAAAATATACATAACACAAAATTTATCATTTTAACCATTTTTAAGTATATAGTTGAGAAGCACTTAACATATTCACATTATTGTGTAAGCATCACCACCATCCATCTCCAGAGTTCTCATCTTGCAAAACTGAAACTCTGTAATCATTAAGCACTAACTCCTCATCCTGCCCTTCCCCACAGTCCCTAGAAACCACTATTCTACTTTATGTCTCTGTGATTTTTGACTACTTTAGGTACCTCATATAAATGGAATTATACACTATTTGTCTTTGTGTGACTTGTTTATTTTAAGTAGCATAATGGCTTCAAGTTTCACCTATGTTGTAACATATGGTAAAATATCTTTTCTTTTTAAGGAGCTATTTTATATATATATATATATATACACACACACACACACACACACACACACACATATATACACCATACTTTGTTTATCCATTCATCTGTCAATGGATACTTGAGTTGCTTCAACTTTTTGGCTATGAACATGAGTGAATAAATCTCTGTTCAAGTGCCTGCTTTCAATTCTTTTGGGTATATACCCAGAAGCAGAACTGCTGGTAACTCTAAGTTTACTTTTTAAAGGGAGTACACACTGTTTTCAAGTGTGTCTGTACCATCTTACATTCTTAACAATATAGAAAGGGTTCTAATTTCTCAACATCCTCATCAACATTTGTTATTTTTTATTGTTTTGATAATAGCCATCCTAATGAATTACTCTTTTTTTAATTTATTTTTTTCCATTTATTAGTTGGAGGCTAATTACTTTACAATATTGTAGAGGTTTTTGCCATACATTGACACGAATCATCCATGGATTTACATGTGTTCCCCATCCCGATCCCCACTCCCGCCTCCCTCTCCATCCCATCCCTCTGGGTCTTCCCAGAGCACTTGCCCTGAGCACTTGTCTCATGCATCCAACCTGGGCTGGTGATCTGTTTCACACTTGATAGTATACTTGTTTCAATGCTATTCTCTCAGAACATCCCACCCTCACCTTCTCCCACAGAGTCTAAAAGTCTGTTCTGTACATCTGTGTATCTTTTTCTGTTTTGCCTATAGGGTTATCATTACCATCTTTTAAAATTCCATATATATGCGTTAGTATACTGTATTGGTCTTTATCTTTCTGGCTTACTTCACTCTGTATAATGGGCTCCAGTTTCACCCATCTCATTAGAACGGATTCAAATGAATTCTTTTTAATGGCTGAGTAATATTCCATGGTGTATATGTACCACAGCTTTCTTATCCATTCGTCTGCTGATGGGCATCTAGGTTGCTTCCATGTCCTGGCTATTATAAACAGTGCTTCGACGAACACTGGGGTGCACGTGTCTCCTTCAGATCTGGTTTCCTCAGTGTGTATGCCCAGGAGTGGGATTGCTGGGTCATATGGCAGTTCTATTTCCAGTTTTTTAAGGAATCTCCACACTGTTCTCCATAGTGGCTGTACTAGTTTGCATTCCCACCAACAGTGTAAGAGGGTTCCCTTTTCTCCACACCCTCTCCAGCATTTATTGCTTGTAGACTTTTGGATAGCAGCCATCCTGACTGGCGTGTAATGGTACCTCATTGTGGTTTTGATTTGCATTTCTCTGATAATGAGTGATGTTGAGCATCTTTTCATGTGTTTGTTAGCCATCTGTATGTCTTCTTTGGAGAAATGTCTGTTTAGATCTTTGGCCCATTTTTTGATTGGGTCATTTATTTTTCTGGAATTGAGCTGCAGGAGTTGCTTGTATATTTTTGAGATTGAATTACTCATTCTTGCAATAAAATTTCTTGAACACTTACAGTGTATGCCAGGCATTGTATTAGATACTAGAGATATGATTATGAAATGAATATAACTAAAATTGAAGTAACATATAGTGTATCTAGAACCTGGAAGTACATATTAAAAATGGTTCAAAAACATAACACAACTAAGTGTTTAGTATTAACAACCTCAAACTTTGGTAAATGTGAAAAGTATAAACTATTATCTAAATCCTTATTAAAGAGAAAAGATCCTAAATTAAAGCACAATCAGTTCAGTTCAGTTCAGTTCAATCGCTCAGTCGTGTCCGACTCTCTGCAACCCCATGAATCGCAGCACGCCAGGCCTCCCTGTCCATCACCAACTCCCAGAGTTTACTCAGACTCATGTCCACCGAGTCGGTGATGCCATCCAGCCATCTCATCCTCTGTCGTCCCCTTCTCCTCCTGCCCCCAATCCCTCCCGGCACCACAATAGCAATAACATTACTGTTTAGCATATGTGATTAAAATGTATGAAGCAGAAATACTGATACAAAGCATCCAGGTCAAAGTCTGGCATCTACCTGCATTGTTCCAGCCACCAGAAGCAGACTTCACTAATGACCAGTGGATGATGTATCTATCTAGGCTGCTCTAACTGCTGTTAGTCTATACACATTTAAATTAACTCTAGGAACAAATTTAATTAAACAACTTACCTCTTCTCCAAGTACTTTCTTTTCTGAGTCAAGTGATCGAACCCGATTTCTTAGAGCCAGAATTTCCTCATCCAGTCTCTGATTATGTTCCTTTGCTTTCTGTAGGTCAATTGAGTCTAAAACAAAGAAAATGCAATTGATTCAATTGGACTGAAGTTTTTTGAAAATAATTTATTTTTGGCTGCACTTGGTCTTTGATGTTGTGCGTGGGATTTCTCTAGCTGCTGAGAGCGGGTGCTACTCTTTGCAAAGGTGTGCAGGCTTCTCAGTGCGGTGGATTCTCCTGTGAAGCACAGCCTCAGTAGTCGTGGTACACAAGCTTGGATGCCCCACATCATGTGCGATCCTCTTGGACCAGGGATCCAGCCTGTGCCCCCTGTATTGGAAGGTAGATTCTTCACTACTGGACAACCAAGGAAGTCCATGGATTGAAGTTTTAATTTGGGGGCATTAAGTCTAAAAACTGAGGAAGTACTATTTCCTGCTGTTCTTGTCAGTTCTACCATGTCTCTGCACATGTGATTCTCTGCAAAGAAGAGCTGCTAGACTCTCAAGTCCAACCCTAGAATGTTGTACCAACTCATGAAACAGAACAGAATGTTTCTTCAATTCTCATGCCAGTCTAATGAGTTGGACTTTTTCAGAGTAGTGTTTCCAGCAATAGAGGTTCTTCCAGGACCTGGAATTTTAAAACAATTTAAAGCATTTAAAACCTAAATGACCAAGAAAATCATCTTCCTAAGCTCCTGTGGTCCCACCTCTCTTACATGCGTGTATGCTCAGTCGCATCAGTCATGTCCAACTCTTTGCGACCCTGTGGACTGTAGCCCGCTAGGCTCCTCTGTCCATGGGATTCTCCAGACAAGAATACTGAAGTGGGTTGCCATGCCCTCCTCCAGGGGATGTTCTCAGCCCAGGGACTGAACCCGCAGCTTTTATGTCTCCTGCATTGGCAGGTGGGTTCTTAACCACAAGCACCACCTAGGAAAGTCTCTCTTACACACCTCCTGCATTTCTTGGTACTTCTCTTGCACTTGGTAACAGCAGGACCCCCATAGACAGCTGATGCCCTGAGCTAGGAGCAGCGAACAGACAGACTACCCAAGTGAAATCAGATTAATTCATCAAAGTCATCTTTCTCCTGTAGCACCTCTGCCTGTAGGCCACTCTCACCTCAGCACCTCATGTTGAGATCTGCTCTTTCTAGCACTCATCAAGGTTTCAATAGTATAAACTTGTTGCCGGTAATTTTCTTGGATCAGCAGCTGTTTCTTTTTTTCACTTATGTTTTTCCTGTTTTTCGTTTGTGGCTGTAAAGTTTCCTTTGTCTTCCTTCTTCATTGCCTGTTTGGTTTTTAACTTGTATTAATTTTTTCTTTCTTCATTTTTTTGTTTCCCTTGCTATCCCCTTTTTCTCCTTAGCATGTGAATTTTTAACTTGAAAAATGCTGAAAACACGCCAAAAAGGAAAAAAAAATTTACAATCCATATACAAATATGGAAGGCAAGATTTGTTCTAACTTTTGCATACGCAGTTTAAAAAAATTTGAACAATGCTATACAACACTATCTGCAAATTTGCCACCTGTGAATACATCATGGATATCTTTACAGGATAGTTCACCTAGAGTCATTTTTCATTTCTTATGTGGAACTATTTTTAAATTGAGATATAATTTATATACAATATAGCAAACATGTCATAAATGTTCAGTTTAATGAATTTTGAGAATTTTATATACCTGTGAACTTGCCTTCAAAAAGATACAGAATATTTTCATCACACCATAACATACCCTCAAATCCTTTTCAGTTAGTTCTCCACTCCCACCCACCCCTACAGTCACTTTCTGACTTCTATCACAGAGACTATTAATAGCTTCGCTCATTCTTGGTTTTCATATAAATTAAATCTTACAAAACACATAAGTTTCTTTCAGGCTACTTGCACTCAGTATATACAGTATTCAGGGGATTCACCTGTATTTTATTGATAATTTGTTCCTTTTGAGTCCATCTTATTAATATACTATGATTTGTTAATGCCAGTATCTCATTTTGTTCTGCATAGTAAACCACTGTCCAAATTGTCATTTCAATCTCACTTTCCTCCTACTGATGAAGATTTAGATTTGCTGCCAATGCTTATTCTTATAAACAATTATACAAGGATTTTCCTTGTTCATCAATCTCTAAGTCCTTATGACATTATTTCCAAAAAAGTTAATCCCCAGAAAGAAATGACATAGCAGGATCAGAAGGCATGTGCATATAAAAAATTTGACAGAGCCTGCCAAATTATTCTTCAGAAAGATTGTACAAAGCTACGTTTTCACAATGGCATTGTCTATTTCTCTATACTATATATTACCAGTATTTTTAATTTTCACAAATCTTAAAAATACAGTTGAATAATGCCTATTTTACATAGGTCACTAAAATTAGTTCTGTTCTGCTTATCACAAATGGAATACAGACTTTTTGTTTTTTAAAACATCAAGCTAGGGCTTCCCTGGTGCCTCACTGGTAAAGAATCTGCCTGCCAATGCAAGCGACATGAGTTCTATCCCTGATCTGGGAAAATCCCACATGCCGCAGAGCAACTAGGCCCAAGCACCACAACTACTGAGCCTGTGTTCTAGTGCCCGGGAGCCGCTATTGAGCCCACGTGCTGGAGCTACTGAAGTCCAGGTACCCTAAAGCCCGTGCTCTGCAAGCAGAAGCCACTGCAATCAGAAGCCCACGCACTGCAACTAGAGAGGAGCCCCTGCTCTCCATAACTAGAGAAAAGCTCGTGAGGTAACACAGACCCAGCACAGTCAAAAATAAATAAATAAATAAAATTATATTTTAAAAATCAACCTCTACAGTTAGGTTCAGAGCGGATATTCTCATCCAATCCTTATCTACCCTGACCTGAAATAATGTTGTTAATGTGCGTGTGTGTGTGTGTGTGTTCAGTCGCTCAGTCATGTCCACTCTTTGTGACCACATGGACTGTGGCCCACCAGACCCTCTGTCTGTGGGATTTTCCAGGCAAGAATACTGGAGTGGGCTGCCATTTCCTCCTCCAGGGGATCTTCCTGACCTAGGGACTGAACCCACATCTTCTGCATCTTCTGCAGGTGGATTCTTTACCACTGAGCCACCGGGGAAGCTTATCCTGTGGTTACCTAGGGACTTTCCAAAAGTCTTCACTGTCAAGACAAAAGACACCTTTACTAGGGTGAAGACCAAATAAATACATGTTACTTATTATAAATTATAACATCACAGGATAAATAAACCTAGTTTTATAACTATTAAACCAGTTTTATATAACCAGTTTTATAAGTATAAAACCACTAAGCATATTTTAAATTATTTTTGTAGCTACTATCATTATAACACTCAAATTTCATTGTATTTCGCTGTAGCTACTGTCATTTATACATAGCCAAGTTAGGGTGAGGTGTTGTTAAATGCATTATACAGTGTCTTAACCTCAGTGGTCCCAGTAAAACACATATTGTTTGTGTTAATCAAAGGTTTTGCAGTCAGACGTATAGCTCTAATACTTAATGTAGCTACTGGATAATTCATTTAACATTGCCATGACTCAGTTTCTTTACCTATGAAATGGTTAGAATAATACTACAACTTGGCATTGATGTTAGGATTAGAGATAATGCATGTAAAATGCCTGATAGGGTATGAGTTAGTAAGCAACAAGTGGTAGTAACAGTAATAAGATGGTAGAGATAGTAATAATAGAACTAGTAGTAATATCATTATTTATTAAATATTATTTAATAACATTACTTAACATAAATTATATTATTGTTTAATGTTTTATTATTAAGTATTATAATATCTGTTAAAGTTACTCACCACTTTCTTTCAGCTTTATCAAATTTTCTTTCAATTTCTCAATTTCTAGTTGAGCCTTCTCAAGTGCAGAATCTAAAAGAAAAAAAGAGCAATATATTTGTGTAAGGAGCAAATGATTAGCATAATAATCAAATTTCAAATGACCTTCTGGAACACTTTCTTTCTGATGGCTGTCCTCTGAGTTTCTGCATAAACGTCACCTCCTCCAGGAGCTTTCCCAGAGTGCCTTCTTCTTTTTTTTTTAAATTTTTTATTTTTCAGTGGGTTTTGTCATACATTGATATGAATCAGCCATAGAGTTACACGTATTCCCCATCCCGATCCCCCCTTCCACCTCCCTCTCCACCTGATTCCTCTGGGTCTTCCCAGCCCACCAGGCCCGAGCACTCGTCTCATGCATCCCACCTGGGCTGGTGATCTGTTTCACCACAGATAATATACATGCTGTTCTTTCGAAACATCCCACCCTCACCTTCTCCCACAGAGTTCAAAAGTCTGTTCTGTACTTCTGCGTCTCTTCTTCTGCCCTGCATATAGGGCCATCGTTACCATCTTTCTAAATTCCATATATATGTGCTAGTATGCTGTAATGTTCTTTATCTTTCTGGCTTACTTCACTCTGTATAATGGGCTCCAGTTTCATCCATCTCATTAGAACTGATTCAAATGAATTCTTTTTAACGGCTGAGTAATATTCCATGGTGTATATGTACCACAGCTTCCTTATCCATTCGTCTGCTGATGGGCATCTAGGTTGCTTCCATGTCCTGGCTATTATAAACAGTGCTGCGATGAACACTGGGGTTCACGTGTCTCTTTCAGATCTGGATTCCTCAGTGTGTATGCCCAGAAGTGGGATTGCTGGGTCATATGGCAGTTCTATTTCCAGTTTTTTAAGAAATCTCCACACTGTTCTCCATAGCGGCTGTACTAGTTTGCATTCCCACCAACAGTGTAAGAGGGTTCCCTTTTCTCCACACCCTCTCCAGCATTTATTGCTTGTAGACTTTTGGATAGCAGCCATCCTGACTGGCGTGTGATGGTACCTCATTGTGGTTTTGATTTGCATTTCCCAGAGTCCCTTCTTAATGTTCCTACTACATCTTAGGTTTCTTCCTATCCCTAATATTGTCTGATCATGTAATCTTTCCCTGTTTCCCTAACCAGATTCTATGCTAAAGAGTTTGGACCACTGTAAACAAAAGGAATAGCTAAACGTTTTTAAGCATGGTACTACAAATTTAGTGAAAAGAAATTACACACATAAATACTTAAAATTAATGCCTGAAATTAATAATATATAGAATTTCACCAGCTGTTCCTAGAAATAGCAAAACAGAAAAATTTCAGAAATAACTTTTGGTACTATTCAAGAATTGTATGAAGATTGCAGAATGGCCTAGAGAAAGTATATGGGGCACTGGAGTCTATTGAATTTGTGTTCTCTAACCCAGGTTTTATCACTTTGCCTCCTGTGGTCTACTCATCACCAACGCTACAGCTGATAGGCCTCCTATAATGCAAGTTGAGGAATCTCCCAGAAGTAAGAGACCAACATGAATCTTACAAGAGATCATTCCCAATCACATAGAAAAGGTAAATGAGGCAGAGTCCAGAGGAAACCAGGCATAAGCTTCCAAGAGCCATCTCTCAGCAGTCATACAGGATGGGCTTAATTTCTCCAGCAATGAAACTGACAATTCACATGAAGTCTGCCAAGAAAATTCATTACAGACTCAGCAGCCAAAGTTTTTACTGGGGGCTACTTCAGTCCTGGGTGTTCACTGGAAGGACTGATGCTGAAGCTGAAACTCCAATACTTTGGCCACCTCATGCGGAGTTGACTCATTGGAAAAGACCCTGATGCTGGGAGGGATTGGGGACAGGAGGAGAAGGGGACGACAGAGGATGAGATGGCTGGATGGCATCACCAACTCGATGGGCATGAGTTTGAGTAAACTCTGGGAGCTGGTGATGGACAGGGAGGCGTGCTGTGATTCATGGGGTCGCAAAGAGTTGGACACGACTGAGCGACTGAACTGAACTGAACTTACACAGACACCACCTTCTGCCTACAACATGCCAAAATTCCAGACTCTCAGAAGGAAAGCAGGTTTTCAGCATAAACCACGTTGTACAACAGGTCAGGCACAGGTGAGCCACTATTATAAATTGGGGGAGGGAGGGAACCTTCTCCAAATCCACGCTCTCAGATGCTAGCCAAGGCTAACCTAACAAACAGGACTTTCTAAGGACAGCAGGGTCAAGTCTTCTATTTTAACTATTTTCTGCACAGGATGGATATACATTTTGTTTATCCACTCACCAACGATAGATGTTTAAGCTGTTTCTATGTTTTGGCTAGTACTGTAAATAATAGTGCTTCAAACATTCACATGCAACTTTTTAAAAAATGTATTTTATTGAAGTATAGTTGACTTATAATGTTGTGTTAATTTCTCATACAAGCTTTTTAGTGGACATATATCTTCATTTCTCCTGGGTCACATGATAATTTTATACTTAACACCTTGAGAAAATGCCAAATTGTTTTCCAAAGTGTCTGCACCATTTTATATTCACCATTATATGGGGAATATAAAACAATGTTCCAATTTCTTCACATCCTTGCCAACACTTGACATTATCTTTTTTATTACAGCCATTCTAGTGGGTGTGGAGGGGGATCTTATTGTAGTTTTAATTTGCACTTCCCTAGTGATCAATGATTTTGAACATCTTTTCATGTGCCTATTAGCCATTCACATGCCTTATCTAAAGAAATGTCTACTCAAGTTGTTCATTTTAAAGTTGGACTGTCTTTTTATAATAACATAAAATAATATATAAGTAAGAATTCTTCATGTAGTCTGGATATGAGTTCTGCATCAAACACATGATTTGCAAACACTTCTCTCAGTCCACAGTTTGTCTTTTCACTTTCCTGTTGGTATCTTTTGAAGTACAGAAATTTTAATTTCAATTAAGTATAATTTATTAGACTTTATTTTATCACTTTTGCTTTTTTGTTACTTCTAACATATGATTGGCTATGCCCAGATCATAAAAATTTACTCTATGTTTTCTTCTAAACATTTATAGTTTTAATTCTTGCATTTAGCTCTGTGGTCCATTTTGAGTTAATATTTGTGTAGGCATGGCCCTGCCCATCAGAGCAAGACCCAGATTCCCCTCCAGCCAGTCACTCCCATCAGGAAGCTTCCACAAGCCTCTTATCCTTATCCATCAGAGGGCAGACAGAATGGAAACCACAGTTATAGAAAACTAACCAAACTGATCACTTGGATCATAGCCTTGTCTTACTCAATGAAAATATGAACCATGCTATGTAGGGCCACCTAAGATGGACGGGTCATGGTGGAGGGTTCTGAAAAAATGTGGTCCACTGGAGAAGGCAATGGCAAAACACTTCAGTATTCTTGCCTTGAGAACCTCATGAACAGTATGAAAAGGCGAAATGACATGACACTGAAAGATGAACTCCCCAGGTCAGTAGGTTCCCAATATGCTACTGGAGAAGAATGAAGAAATAACTCCAGAAGAATGAAGAGACGGAGCCAAAGTGAAAACAACGCCCAGCTGCGGATGTGACTGGTGATGGAAGTAAAGTCTGATGCTGTAAAGAATGATATTGCATAGGAACATGGAATGTTAGGTCCATGAATCAAGGTAAATTGGAAGTGGTCAAACAGGAGATGGCAAGAGTGAACATCAACATTTTAGGAATCAGCGAACTAAAATGGACTGGAATGGGCAAACTTAACTCTGATGACCATTATATCTACTACTTTGGGCAAGAATTCCTTAGAAGAAATGGAGTAGCCCTCATAGTCAACAAAAGAGTCTGAAATGCAGTACTTGGGTGCAACCTCAAAAATGACAGAATGATCTCTGTTCGTTTCCAAGGCAAACCATTCAATATCACAGTAATCTAAGTCTATGCCCCAACCACAAATGCCAAACAAGCTGAACGGTTCTATGAAGACCTACAAGACCTTCTAGAATTAACACCAAAAAAAGATGTCCTTTTCATCATAGGGGACTGGAATGCAAAAGTAGGAAGTCAAGAGGTACCTGGAGTAAAACAGGCAAGTTTGGCCTTGGAGCACAGAACGAAGCAGGGTAAAGGCTAACAGTTTGCTAAGAGAATGCACTGGTCACAGCAAACCAAACATGCTCTTCCAAGGACACAAGAGACTGCACGTGGGCATCACCAGATGGTCAGCACCAAGATCAGACTGACTATACTCACTGCAGCCAGAGATGGAGAAGCGCCATACAGTCAGAAAAAACAAGACCAGGGACTGTGGCTCAGATCATGAACTCCTCATTGCAAATCTCAGATTTAATTGAAGAAAGTAGGGAAAACCACTGGACCATTCAGGTATGACCTAAATCAAATCCCTTATGATTAAACAGTGGAAGAGACAAATAGATTCAAGGGATTAGATCTGATAGATAGAGGGCCTGAAGAACTATGGGCAGAGGTTTGTAACATTGTATAGGAGGTGGTGATCAAAACCATCCCTAGGAAAAAGCAATGCCAAAAGGCAAGATGGTTGTCTGAGGAGGCCTTACAAATAGCTGAGAAAAGAGAAGCGAAAGGCGAAAGAGAAAAGGAAAGATAAACCCATCTGAATGCAGAGTTCCAAACAACAGCAAGGAGAAATAAGAAAGGCTTCCTCAGTGATCAATGCAAACATATTGAGGAAAAGAATAGAATGGGAAAGACTACAGAGCTCTTCAAGAAAATTAGAGATACCAAGGGAACATCTCATGCAAAGACGGGCACAACGAAGGACAGAAATGCTATGGACCTAACGAGCAGAAGATATTAAGAAAAGGTGGCAAGAATACACAGAACTATACAGAAAAGATCTTCACGACCCAGATAACCACTATGGTGTGATCACTCACCTAGAGCCAGACATCCTAGAGTGCCAAGTCAAGTGGGCCTTAGGAAGGATGACTATAAACAAAGCTAGTGGAGGTGTGGGAATTCCAGCAGAGCTATTTCAAATCCTGAAAGATGATGCTGTGAAAGTGCTACACTCAATACGACAGCAAATTTGGAAAACTCAGCAGTGACCACAGGACTGGAAAAGGTCAGTTTTCATTCCAATCCCAAAGAAAGGCAATGCCAAAGCATGTTCAAACTACCGCACAATTGCACTCATTTCACATGCTAGCAAAGTAATGCTCAAAAGTCTCCAAGCTAGGCTTCAGCAGTACATGAACTGAGAACTTTCAGATGTTCCAGGTGAATTGAGGAAAGGCAGAGGAACCAGAGGTCAAATTCCAACATCCGCTGAATCATAGAAAAGCAAGGTAATTTCAGAAAAACATCTGCTTCATTGACTATGCCAAAGCCTTTGACTGTGTGGATCACAATAAATTGTGGAAAATTCTTAAACAGATGGGAATACCAAATCAACTTACCTGCCTCTGAGAAACCTGTATGCAGGTCAAGAAGCTACAGTTAGAACTGAATATGGAACAATGGACTGGTTCCAAATTGGGAAAGGAGTACGTCAAAGATGTATGTTGGCACCCTGCTTATTTAACTTATATGCAGAGTACATAATGTGAAATGCCTGGCTAGATGAAGCACAAGCTGGAATCAAGATTGCCAGGAGAAATATCAGTAACCTCAGATATGCAGATGATACCACCCTTATGGAAGAAAGCAAGAGGAACTAAAGAACCTCTTGATGAAGGTGAAAAGAGGAGAGTGAAAAAGTTGGCTTAAAACTCAACATTCAAAAAACAAAGATCATGGTATATGGCCCCATCACTTTATGGCAAGAAGTTGGGGCAGCAATGGAAACAGTAACAGACATTATTTTCTTGGGCTCCAAAATTACTGCAGATGGTGACTGTAGCCATGAAATTAAAAGATGCTTGCTCCTTGGAAGAAAAGCTGCGACAAACCTAGCCAGTCTATTATAAAGCAGAGACACTACTTTGCCAACAAAGGTCCATCTAGTCAAAACTATTGTTTTTCCAGTAGTCATGTATGGATGTGAGAGTTGCACTATAAAGAAAGCTGAACACCGAAGAATTCATGGTTTTGAACTGTGGTGTTGGAGAAGACTCTTGAGAGTTCCTTGGACTGCAAGGAGATCCAATCAGTCCATCCTAAAGGAAACCAGTCCTGAATACTCATACGAAGGACTGATGCTGAGGCTGAAACTCCAATACTCTGGCCACCTGATGCGAAGAACTGACTCACTGGAAAAGACCCTAATGCTGGGAAAGATTGATGGTGGGAGGAGAAGGGGAAGACAGAGTATGAGATGCTTGGATGGCATCATCGACTCAATGGACATGAGTTTGAGTAAACTCTGGGAGCTGGTGATGGGCAGGGAGGCCTGGGGTACTGCAGTCCATGGGGTCTCAAAGAATTGGACATGACTGAGCAATTGAACTGAACTGAACTGATACTTAAATAAGCAACAACAAACATATGAAAGGATTTTCAACATTGTTAACTGTCAGGGAAATGTTAAGTAAAGCCACAGTTAAATACTACTACATAACTCACCAGAAAAGGTAAAATTAATAAGATTGATGATACCAAGCACTGACAAAGAATGTGAAGTAACTAACAACTCATACACAACTGAGCAGAGCTTAAATTGATACAAGTATTTGAAAGACAGCATGACAGTAATCTACCAACACAGAACAAATCCTTAACCATCTGATCTGATAATTCTACTCAGGTATATCATGATCAGAAACATATAGATAAGGACAAGAATACTTAGAGCAGCACCGTTCATAATAGACCGCAACTGGAAACAACATAAATGTCTATCAACAGTAGAAGGGATAAATAAAATAAATGGAGTATGTTTATTCAACGAAATACTAGAGTACAAATAGCAAAAGTGAACAAATTAATGTAACATGCAACAATATGAATGAATCTCACAAATATAATATTGAACAAAAGAAACAAGCTAAAGAATGTATACTTTCTGTAGTTAAAACTCAGAAACAGCCTTAAAAGTTAGGACTAGTCATTACTTTGGGGGAGGAGAGAGTATGTAGACACAGGGAGAAGAAAGAGAGTTTCTGGAGCACTGGAAATTTCTTGCACTGGCTGGTGTACTGGAGTTGTACACCTTTCGGTAGTTATGATATGCTTCAACAAAAATTTCTGGACACTGTAGAAAATGGGACTATATATCAGACTTTTATGTGTTTATCTTAGAAGATTTATTTTCTCAGTGTACTTGTGTTTTACCCTTGGTAGGACCATTACATTTAAAACATGGTCAGAAATGTTCATCTGTCACCACAGCCTACCTAATTTACTCTGTACCTTCTCCTTCCCTTGCAGTTCAACAGTGAGCCTTCGGATCTCTTCATGGGCCGTCTCTAGCTTCCACGCTACTTGCTCCAAATCTCTCTCTCTGCAGTTTTGTGGTGTTTTATCTTTTTCTGGATCTTCATTATGGGACTGAAATAAAACTGTTGTTAGTAGTACACTGAAAAGTAAATATATTCTTAGGATATTGCCCTGTAAGTGTTTGAAAGCCAATAAGGAAGAGTAGATTATTAATGTGCATTTCTTTTATTAGGTTGAACCATATAAAATTGGTGATACTTTATTGTTTTTATACAATTTCACCTTCAAACCTAACCTACTTAAGAGATTATGGTTATATAATTATTTCAAAAACTAGAAATTCAATCATAAAAATAATCTTTGGCAAAAAAGAGGGAAAATAGTCCTCATTTATATGGTAATTAAATACAGCTTGTAAAATGCCTTTACATTAAATTTTATTTAATTTCAAAGTTGGAACAATTAAGGCTCAATTCATGTTTAGAGCTCCTTCCCTACAACTATTTTTAAAGCATTTTAAAAGCTAACTGAGAAATTCAATCTCAATTGTATTTGGCTTTTGATCCCCAAGATATATATTTCGTATATGAATATAACTTCATTCTACAAATTTTTCTAAAAAGGAAGAAAACAATCAAATATTAGTGCAATCTACATAACAAAACTACTTTCGGCTTACTGGTATATTTCCTTGCAGTATTTTTCATTTACATATATTTTTTACATAGTCATAATCTCAATCTGTGTACACATTTCTGTCTGGCTTTTTCATCTAACATTATATTAGGAATATTTTTCTACATTGCTGTATAGATTTGTAATGATAATTTTTAGAGGCTATATAATGTACCAGTGGGTGCAGCATAATTTATATAATCATTTCAACATTTTGGTACTTTTCCATTTTTGCTATTGAAAATAATACTATGGTTTCATCCACATGTATTTATCTTGGCTGCTTCCCATTGTTAAATTCTCTATATATACTTTATTCACTGGATTTAACTCTTAATAACATTTCCCTAGATCAAAAATAATTTCCACAAAGAGAATTACTTATATTTAAAATAATGTGTTACACATTTTAAAGGACCTCCCCCCAAAAAGAAACTTCGAATATATTTGGAAAGAAGTGTGTGCTGTCCCAAGGTGATTTTTCAAAGGACATAACACATATTGATTGCTTAAATTTTGATACATTCAATAAAAATCAGCTATTGTGTTAAACAATTTATTTTTTCTTCCCAAATTTCTATGATGTGTTCATAATACTCTCATGCACAACTGATATCTTTTACAGCATGGATTTATACATTTTAATGTATTCAAACAAAATACTTCCAAGGTAAAACTAACTTGTAATTACCTATTATTATTAAGCAAAAGATTGTAAATTTTTTCTTACCTCACTCAGACTTTTTTTAGACTGATGCACAGGTCCTTGATGTTTCTGATGTTCCTTTTGCAGAGGCTGGTGGGTTTGTTCAAGTTTCTCCTAAGTGAGGTGAATGAAAATTATATCAATCAGCTTCATGAACAAAAATGTCATTTAAATTAAAAAATATATAATCAAGTAGAGAAAGAGAGAGCACAATCCAGTCAATTTTATGAGGCTAGACTATGCATTCTCAATGAGATAATACTGCCCCCAGGGGAGTTCAAACTGATTCCTAAGCGGGGGAAATCTTACCCTTTTAAGTACAAAGTACAGATGCCTATGGTACATATTTAGAATTATTTTATATCAGTACCATCAAGATTTCATGGGAGAGTGATAGAAAAAATTATCTCATTATAGAAGTTTAATGAAAAAAAGGCTGGCTAACACTGCCTAGATGGACCTTGATATTAAAACCTGACAAAGGTAACACAAAAAGAAAAATTACAGGGCCACCTCACTCATAAACATAGATGCAAAAATTTAAAGAAAAGTTTATCAAACTGAATCTATACTATTTAGAAAGGATAACATATCATGAAGGAGTTGGATTTATCCCAGGAATACAAGATAGGTTTAACATTAGAAAATTTAATCAATGAAATTCTCATATTAACAGGTAAAAGTTCTAAATAACTTCATCATTTCAGTAGCTGTAGAAAAAACTCAACATTTTCTAAACTCAACATTAATTCCTAATAGAAGCTCTGAACAAATTAGGAATAAAAGAGAACTTTCTTAACTCAATAAAGTCTATCTTTAAAAAACAGCAACTCTTTTTTTTTTTTTTTTTTACAGAATATAGCTTTATTTATAGAATCTTACAAATAAAAACATTTACAGTCCACATAACTTATTTTCTTTTCTAATATATCCTTATAACTCCTGACTTATTTTAAAAAAATACTGTGATGGAATTGTAGAACTGTAAAAGAAAATATGAATAATAAAATTCTAACCTCTCCCTTTTGCAAAAATCAGACAACTTTTTGAAAAAACAGCAACTCTTAATCAAACATCATACTAGTGAATAGCTGAACAATTTCTCTCTGATATCATTAACAAGACAAATATGTCTGCTATTCAAGATAATACTCAAGATCCAAGTCAGTATAGTAAGGTAAGTAAAGAAATTTAAAGGAATAAAGATGGGAAAGGAAGAAACAAAAGTATCATTATTCTCAGATACAGGTGGAAAAAGTACAAAATCTTCAAATAAATTATTAAAATGAATGCAAAATTTTAGCAATATTGCTAAGTATAGTCAATATGTGAAAATAATTATAGTTTTAATACTAGCAATAGATAATTAGAAAATTAAATTCTCAAAAAACATACAGCATTTACTACTAATAGCATCCAAAAATATGGAGTAACTAGCAGTACATATGACAAAAAATGGGCAAGATTTGGCGAAAAAAGTGATAAAACTGTACTTATATACATTAAAAAGTAAATGAAGAGATAGTCTGTGATCACAGATAACATAATTAAGATAGCCATAAATTAAGATAAACATAATTAAGATAGCCAATTCCTCTCAAACAGATTTATAGAGTCAATGCAACCAAAAATCAAAATCCCAGAAGGAAAGAATTTCTTAAACAGGACAGAAAAACACTAACTATAAAACAGATGATTGATAAATTGAACAATGTTAAATTTAAGAACTTCTGTTCCTTAAAAGACACTGTTACGAATATTAAAAAGACAAGTCACAGAGTGGCGAAAAAGTATTTGTGACACACATAATCAATAAAAAGAATTGAAACCAGAACACAGACAATACATGTAAATATTAAGACAGACAACTCAATTTTTTAATGGACAAAAGACCTGAAAAAACACTAACAAAATAGGAAATTCAAGTGCCAAATAATCACACTAAATTCATTTTTAATCAGGGAAATGATAATTAAAACCAATATGGGATATCATTATGCACCTAGTAATTCAGCAAAAATTTAAAAGTCTGAAAACATCAGGTGTTGATGAGAAGCAAAGGCATTCTCATACAATACTAGTGCCAGGATAAACTGGTACCACTACTTTAAGAAGAAAGTTTGACATTATCTAGTAAAGCTGAAGATCCACATACTCTATAATTTCCTAAATCTCCTCTTAGGTGTATACCCTATACAAATGAATGCACATACAGAAGAATACTCACAGCAGCATAACTGATAAAATTAAAATACATTCAAAATAGATATAAATTGGAAATAACCCAAATTAGCATAGAATAGATAGTCTCCTGTAGTATACTCACATGATGGAATAATATATAGCAGTGACAAGCTGATTAAAAATAAATAATATAAACATAACATTTTACAAAAAAGCACTTCCCAAAGTTCATTCCTTGTATGTAATGTTCAAAAATAGACAAAACTAATATATTATTTAGGGATGTATATCTCTGTGGAGAGGAAGGGGGTTGTGATCAGATAAGAAATGTTCTAGGCAGTTGGCAATATTGTATTCCTAACAGGACCAGTGGTTACATGGGTGTTTTATTCAACAACTATTAGTCAAACTGTATTTTTAAAGTGCTACCATTTTTTCTGCACATATTCTGTTATATTCTGCAGTAAAATATTAAAAAAAAAACCAACTTTGATTATTCCTGGCATTATAAGTCATCTCTTTGTCCTCTGCCCCATGCAACAATAAAGTGGTTAAATAAATTCTGATACAACCATTTAAAGGATATATGTTATCAAAAAGACAAAGGAAAATCTCTACACACTAATACAGAAAGTGAAAACAATAGGCATAATGGAATATAATTTGAATTTTAAGAGAATGGAAACTTTTCGGAAAGATAGGTTAAAAAATTGTTGGCAGTGATTGCTTAGCAGTATGGAAGTGAGGAATTGGGGTGAGAAGATAACTTGTTTTTCATTCTATTTTATACTGCTTGAATCCTTTTTTCACTATGTGCCTGCATTAAGTTAAAAAGCCAGTCATTTCAGTTCAGTCGTTCATTCATGTCCGACTCTTTGCGACCCCATGAACTGCAGCACGCCAGGCCTCCCTGTCCATCACCAACTCCCGGAGTCCACCCAAACCCATGTCCACTGAGTCGGTGATGCCATCCGACCATCTCATGCTCTGTCGTCCCCTTCTCCTCCTGCCCTCAATCTTTCCCAACATCAGGGTCTTTTCCAATGAATCAGCTCTTCGCATCATGTGGCCAAAGTATTGGGGTTTCAGCTTCAACATCAATCCTTCCAATGAACACCCAGGACTGATCACCTTTAGGGTGTACTGGCTGGATCTCCTTGCAGTCCAAGGGACTCTCAAGAGTCTTCTCCAACACCACAGTTCTAAAGCATCAATTCTTCTGCACTCAGCTTTCTTTATAGTCCAACTCTCACACCCATACATGACTACTGGAAAAACCATAACCATGACTAGACGGACCTTTGTTGGCAAAGTAACATCTCTGCTTTTTAATATGCTGTCTAGGTTGGTCATAACTTTCCTTCCAAGGAGTAAGCGTCTTTTAATTTCATGGCTGCAATCACCATCTGCAGTGATTTTGGAGTTCAGAACAATAAAGTCAGCCACTGTTTCCACTGCTTCCCCATCTATTTGCCATGAAGTGATGGGACCAGATTCCATGATCTTAGTTTTCTGAGTGTTGAGCTTTAAGTCAACTTTTTTCACTCTCCTCTTTCACTTTCATCAAGAGGCTCTTTAGTTCTTCTTCACTTTCTGCCATAAGGGTGGTGTCAACGACATATCTGAGATTATTGATATTTCTCCTGGCAGTCTTGATTTCAGTTTGTGCTTCCTCCAGCCCAGCGTTTCTCATGATATACTCTGCATATAAGTTAAATAAGTAGGGTGACAATATACAGCCTTACATACTCCTTTTTCTATTTGGAACCAGTCTGTTGTTCCTTGTCCAGTTCTAACTGTGCTTCCTGACCTGCATGTATAGATCTATAGAATGGAATATTACTTTATAATAAAAAAGAAAAAGTACACAACAAAACAGATATATATCAATTATCTGAGTCAAATAAGCCAGACCAAAAAGAGTTCATAGTCTATGGTTCCATTTGTATAAAGCGATAGGAAATACAAACTGGTCTATAATAACAGAAACAGATCAGTGGTTCTGAGGACCATGTTGGGAAAGAATAAATTCAAGGAAACTTAAATATGAAACTTTTGCCTGTGGTGGATATTTTCCATTATCTTGATTGTGGTGTTGGTTTCATGAATGTATACATGTAACAAAAAATTATACACTGTAAATATGTTCAGTTTATTGTATATTGATTATACCTTTAAAAAACTTTTAAAAAATTGCAAGGATCTTATTATCATGAATTGTAGCTTGTAAAAATTTCATTGCCTCCCCAGTTATATTTTACATAGACTAATATTGAACTAACCTGTGCATAAAGTAGATGAGAGAATCATTCCTACCAAAATGGGACCACATATGCTGACTTGAAAGCCCAAGAAGTTTTGCAAGGCCTGATCTACATATGAACTACATTTTACTTAACATTAGTTTTTATTTTTTTGTTGGCTTTTTAACTGTGGAAAATTCTTAAAGAGATGGGAATACCAGACCACCTGCCCTGTCTCTTGAGAAATCTGTATGCAGGTCAGGAGTACAATTTTTTGTTACATGTATACATTCATGAAACCAACACCACAATCAAGATAATGAAAACATCCACCACAGGCAAAAGTTTCATATGCTTTCTTAAATTTATTCTTTCCCAGCATGGTCCTCAGACAACCACTGACCTGTTTCTGTTATTATAGACCAGTTTGCATTTCCTACCACTTTATACAAATGGAACCATAGACTATGTACTCTTTTTGGTCTGGCTTGACTCAGATAATGGAGATATATCTGTTTTGTTGTGTACTTTTTCTTTTTCATTATAAAGTAATATTCCATTCTATAGATCTATACATTTACCTGTTGATGAACATTTGAGTTGATTATACAATGAAAGTTGCTGTGACATGTGTAGGTCTTTACACGGGCACAGGCTTTCATTTCTCTTGGTGTATTCCCAGGAGCGGAATGTAACAGTTGCATGTTTAACTTTTTAAGGTAATGCTAAGCAATTTTCAAAGTGGCAATATCATTTTATATTCCCATCAGTAGAATATGAGGATTATAGTTGCTTCACATTGTCAACAATACTTGATATCGTTAGTCTTTAATTCTGGGCATTCATTGATATTGATAAATTGATAGTGGTGACTCGTGATTTTTGTGTTTTCCTAATAGTAAATGAATTTAAGCATTATTTAATGTGCTTATTTACTATTTGTATATCTTCTCTGGTGCAGTTGCTTTTTAAATTTTTTGCCCATTTTTTAATTGGGTTGTATGTGTTATTATTATTGAGCTATAAGATTTATTTATATATTTAGATAGAAAGATTTTGTTGGACACATTTAAAAAAAATATTATCTCCCAGTCTATGCCTTCCTCTTTTATTTTTGTCTTTTGAAGAGCAAACATTCTGAATTTTGATAAAATCCAATTTCATACTCTGTGCTTTTCCTGTCTGATAAAAATCTTTCCAAACCCAAGGTCACTAAAATTTTCTCCTGTAGCTTTTATCTCCTACATGATCTATGAACCGTTTTGAGTTAATTTTTGTATACAGGTAGGATAAAGGTATTATAAAGCCTAAAATTTCATGTGTTACCTTCACACTCTTGTATCTCACAGTGCACCAAAAGCCTAACCATGAATTCCTCTGCTTTTGCCAGATATACTGCCGTCTAACAGGAAAGATTCCCTACCCAGCTAGTTCCCCTCTCAGCCCGAACAGCTATACTCTACCTGGTCCTCAGCTATTTAACAATTGTCATTTCGCCGCCAACTCATGGAATGTTTTAAACAAACTAGTCATATCCTCCCAGAGGAACAAAGGAGCGCCTCTCCTACTGTCACCACAAAGTCTGCCTCCCGTGGGTCCTGTGAGCTCACTCTGGTCCCGAATACAACCCCCTGCAGCCCGGCCTGAGAGGCAGCGTCCACCCCTGGGCTGTGAGTCTATGTGATTAACTAACAGCCACATCTCTGTCCAGAGCTGGGTATCATGTCTTTGACTATCTCATAGTATTTAGAGTAGGGACTCCCTCCTTTACCAGTGGGGAAGGGAACTCAATAGAGTTGAGGGAGTTTCTTCTGTTTGTTTTTTGCATATGCCTGTCCAATTGTTCCAGCACCATTTGTGGAAAAGCGCATCTTTTCCCATTAAATTACCTTCCCATCTGTTTTGAAAATCAATTTACCATACAGATGCAGGTCTTTATTTTGTTCCATTGATCTATATATCTACCTTTACACCAATACCACACTTTCTTGATTACTGCAGCTTTGTGGTAAGTCTTGAAAGCGGGAAGAGTATATCATCCAATTTGTTCTTCTTTTTCAAAGTTGTTTTGGCTATTCCAGTTCCCTTGCTTTCCTTATCCATTTTAGAATCAACTTGTCAATTTCTACAAAAAAGTGACTCTACTGATTACTTTATGCTCAGGTAAATGACAACATTAGCTTAAACAAAATATAAACGGGAATGTGACAGAAATGTTATGAATTACATTTTACAATAACAAAATCCTTTGTACTATCTGTTTTAATTCTTCCTGTCCATGAGTTGTAAAACTATGACTTAGTAGTGATCTAAGTAAACTATGATCTTAGCCTTAAAATCATCTAAGACTTCACCTTCAAAACACCAATTTGTTTTATAGATTCCATCTCCTTCATAACTCCTTAGTTCATCTTCCCTTCTCCATTTACACTCTGAGTCTTGTTTTTGGTTCTCATTCTTTAATTATTTATTATTTAACATCTCCTGAAACCCCAGCTTCCAATATGGCCCCTTGCCAATCCATCTCTCCACAATGGCCAGAGTGATTTTTCTAAAACACAAATCAGATCATGCCATGTGTGAGTGCATGTTGCTCTTCTCTTAAAATCATTTAGTGACTCTCCAGATCTCTCACAGCAGTCAGTTATTAGTCAATCTGAAATATTTTTATGCCTCTAGTATCCTCCAGAACACTGTTGGGTGCTGAGTCCAAACTCTCTAGTTTAGCATATGAGTCTCACCATGAAGTGGTTTCTGAAAATATCTCCAGGTGCATTTCTCAGCATTGACTCACATGAACCAGTACGTATTATGCACTGTCTTCTCTGCCAGAAATGCCTTTCCCTTCTTCTTCATCCAGCTCACACCTACTCAGCTTTCAAAATGCTACTCAATACCACTTCTTCTGGAAGCCTTTTCTATCCATCCTGACTGAGCCCTCCCCTGGGTTCTCCTAGCCTTCTATGCCCCATTTTACTAAAGAACTTTCCACACTGAGTTATAACCACTAGTTTATTTCTTTCCTT
This sequence comes from Muntiacus reevesi, assembly GCF_963930625.1. Classification (NCBI taxonomy): domain Eukaryota; kingdom Metazoa; phylum Chordata; class Mammalia; order Artiodactyla; family Cervidae; genus Muntiacus; species Muntiacus reevesi. The sequence goes on from NC_089249.1 coordinate 162,333,666, forward strand.
CATTAGCTTCATTTCTTTCTTTCATTTTTCTTTCCTTGCAAGTCCAGATCACATTTAATTTGACTTTGTTCCTACATCTACTAGCACAAAGCCTGGCACACAATAGGTTCTCAACAATAAAAATGCTAATTAACATGTGGGGTTTCATTTTAGAGCTATACATATATTAAGCAATTTCATTTCATTTTCATGATCATCTTGTGGAGTAGGTGAGTTGCTCCCAGATTTTTACAGATTATGACATCGAGGCTCACAAAAATTAAGTAATTTATTCAAGGACATACTGCTCACAAGGGGCAGAGCAGGTCCATTCAAACCTAAAGTCTATATTCTTAAGTGCTATCAAAATTGGCTTCCTGACATTTTAATGTATGAAAGGTTAAATAAATACATGCATTCTTCAACTGGCCTGCTTCTTATTCAATTCTGTAGTTAATTTTGGAATACCTGGGGAAAGTCTTTCCGCAGGTTATGGCTCAGACATCTTTGTGGTTCTGGCTTGGGGTTCCCAAGTTCCAGTTTTCTCAAGAGTGTACTTCTTTCCATGATTAAGTGTGTGATCTGTTCACTGGGGCTGCTCAGAGCCACTGTAGACAAGGCTTCTTGATACATTTCAACTTCCTTTGTTTGCATTTCTGTTAGGAAGAAATAGCAGAAACAACACTGTTACAAGAAATGCAGGCAAATAACTAAAAAGTAGTGGGAAAAGCTTGTCCAAAGCGGTAGATATTCTTCAGTTCAGTTCAGTTGCTCAGTAGTGTCTGACCCTGCAACCCCATGGACTGCAGCAGGCCAGGCTTCCCTGTCCATCACCAACTTCCGAAGCCTACTCAAACTCATGTCCACTGAGTTGGTGTTACCATCCAACCACCTTATCCTCTGTCGTCCCCTTCTCCTCCTGTCTTCAATCTTTCCCAGCATCAGGGTCTTTTCCAATGAATTGGTTTTTCACATCAGGTGGCCAAAGTATTAGAGTTTCAGCTTCAACATCAGTCCTTTCAATAAATATTCAGGACTGATTTCCTTTAGGATTGACTGGTTGGATCTCCTTGCAGTCCATGGACTCTCCAACACCACAATTCAAAAGCATCAATTCTTCGGCACTCAGCTTTCTTTATAGGCCAACTCTCACATCCATACATGACTCCTGGAAAAACCATAGCTTTGACCAGATGGACCTTTGGTGGCAAAGTAATGTCTCTGCTTTTTAATATGCTGTGTAGGTTGGTATTCTAGATATTCTTACTACCTATGTAAGTTTAAAATTTGTCCTTGCATAACTTTTAAAGTGTATTGTTGTTTCAGTTAGTGTTTGCTCTTGTGGCAGGTATTATGCTAAGCATTTGAAATAAATTTATCTTATTTAATCCAGTGAGGTAGGAATCATATTATCACTTTTAAGAGATGAGGGCTCAGGCACCAAGAAATCTGTCCATAGTCACTCAGCTAATCCTGCCGAAATTCTCGATGATTTCAATATTCAGGTAAATGATTATATTCCAGGAGCCTGTCCTTTCAGTTTCTTTACCAGCTAACTTGCAAAAATCTGGTCCTCTATCCCATCTCAGTCACCTACTCTGTAGTAATTCCCTAGACCTTGTCATTAGCCTGTATAGTTTCTATAGCCTCTCCCTAGCCTCAATTTCAAACATCCTATTCTCCAATCATCCCTCCCACCTCTTTGTACTAGCAACTCAATTTCAACAATTTTTGACCATACTGGAAACTACCATCCATTTACTATAAAGACTTCTCAGCATTCCTTACGCCATCCCTATTCTCATTTCCTTTCTTACTTAGCTTAGAGTCTACAGCCCATCATTACAATCACTCCCCTGAAAACATTCACAATTCTCTTGCCTCCTTTCCTTCCATTATACTTGGTGACAAAACTTCAACCTGTTTAAACCCAGCACTTCACCAGTGCACTCCAGAAGCTGAACGTAGCTGGAGAACACTGCACAGACCGTGCTTGGTTTCATTTCAAACTCATGACTACCAACCAACCTTGAGTTGGGCCCCTACTGCTGCTCAGCAGTCCTTCTGCATTCCCCTGCTTGTCTTTCTCTCCCATTTTCTAGAGACCTAAACCATTATTTCATCCTCCTCTCTCATCAAATCTCTAATACCTCCTTCCCATCCTCACTCTCAGCTGAATACCTGACTTCTTATTTCACTGAGAAAAGAGAAGTACTCTGAAAAGAGCTCCCACTAGCTCCCCTTACCAAATCTGCCAGCTCTCTGGTACTCTTCCTTCTTGTGAGATTAAACAAGCTACCCCTGTTCCTAAGGCCAGCCCCTCTCCCTATGCACTGGATCTCATTCCTTCTCCTCTCAAAAAAAAAAAAGAAAGCTCCTGCAGTTGACTCTTATCTCTGCTGCCTCATGGAGCTTTCTTCCCAACTATTCATCTTAGAGACATGGTATATCTCCCATTAAAAACAATAGTCATAGGGACTTCCCTAGTGGTCCAGTGGTTAGGACTCCACACTTCCATGCAGGGGACATGGGTTCGATCCCTGGGTGGGAAACTGAGATCCTGTATGCTGCACACAGCATAGCCAAAAAATTAGAAAATGAAAAGTTAAAAAAAAAAATAAAAGTAAAAACAAGGTAATGAAAAGCACAAAAACTTTGCTTTATACACGTGTTGCCCTCCAGCTCCTCCACCACTTCTTCATTCCTCTTTGCCGCACAACTTCAAGAAAGGATCAGCCATAGCCATGTCCCCTCCTTCTCCTATCATTCTTTCCTGAATTCACTCATTGGCTTTTGTATCCACTGCTCCACAGAAACAGCTCTTCTCAAAAACACAATGAGCTCCACGTGACCAGATCCAATGGTCAATCTCCTGTCCTCACTCCACATAGCCTATTAATTGTTCATTTCCTTTTCTTAAAACACCTTCCCCATTTCTCACCTTGGGCACCACACTCTGCTAGTTTCCTCTTACCTTTCAGGCCACTCCTTCTCAGACTCCTTTTTCTTACCTCTAAACAATGGAACACATCAGGGCCCGGCTCTGAAACGTCTTCTCTTTACTCCCTAGGGTATCTCCTACCATCCTAAGGCTTTAAGTATTTGCTATACCTGATGACTCCCAAATTTACATCACTAGTTCACAATGCACTCCAGACATAAACAAAATTGCCTATTTGACCTTTCCACTCAGATGTCTAATATTCACATCCAGATGCAGATGTCCAAGAGCAAACTCTTTACTGTCTTCCCTAAATAGGACCTCCCACATCTACCCCATCTGAGTAGTTAGGATCTCCAGTATTCCAACTGCTCAGGCCAAAGAGATTGGGGTCACCAGTAATTTCTCTCTTTTTCTCCCATGCAACATGAAATATGTGACCTCGGTATGTGCTGTGCTGCACTTAGTCACCTGCCAGGCTTCTCTGTTCATGGAGATCCTCCAGGCAAGAATACTGGAGTTGCCATGCGCTCTTCCAGGGGATCTTCCTAATCCAGGGATCGAACCCAGGTCTCCCACACTGCAGGCAGATTTTTTTACCATCTGAGCCACCAGGGAAGCCCGTGACCTTGGTATGGTGGTGGCTTAGTCACCAAGTCATGTCCAACTCTTGCGACCCCATGGGCTGTATAGCCTGCCAGACTCCTCTGTCTATGGGATTCTCCAGGTAAGAATACTGGAGTGGGTTGCCATTTCCTTCTCCAGGGCATCTTCCCAACCCAGGGATCGAACCCAGGTCTCCTGCATTGACAGGCGGATTCTTTACCAACTGAGCTACAAGGGAAGACCTTGGTATAGGGCTCAAAAAAACCCATTATCAAATCATGTTTGTTCCACCTTCAAAAGACATCCTTTAATTACAGACGCATTTCTGATGTGATTGACATATGTGTTCCTAAAATAAACAAGGGAATCTGTATTTCACAAAAATGCTCACTAAAAATAATGAGGCTTATGGAAAAATGTTGGCTTGGAGCACTCAAAACCTTTATTGTTGCATAATTAATGCTATAAAAAACACTGAGAATCCCAATTATATCAGTTCATTAAAGAGATATGTCAAATTCGTAAAAAAATTAAGGGAATACTACAGCAAATATAAGCAAACAATATAAAGAAATAGAGGAAAATAGAATGGGAAAGACTAGAGACCTCTTCAAGAAAATTAGAGATACCAAGGGAACATTTCATGCAAAGATGGGCACAACAAAGGACAGAAATGGTATGGACCTAACAGAAACAGAAGATATTAAGAGGAGGTGGCAAGAATACACAGAAGAACTATACAAAAAGGTCTTAATGACCAGATAACCACGATGGTGTGATCACTCACCTAGAGCCAGACATTCTGGAATGTGAAGTCAAGTGGGCCTTAGGAAGCACTACTACGAACAAAGCTAGTGATGGTGATAGAATGCCAAATGAGCTATTTCAAATCCTAAAAAATGATGCTGTTAGGGTGCTGCACTCAGTATGCCAGCAAATTTGGAAAACTCAGCAGCGGCCACAGGAATGGAAAAATTCAGTTTTCATTACAATCCCAAAGAAAGGCAACGTCAAAGAATGTTCAAACTACAGCACAATTGCACTCATTTCACATGCTAGCAACGTAATGCTTAAAATCCTTCAAGCTAGGCTTCAACAGTACATGAACCAAGAACTTCCAGATGTATACTCTGGATTGAGGAAAGGCAGAGGAACCAGAGATCAAATTGCCAACATCCGTTGGATCATAGAAAAAGCAAGAGAATTCCAGAAAAACATCTACTTCGCTTCAATGACTATGCTAAAGTCTCTGACTGCGTGGATCACAACAAACTGTGGAAAATTCTTAAACAGATGGGAATACCAAACCACCTTACCTGCCTCTGAAAAACCTGTATGCAGGTCAAGAAGCAACAGTTAGAACTGGACATGGAACAGTGGACAGGTTCCAAATCGGGAAAGGAGTGCATCAAAGATGTGTATTGGCACCCTGCTTATTTAACTTCTATGCAGAGTACATCATGTGAAATGCCTGGCTGGATGAAGCACAAGCTGGAATCAAGATTGTCAGGAGAAATATCAATAATCTCAGATACGCAGATGATACTACCCTAATGGCAAAAGTGAAGAGGAACTAAAGAGCTTCTTGATGAAGGTGAAAGAGGAGAGTGAGAAAGCTGGCTTAAAACTCAACATTCAAAAAACTAAGATCATGGCATCTGGTCCCATCACTTCATAGCAAGTTGATGGGGAAACAATGGAAACAGTGGCAGACTTTATTTTCCTGGGCTCCAAAATCACTGTAGACGGTGACCACAGCCATGAAATTAAAAGACGCTTGCTCCTTGGAAGAAAAACTATGACAAACCTAGACAGTATATTAAAAAGCAGACACATCACTTTGTCAACAAAGGCATAACCAAAGCTATGGTTTTTCCTGTAGTCATGTACAGATGTGAGAGTTGGACCATAAACAAGGCTGAATGCCAAAGAACTGATTTTTTTGAACTGTGGTGCCATAGAAGACTCTTGAGAGTCCTTTGGACAGCAAGGAGATCAAACCAGTCAGTCCTAAAGGAAATCAATCCCGAATATTCAGTGGAAGGACTGATGCTGAAGCTGAAGTTCCAATACTTTAGCCACTTGATGTGAAGAGTTGATTCAATGGAAAAGACCCTGACGCTGGGGAAGACTGAGGGCAGGAGGAGAAGGGGGTGACAGAGGATGAGATGGTTGGATGGCATCATTGACTCAGTTTGAGCAAACTCCAGGAGACAGTGAAGGACAGGGAAGTCTGGCGGGCTGCAGTCCATGGGGCAGTAAAGAGTTGGACATGCCGGAGCAACTGAACAACACAGCAAATACAGGGCATCCCCAGGTGGCACTAGTGGTAAGGAATCCGCCTGCCAATGCAGGAGACATGGGTTCTACCCCTGGGTCAGGAAGATCCTCCAGAGTAGGAAATGGCTCCCCACTTCAGTGTTCTTGCCTGGAAAATTTCATGGATGGAGGAGCCTGGTAGCTGCAGTCTACGGAAGTGCAAAGAGTCAGACTACGACTGAGCACACATACGCAGATGCATAGCAAATACAGGACTCTGTCTTCTTTTTAAAAATCAGGTTTGCTGTAAAGATGAGATCAAGAAGGAGCTGAGTCTGCAGGGTAAGAAAAAAGGCAAAATGAAAAGGATTAGGAATATCTTTGCAATAAGCACTTTCAAGGCAAAATATGTGGCCAAACAGCTCAGAAGAGGAAAGTGGGATGAGTGGGCTTTAGGTATAAACTCCATGGCTTGCTGGTGAACCCAAATCATTAATATGCTGGGGTCTACAAATCATTAATATGCTGGGGAAAAGGGTATGTGAACTTCCACATGTAACTCCCATTGTAGTGACATTACTCCCCTATTTCCCAATCCTTCATGAGCTAATTAATTTATGCTAGTAACAGAACACAGAGGAGCTTTTGCTTCTTATAGTAAGGCAGATTAGAGCACTCAATGACCTTGCAGCTGAGAAAAACTAAAAATGCCAGGAAAAATTTAAAATTCCAAAAATGCAACCAGAATATGAACAAAACTAGAATGCAAGCTTTTGAGGCAGCAGAAGAAAACTCAGTTATCCAATGGAAAACAAAAAAAGGGGGGGAAAATGAAACTAGAATGAAGTACAAATGAATTACCTCTTATGATTAGCTCAATTCACTCTGTACCTGAGATTTAAAATACAGAAAACTGTCCATCATGGACCCTTGTGAAAGAAAGTTCTAAAATGAAAAAATGGAAAATGATTCCAAATAGGATATCTGAAATGAAAGAAAAATGCTAAGCAAAGAAAATAATAAATGTGTGGTAAATATAAATATTTACTGGCGTAAAATGACCCCATGGCGTGCTGCAGTCCATGGGGTCACAAAGAATTGGACACGACTCAGTGACTGAATTGAATTGAAATCTAAATAAATACTGACTATTATAATAAAAGCTAATTTATGGAGTTAAAAAAATACAATATTTTAAAGGGGTCCTGTCTGTATCTTCCTTTGTAGCTTTGCAGTACTTAATAAACATTTCCTGAGCCCTTAACATGCTAGGTACTTTACAAGGCTGGAGCTGTTGAGAACATAGAAACTAGGGAGACTGGGACGTGACCTCTGCCCCAGGAGAGCTGACACAGGTAAGGATGACCTAGGGCGCTAAGTGTTGTAACTGACATTAAAGAAAATAACCATTCTGCACTCTCTCACACACATTTCAGGATATTTCAGAATACATACCTTAAAAAGATAGGCAGAAAATAAGCCTATAACATTACAAATACTTTTCTTGAGGTGAAGGGTATATAGTAATTTTTTTCCTTCCTTCTCTTTTTATACATTTCCCGAATTTTCTATAATTGTCAAACTCTACTTATTAGAATTAGAGAAAAAATTTTACATTTTTTACAAAAGGAAAAATTACCTGGTTTGAGTTGGAGCTCTTTAAACTCATGTCTAGGGTGTTTGTTTTCCCTTTCATAACTATGAGAAAATGCTTCTTTTTCCTCTGGTAAGTCACAGACATGGTTTGCATAGTTTTCCACCTAAGACGAAAATAACACATTTTCTTACCAGACTATTAAGTCAAAGAGTCATTAAGAGATCACCATACTATTAATGGTTATAATACGAGAAATAAAAGAAAACTCAGCTTTGCTTAAGCGTGGACTCAGTATCTAATGTCCTCAATATTTGATGTCTCTCCCTAAGCTTCCTGTTCTCATGTTATCAGACGCTGTTTCCCCACAGATAGGATGACACATCACCACAAATTTCTGGGAAAATCACAATCTCTGATTTTTTTTCCATTAACAACTCAGGTTTCAAATCAAGTCTCCTTATCTATGGCTTAGGAAATACTGTCATGATACTCAGGAACAGAGAAATATCTACACAATAATTATTTATACTCTTAAGCAAAACTCATGATTATGGTGTCTAAAATTTTTTTCATTCATAATAATTGCTTATTTTAATTAACTATTAATTCAAATTAAAATGATTACATAAATTATTTTTTAAGGTGTTAAAAAATGATGAAATGTTGACAGGAGCTTTATTAAAATAAACTGTTGGGTATTCTTTAAAAATAGTTTCTGATTAATAGGGCATCTTCACAAAAGGCACTTTTATGTGGCTAATATAATAGGTTGAAAGCAAACTATATGCTCCAGGTACTCTGTTAAGGACATCGAATACTGAGTTTTCACCACAGTCCTAAGACACTGTTACCTCCTCCTTTATAGGTAAGGGAGGAGGCTGAGAGAGGCTGAGGGAGCTGCATTGTCAAGCAAGACAGAAAGAGAGGAGCCGGAATTCACACTAGGCCAAACTGCTTAGAAGTAGACGACCAAAGTAACTGCATCTTGCTGAATTGTGTTGAAGCCTTCTGGGGACAACTGCTCAGAATATGAACAAAAAGCTGAATGGTATAGTAGAAGGAACACAGAACTGCAGCCCAACTTTATCACTTCCTGGTATGATTCAGTTCCCTTCTCTTTAAAATGGCAGGAACAGTACTATCTATTTCTAGTACTTGGTGGGTGCCAAGTACTTATCAAATACTTGGTGGGTGCCAAGAACATATGTGAAATGTTTGATACATATTGTGTGTATACCTCACAAATCCTTTTTAAGGAGTTATTATCAGCTCCAAACTACAGATGAGAAATTTTAAGCTCAAAAAAGTAACTTGCTCAAGGTGACACAAGAGAGTCAGTGCCAAAGGCAATTTTTCACCCTCATCTGCCTAATGTTAAAGTTTATGGTCTACTATGCTAATTGTCCTCTTAAGAGTTTGGAAATCAGACTGCCCTCTAAGAGTTAACTTTAAAAATCAACAAGTTAGCTGAGCTGAGCTGTCAGAACACAATAGAGTGATCTGCAAGTGACCTGAGAGAATTTATTAACTCATTTAAAGAAAGTAGCTTAACTGGGCAAACAGAAGAGGCTGGTTGTACACTCAAGGACTTTGTCAAAAATATTTCTTGAGGTGGCTCATTTGCTTTAGTTTTTTTTTTTTTTTTTCTTTTTTTCCCCCCTTTCTTTCTTTTGTGTGGTTTTCAAGAAATATCAAATAGCAAAATGGCACTTTATAAAACTAAAGAAGATGTTTGCCTAGGTAGCAAACAGGATATAAAGCCCAACATTAGAGAAGCAATGAAATGTCCCTTGTTAATCAAATCACAGTGATGTTTAACTGCTGTTGAACTTAATACTTAAAGATACACTGTAAATAGCCATTCCTCCAAGGAATGGCTGGATCAGCAAAGAATTAAAGAGAGTTGTTTTACTTATTTTTATTACCTTTTATTTCCAGAAAAAGAAATACAATTTTGTTCTTATATTGGAGTTTTTTCTTTATATTTCGAGAAGTTGGAAATAACTTTATTAAAGGAAATTTAAGTATCTGGAGTAAAAAAAATAAAGTATCTTATATGTAAGAATGTAGGTTAATCAGTACTGGACACATCAAAAAGAGTGATTAAAGTGTCAGAAGTGTCATTATATGCTCCTCTACTGGCCTGGTACTGAGGTTCTAGGATATAACAGGTCCAGAAACAAGGGCAGGTATGATAGTGTGATTGTAGAAATATGGTTATCTTAGCTGGTGCTCTACAAATTCAGAATCATTTCATTTGTTCAGCAAGTAAAGATTTGATTAAAATTTGGCTTCCTATATAGTGTGTCTATAGAGGAAAAATGCATCAGCCACAGGATATATGTGTTTGGTTCCTTTGGTAGTTATATTTCTTACTGCTATTTAAAAATCTGGTTCGATTTTTCTACAAACTTTTCTGTGAGTTTGGTCAATACAAGGCCACCTTTGAGAAGCAGATCCATTCCCTATAGGCTGGCTAGTCAGGTTTCTAAGTCTACTAGCCAGAAAGTCAGCTAGGGGGTTGGTTATTGAGATAAGGATGAATTTACTAAGATAATGAAAGCCACCTTCAGCAGACCTATTTGGATATTCAACCAGTCCTCTCTGGACAATGTCCTGTATATGTATTCTATTGGAAACCAATACAGATTGGTATTATTCTATTGGAAACCAATACAGATTGTTGATATATTTCATGAAAAAAAAAGTGTACACATGAGTGCTTTGCAAACTACACAGTGATATTCAAATATCACTTTTAATATGTTAACATAATGGAAGGATGATGAACAAAACCACAGTTTTTTGGTTTTTTTTTTTTCCTTTTTGGCCACATTGTGCAGAACTTCCCCAACCAGGGATAGAACCCTTGCCTCCTACAGTGGAAGCACAGAGTCTTAATCACTGAACCACCAGGGATGTCCCAAAACCATGGCTATCTCAAAATTATGATATTAGTTCTTACGTCTTTAATTTCTTCCATGTGCTTCGCTGACAGCTCTTCTAGATTTCTGGAAGCAGTCATCAGCCTGTCTTTGCTGTAACAAGCCCCAGACAAAACAAGAGTTGTTCTTCTGTCAAGGCAAGCAGTTCAATTTCTTCTTTCTCAGGATGGTGAACTAAATCTTCTAATTGAAATTTTCCCTTGATAAAAGAAATAAGCATATGTATGTATGTACAAACACATACAAACATACAACTGAGCATACAAGAAATGTTATGTTTATATACCTAGAGTTAGACTCCTTACAAAGTATAGCTTAGTTTCCCTATTAATTAACAGTTATGCTATCAAGTTATACTGAGCCGCTGCTGCTGCTAAGTCACTTCAGTCATGTCCAACTCTGTGCGACCCCCATAGACGGCACCCCACCAGGCTCCTCTGCCATGGGATTTTCCAGGCAAGAGTAGGGGAGTGGGTTGCCATTGCCTTCTCTGTTATAATGAGCACATATATGAAATAGCTAAAATACAAAAAATTAAAGCTTTGAAGAGTTCTTTTATATCCTCTAAAATAAGAAATGCACATGTTAAAAAACACAAGCTTTCTGCCTGCACAGTTCTGAAGTTTGTAATTTAATAATCTAAAAATCTCCCCAAGGCCCCTTGCAATGTTATAAATCCCAAAGTAGTTTTTGGCTTTCAAGTATTTAGAAAGAAAAGGATTCCTCTGGGAGCTAGAAAGCCATTAATTCTGTACCATCAAGGAATTATTTTGCTCCTAGAAAGTGTCTTATAACTTCTGTTGACATTTAAGTCATTTAGCTCACTTCTAAAACTTTTTGATCTAAGCCTGCCATTGATACTGTCTTTAATTTTTTTAACTTGAAAGTACTCATGCTACATAACAGCTTGCACTACATGGTGTGGAAGAGATAAATGTTTGCTGATTATGGAGTGATATAAGTGTTATGAGAATCACTAAAGCATCACAATGAATAAAGCCAGCGGAGGTGATGGAATTCCAGGTGAGCTATTTCAAATCGTAAAAAAATGATACTGTGAAAGTGCTGCATTCAATGTGCCAGCAAATTTGGAAAACTCAGCAGTGGCTACGGGACTGGAAAAAGTCAGTTTTCATTCTAAACCCAAAGAAAGGCAGTGCCAAAGAATGTTCAAACTACTGCACAATTGTACTCATCTCACATGACAGCAAAGTAATGATCAAAATTCTTCAAGCTAGGCTTCAACAGTACGTGAACCAAGAACTTCCAGATGTTCAAGCTGGATTTAGAAAAGGCAGAAAAACCAGAGATCAAATTGCCAACATCCGCTGAATCATAGAAAAAGCAAGAGAATTCCAGATAAACATCTACTCCTGCTTTATTGACTATGCTAAAGACTTTGACGGTATGGATCAAAACAAACTGTGGAAAATTCTTAAACAGATGGGAATACCAAACCACCTTACCTGCCTCTGAGAAACCTGTATGCAGGTCAAGAAGCAACAGTTAGAACTGGACATGAAACAATGGACAGGTTCCAAATTGGGAAAGGAGTACATCAAGGCTGTATATTCTCACCCTGCTTATTTAACTTATATTAGAGTACATCATGTGAAATGCTGGGCTGGATAAAGCACAAGCTAGAATCAAGATTGCCAGGAGAAATATCAATAATCTCAGATATGCAGATGATACCACCTTTATGTCAGAAAGTGAAGAGGAACTAAAGAGCCTGTTGATGAAGGTGAAAGAGGAGACTGAAAAAGTTGGCTTAAAACTCAACATTCAAAAAACTAAGATCTTGGCATCTGATCCCATCACTTCATGGCAAATAGATAGAGAAACAATGGAAACAGTGACAGACTTTATTTTCCTCGGCTCCAAAATCACTGTGGATGGTGACTGCAGTCATGAAATTAAAAGACACTTGCTCCGTGGAAGAAAGACTATGACAAACTTAGACAGCGTATTAAAAAGCAGAGACACTACTTTGCTAACAAAAGTCCATATAGTCAAAGCTATAGTTTCAGTAGTCATGTATAAATGTGAGAGTTGGACCATAAAGAATGTGCATCGAAGAACTGATGCTTCTGAACTGTGGTGTTGGAGAAGACTCGGGAGTCCTTGGACTACAAGAAGATCAAACCAGTCAGTCCTAAAGGAAATCAACCCTGAATATTCACTGGAAGGACTGATGCTGAAGCTGAAGCTCCAATACTCTGGCCACCTGACAAGAAGATCTGACTGGTTAGAAAAGACCCTGAGGCTGGGAAAGATTGAAGGCAGGAAGAGAAGGGGATGACGGAGGACGAGATGATTGGATGGCATCACCAACTCAATGGACATGAGTTTAATCAAGCTCCACGACATGGTGAAGGGCAGGGAAGCCTGGAGTGCTGCAGTCCATGGGGTTGTAAAAGTCAGACATGACTAAGAGACTGAACAACAACTGTGAATAAGACTTGCTGGTACAATCAAATATATTAATGACTTTTAACTAAGTTAATGTGACCCAGATTATAGGGAAAGCATGACTGTTAATGAACTGCAGTTAGTCTACATAATCATGATCAGTTTTGCGCTTTTAACAGCAAAACTATGTTTTGATTATTTTTATCTTTTCTTGATAAGTTTTCCAGAGTTTTACTCTTTTCACATCAACAGTTCTTGAGGATGATATATAAAATGATAATTATCATCTGATACATTAAAGAAAAAAAGGATCCAGATCTGAATTTTAGTGTCCCCATGCATCTTCCCCATGACTTATAGCTAAAAGTCCTCTTGTGCTCCTCCTCACCCTACTCCCATCATCTGGTCCCCATTCATATCCTCCTCCCTACAAGGTCTCTGACCACTATTCAGTTCCTTGTGGTTTTAGTTCTGAGTATTAGAGGACCTAAGACACTAGAAATACATTTGGCAATATAGAAAAATGCTTCTGTCATAATAAAGAGAAAAAGTAGAACATAAAGGTATTATTACAACTATGTAAAAATCAGACACATAAGAATGGAAGCAAATACATCAAAATGTTAAAACACAACTGTGATAAATTGGTGAGATTATGAATAATAAGAAAATAAATGTTTGAATTCTTACATGTCCTACACTCTGAGTTGCTTGCCCCCAGAGAGTAGCATACGCCCCGTCACCCTACCATATTGTGGGGTAGAGCGGGGCAGTCTTAAGCTGGAGGAAGTTGAAAGGAGAAGTGGATGGGGCATATTGAGAATACCACTGCATTCTGGCTTCTGGGAAATTTGGGGTATCAGAGGGTAAGCAGCGATACAGGAAAAGGAAGCTTTTGTCTGGTCAGGAGGGTGGTATAGGATGCAAGTCAATAGCCAAGTGTATGACTCATCCAAGCTCCTAGACCAGACACCCTTCCAAAGCCAGAGACCTTTAACCTCCACTCTACTTATTCATCTAAGCCCATGGCTTCCACTGAGCTCTTGTCATAACCTAAACTACTGTTGAAATCCCACAATTCTAAATTCCAAATGTCTGGCTCTACCATCTTCCGCTCTTTTGTGTGTGTATAGTAAATATACTAAACTTAAAATTTACCATTTTAACCATACTTAAGTGCAGAACTCAGTGGCACTGAGAACATTCACAGTGCTGTACAATCGTCACTGCTATCCATTTTCAGAACATTTTCCTTATCCCAAACATAAACTCTGTATCCATTAAACAACAAGACCTCATTTCCCACTCTCTAATTTCTGTCTCTATAAATGTGCCTATTCCAGGTACCTCATACAAGTGGAATTATACATTTGTCCTTTTGTTTCTGGCTTATTTCACTTAGCATGTCTTCAGGTTTCACCCTCTTCATACCATGGATCAGAATTTCCTTCCTTTTTAAGGCTGAATAACATTTCACTGTGTGTATTTTGGTTACTCATTCATCTGCTGATGGGCACTTGGTTTGTTTCCGCCTTTTGACTATTGTGAATAACACCGCTGTGAAACACTGATGTAACAAGTATCTAAGTCCCTGCTCTAGTTGTTTTGGGCATCTTCCTAGGAATGGAATTTTTGGATATATAAATCTATGTATATTAACTTTTTGGAGAACTGCCATAAATATATTAAAAAAATAGCCATAGAAATGGGTGTGAAGTTGTTGCTCTCTTAAACTATTCTACAATGACAGTTGAAACCTCCAGTCCCTGGACCATTACATCCTGTCTCAAACTACCAGATACTCTTTGGCTTCACTTATTTCCCCCTCAAGCCTGGACCCTACTGTGGTTCATCTCAATCAGTCTCTCATCAATGTTTCCAGTTATCTAACCCCTTGTCCCATCTTCTCTGCAAATCCAAACTGGGGGAAAAGTTTGACCATTTGACTTGTCTCTACCTATTTTAGTTTGCTGAGTGCTGGGAGAGAAAAATGAACAAGTATGCAAATTGGAGCCACTACAAATCCATGGTCTGCCGCCTGAGCCAAGCTTCTCTACTTGCATAGGCCATTCCATGCACTTGGCTAGTTTCTGCTACCATTTCACTCAGTAAATATTCAGAACTTCACCTCTCCCATCAAACTCCAAACCTCACCTCTCCCCTCTGTTGGCAGGTGACCATGTCTCCCACAGCACTAGTAAGAACTAAGGCCATCATAAAGCTGTCAGCTTCTTCTGTGACCACCAATACACTAACCACCATTTTTAGAGACCCTGATCCTTTTCCCTTCTCAGAGGAAGAGTTTTCCCATTCTCTTGTCCGAAGCAAATCCCTTGACCCGTGTTTCAGATCCCATCTCGGATTGCTTCTTTTTTCTTTTATGTTGGCTCATTATCTCCCTCTCAACTGATGTCATGTCCTTAGGTAAAGATGTCTTTGATGGTAAAAATAAAGGTACAAAATAACTCTCCTTTGATCCTACCATATCCCCCTCTCAAGTTACTGTCCACTTTCTAATCTATCTTACCCTCCTCAAGTCACAGCCTTTGGCTTCTGCTCTTACTACTGTACTCATACTCTCATTCAGCAACAACCCTCAAAATGCCAAATTCAACTGGCTATGTTTCTGCTCTTTTTAGGAGTGGTATCTGTCCACTCCTTTCTGTTCTGTGACGTTACTTTTTCCTGTTTTCACTCTTACCTCCCTGGCCTTGCCTTTCCTGTCTTCTTCCTGGGCTCTTCAACAGACACGTCAAACGCCACCATTCCTAAGAACCCTGTCTTTGGCTCTCCGCCCTTCTTACTATCATGGTGATGAACAGCTCGGGCAGGGGAGTCTGACATGCCTTGGTTCAAATCCTGGCTCCACCACTTTCTAGTCATGTGACTAACACAAATCATCTAACTTCCTTAAACTCTGATTGCCTCCAAATAGAATGGATATAATAGTAATGCCAATCTCATTGGGTTATTAGGAGAATTAAACAATAATCCATCTCTGCTAAGCCCCAGGTCTATCTAGAAAAATTGGCAAGAAACAAATACACTGAAGTTAGAACAAATATAAATAAGTAAATGTAGCAGAAATTGCCAGTTTTTCTTCAATATATATTCTTTTTAAAATATCTATTTAATTGATTGATGATTTTGTATTCTTTTTTCCTGCAGAAATAAGATTTTTTTTTTGTACTGGTCACAAGGATGCCTTCTGCTAGATACATCCATGTGACTAAGTTCTGACCAATAGGATGTAAATGGAATTGTGGGCCACCTAGTTTAGCAAATGTCCTTAAAGGAAAAGGATGGACTCATCCTCTTTCTTTCCACTGGCTGGAATGCAGACAAAGATAGTTTGAAGCTTGAGCATCCATCTTGGACACCATGATGCTGAAGCCACAGGCCACAGATGATATACTATCATGAGAGTAGAAATCTGAACCTTTGGCAATTTCAAAATGCTGCCCTATCAGTTCTGGGGTGCTTGCTTCTTGACTTTTATGGACTTCTATTTTTCAAGCCATTATTATTTTGAGTTTTCTGGCCTTTACAGCTGACCAATTCCAACTACTTAGGAGGGTTATCGGAAGAATAAGATAGAAGTGCACATGCTGCAAACAAGGAGATCAAACCAGTCCATCGTAAAGGAAATCAGTCCTGAATATTCATTGGAAGGACTGATGCTGAAGCTGAAGCTCCAATACTTTGGCCACCTGATGCAAAGAACTGACTCACTGGAAAAGAGCCTGATGCTGGGAAAGACTGAAGGCAGGAGAAGGGGACGACAGAGGATGAGATGGTTGGATGGCATCATCGACTCAATGGACGTGAATTTGAGCAAGCTCTGGGAGTTGGTGATGGACAGGGAAACCTGGCGTGCTGCAGTCTATGGGGTTGCAAAGAGTTGCACACGACCAAGCAACTGAACTGAACTGAAACCTAGTTACATGGAAGATGGACATGGAAATAGACAGTCATTGCTAGTCTATCCTGACCCATAAGGTCTTTTGCCTGTGCGTTTCCCTATGAACCTGCTCCCATTTACTTACTTTTCCACATGGATGGACTTTCTCTGTGTGCTCATCAGCAAAGCTAAAAACAGTCATCTTAGTCCTAAACCTATGTAATTTCTCAGATTACGTAATTTCTTTTATCTATCCCATTTAGTTCAAATTTATGAAACAGAGACAATTATTTGTTGCTCACTCCATGAATTTCTCTCCTCTCTCCAAAGTTAGTTGTACAATATTCCTTGTTCAGTCAGCTGTGGCTAGGATAGGTGGGAAGTAGGGATAAAAATACAGCCATCAAGCCTAACCTTTAAGCAAGGATTGGCAGAAAATTACAAGTTCCAGGGCAGAGAATGTAGGCAAGAAGGCAATACAAAATGAATCTACTGCTGCTGCTGCTAAGTTGCTTCAATCATGTCCGACCCTGTGTGACCCCTTAGACAGCAGCCCACCAAGCTCCGCCGTCCCTGGGATTCTTCAGGCAAGAATACTGGAGTGGGCTGCCATTTCCTTCTCCAAATGAATCTACTAATTAAGAGCAAATGCATATCCAACTCTCTAGTGTACAACTCAGTTTGAAAAATCCACTCATCTTTCTTATCATTTGGTCTTCCATCTGTATCCCAGTTAATAAAATCACTATCAATATAGTTTCCCAAGTTAGAAATCTGGGAGTCATCTTTGGCCTATCCTTATTCATCCCGCTCTCATGGACAACCAGTTCCTGCATTTGTGGATTCCATCTCTTCGATCATTTTCTAATTAATCCTCTTGGTTTAGCCTCACCTCATCATTTGCCTAACTTAGTGTAACAGTGTCCTTAACTGATTTTCTTGCTGCCGGGTTGGCCCCCATCCAGTCTGTACTCTATAAAGCTCTCAGACTGACCCTTGTAAATGCAAATCACTTGCTGCTTAACATTCCCATTGTTTTCAGGAAGAGTCTGGTTCCTCAGCTTGGCACCGGAGTCTTCACAACATGAGCCCTGCATGTCTCTTATCTTCTGCCACACCTTGACAGCCCTTCATGCCAGTGTATGGACTGATCATGCTGCTCATTACATGACTCTGAAACATAGGTCCCTCTGCCTGGAATCCTGGGTCCTTCTGCCTGTTTCGCTCTGACATCCCAGAACTAACATTTTCCCGATGAATTTACCGAGTCCCGATAGTTGAGTAATTTGAAACTTATAAAAAAGCAGATCTTGAGGTAATATAAATTCATTCTTTGAATTCTAAATGCTCTGACATCTAAACTGTGCCTAAACTTGCCCACATGACAAAGTATATAAGCACACTATTCTTTAAAAGGAGATACTGAATACATGCTCATTAAGTATCTTAAAAAGTCGTGGTCTGGAAAGAAGTACATCCTGTGGTGTTTTTGGAGCTGCTAAAAACTTCTAGATGTAAAGAATGAGGTGGTAAGAGCAAACTGAGACAGAGGCAAAGAATTTTAAATGGGAAGAGGACAAAAGAATGAGTGCAGTCATTTCAACTTGCTCTTAGTGCTGCAGTAAGTGCCTTCCAACTACACGGCAGGGTCCAGGACCATACCTCATGCTACAGCATATCTCCTGGGGCTGAACAAAGGATGAGCCTGTGACCCTATGGTCTTTGAGTGACATAAGGGAACAGAGTAAAGAGTATGGCCATGAAAACTGAGAAATCCACTTAGGTTATTCATCCTAGTCCTTCTTTCTCCCTCCTACACAAATATAATTTAAAACATACAAATGTTTTAAATACAGTATCCATTATACAGTTATTTTCTTTTCAATTTGCAAATAAAATAAGGAGAAAAATACTTTTAAAAAGTTGAGAACAACATAGCAATGTTTAAACACTTAAAATACAAAATTAAGTGAAATAGAGAAGCAAATGTCCACTGTAACTAAGTAAAAAACATATGCACATGAGCAAGGACTGACACAGAACAGAACAATGAACTATTGATATGTCAACCTTAGCACTGCTGTCAGACTCAGCCAGCCATTCAGGGCTGGCTAACTCTTTCTTGTGGGGAAATTCTTTCTTGTTCTATGGACAGAAAAATGGAGAGCGGAATCTCTGGCTTCTACTAACTAGATGCCAGTTATACATCACCAGTTGTGACAACTAAAAATGTCTCCATCCATTGCCATTATGTTTCTTAGGGAGCAAAATCCTCCCTTCTGCTGCCCCATCCAAGGTTTAATAGCACTAGGCTAGGGGTAAGAGGAAAGTTTTTTGAATTTTATGTTAATATTGCCATAATGATGTTTGTTTAATAAATATATACTGGAAAGGGAAAAGAAAATCCTTTAACATATAGCATTTAACAGTGCTTATTACCAAGAGTTAAAATTTATTCAGCTCTCATTTAATATGAAAAGTTTTAAAAATCCACAGAACTCATTTTTCTTCTCCAATCTATTATAGAAGAGAAAGCTGAATTTCTGAGTACGTGGACACTTGACTTGGCTTTGAGCATGACTATCACAAATAACTGATGAAATTAGTCTGAGAAATAAAAATATCTAAAGCATTGTATCCCCACAAATACCCATTTAAAATGTACACTTTGCATATCTTCAAAATAACTTTATATATATAAAATAATAAAACTCAACAAGAAACACATACTTTAAGACAAATTAAAGTTTTCCAAGCTCAATTACAATTGCACTGGATCTAAAGAAATCATATTCTACTTTTACAGCCGCTTTTCCAATCTTTTGAGAACTTTTAAGCCTGCCCCCTTGCCAAAAATATTTATTTTCAATCATTCCTCCTGTTTTTGTTTCTCATCTTATATCACAAGGAATATTTTCTGATTAAGAACTATCATGAAGAGCAGGCACAAGAATTGTTTCAAGCATCTCCTTTCCTGAAAATTCTATCCTGTCATGGTGTTGAGTTCATACGGACTTGAAGTTGTAGGATGATCATTCTGAATGATCTTTTTCACATACGTGAACACGTCACTAAAATGAATGCCTAAAACAGTATACACTTAAGGAGAAACATCTTCTTTCTTTAAATAAAACTGGGATAAGTCCAAAAATACATTTGGATTTTTTTCTCCTCCATTTTCAAAACACACTAGACTTGTAGAAATTTACTCTTTGTATTTACCAATGTATGCTTTTCCATTTTCGTCTCGAGCTTACTCAAGACAGAAAGCTTGCCGTGGTACAGAGACACAAAGAAAATCTTCCAAATGATTCCAGGGCTGGAGAATGTGAAATGCTTAGTTACCCAAAGCATTGTAGCAGGAAAGAAGGAGGGGGTGTAGAGATAGCAGAGGTGATGGAGACGAATGAACATTCAGGAATGTGCAGTGTGGACAAGAAGGGGTGAGAATGGCCGTACAATGATCAGGATGAAAAAAATGACGCTCAGGGTAATGAGAGAAGTGGATGAGGTTGTAGCTTGAAAGGCAGAAGGTAACTGACTTGATGACGTCTGATGTTGAGGATACAAAGGGCCTCCAGAGCTTCATCAGGAATTAAAGTTCTGCATGACGAACCAACGGCAAAAGGGAGGAAACAGCAGTTCTTTGTTCACAGGCCGACGCTCAGAGGATGCCGTAGCTCGGTGGACTTTGTCATGGCCCCTACCTTCACGCGCAATCTCTGAGTAGGGGTGACTCTTCGCCTGGAAAGTGAGCAAAGGAACGCCTACTTAAGCAGATTGAGTGTTCTAAACTCTCTTTAAAGAAAAGCAGAAGCCTAATTCTAAGGGCCTGCGACGGGTGGGTCCCGGGGAACCGACCAATCTATTCTCAGTCCGAATCCCTCCAGCCCGCGGCTAGAAAGGCCAAGCCAGGTGAGGCTCTTCTCCTGTCGTTTTGGGCCCTGCCGGGAAAGGCCTGGAATGCTGAAAAAGAGCGAAGAATAGCGGCTTTCTTCCTTGGGGCTGCGGCGGGAACCTCAGGAACCGAGCCGGAAATTGTCTCTTGGAAAGCGCGGTGAAGGTTCGGGGCAGCCAGGGTGCGAGCGGCAGGTGCCTGCTCAGTCCCGGGCGTCATAGCAACCGCGCTAGCCGCGTAGACGCCTGGCCTTCCGGCGGCAACCATAGAAACGACGCGCGCCATTGGCTCAGGAGCTGCGCTTCCTGCCGGAGATCATCGCTACGGCGCAGACCATTGGCCTCTGGGTTAGCCCCGCGGTAACGAAGGTACAGCTCTTCCCAGTGGTTCTGCAGTAACCATGGTAACGTCGTGGCGCCTATTTGCAACTTCAAGTTCTGTCACAGGGCATTAATAGTCCTTAGCTTCCTGCCAAACTTTATCTAGAGCCCCAGTCTAACAAATTTGGATTAAATTTTCTAGAAGTAACTTCATTCTTAAAAGGGGGGCGGGGGGAGCTAGGTCAGGGGTTCTGAATTTTAGATCAGGACTCGTCATTCATTACCTGGGTCGGGCACCTAAGACACATCACAACACTTTTGGAACCCGCTTGTTATTGTAAAAATGACGAAACCGAACTTGACTACAACTATTCCTAAAGCCCTTCAGAAGTCCTAAGCACTGAAAATTCGGTTTTCGCGAACCGTATTCTCTATGTAAGGCAAAATAAAAATATCTAAAAGACACAACATTTAACAAAGGACCGGTTTATATGCTCTTCATTTAAATGCTCTTAATGCAAGATTCTAGTTTTCCTAAACTTGATTTTACTCATGTTTTGGGGCCCTTGCTTTTCTGGTATCCCGAACATACACTTAACATTTCTTAACCTTATTCTAGTTTCTCACAGGCTCCTTTCCAAAGCTTTGCCAGTTCTACATGCATTATCTGGACAGATCTTATCCCTTACACTTCCTAAACTCTCCCTCTGGCACCAGAGCCCTTGCAAGTGTTTTTTTCCCCTCTGATCTAAAATGCTGGCCACCATCTCCCCCAGCCCACTTTGAACAGTTCAAGTGTCATTTTCTCCTCAGGGATACATTGTTTAGTCCTCCAATTTAGATTCAGGACCCTTCTTATTTGCTCTTATTGACTTATGTTCCTTTTTATTCTTAGTTTTTTTGTTTTGGGCTGTGCCCTGGCTTGGGACTGAACCTGGGCCATGGCAGTGAAAGCACCAAATCGTAATCACCAGGGAACTCCCTCATTCTTAGTTTTCTTGCTTTCTTCACACACTTCCATTTGCTGACTAAAAAAACCACCTCTTGGACTTTTTACATGCTCTGAATGCAAATGAAACTGAACTGGAAAACACGCTAAACAATTCCATTTAGGGTAATGGAGGTTGTTTTAAAGCATTAACAAAATAGAAAATGGTTCCCAAGGGGAGTAATGATATTAATAAAAACAAACATTATAATCACTTTTAGTTCTAGCTCCATTTATCCTCATTATACATTCAAAGATAATGACAGCCATCATCCACATGAACCTACAGATGTACAGGAGGGAAGAAGTCAGGCTTTTACTTCATGCTCCTTCAGTACTGCAGCCACTGTCTACAGTATGTTGCTTTGTAGATTTTGCTATTTGGATCAGAAATTAATTTAAGATTTTTGTTCAATGGGATTGCTGCTTCCAGAGAAGTCCTGATTGCTGCAGTTACTTTTCCTGTTTCCTGATTTAATGAAGTCACATTTCCTGATCTGATGACATATTTAGGTGTATCTTGGCACTTATGTGCACATCTCAAAGTTTATTATACTTCTATTATCAGACAGATACATTGGACTACTCTTCCCAACACACTCCATGAATTGCATTTTAACTCATTTATGTCAAGTACTTTTTTATACCTAGTTCTTAATGACAGTTTTTCACACTGCATTCTGGACCATCCTATGGATCACTGAGGGTACTTCTCTGGTCTACTTATTTTGCACTCCCAACCCAAAGCCCAGGACAGTGAGAGCTTTGAAAACTTTTCAAGGATTCAGGAATCAAGCAGGGCACCAGCAGTAACACTGCCTTGCTAAGTGAGAAAATTAGCAATTGCACCTATTGTGCAAATTATGTGTCAAATGCCAGACTCATGCTTTACTGTCACCATTTATTTAATCCCCACAACAAATGGTGTTACTTTGCAGAAAAATTACCACCATTTTATAGATGAGGAAACTTCAGATTAAGTCAGGTATCTAAATTTACAAAGTGAATAGGTGGCACAGCTGGAAGGGTGAAATCTGGCTAAGACAACTCCAAAACCCATACTCTTCATCTCCTTCACGTCAGTGGTCACCAACTGGGTCCCGCCTGGCCTCCAGCTTAACTTTCCCACAAGAGCAGTTATAAAATATTTGAAAGGTAAATTCTTAACACAAATATGAAGTGAGTCTAGAACAAGAAGCAAGAAGTAAATGTAGGGGGATAATCATCAATCTACAGCTAATCTATCTTTGGGGAGGTGTCCTTCTCTCCTACACCCGTTTTTACTAAATTTCCGAAAAAACAACATCATTGTATTGATTTTTGGGCACATACTTTATTGTACTTAATTTTTACATACCCATTTCCCAAACTAGACATGTTTATTCATCTTTTTGAGCTAACTCTGGAAGATAGTGAAGAACAGGGGAGCCTGGCATGCTGTAGTCCACGGGGTCACAGAGCTGGACACGACTTAGCGACTGAACAATTCACCTTTGAATCTTCAAAATCCTCAGGGCCTACCACATAGTAGGTATCAACAAAATAAGCATGGCCATTCAGGCATCCATCATCCTTTTTATAGTGTGAAGAAGGCTGATATTCAGGCCCCACAGGTATATATTGAGGAATATGATACCTAATAAGCTTTTTTTCTTAAGCTGAGAAACAGCTAGTCATTTTCAAAATCAAGATAACATTCAGGTGAGTGTGTCAGGTGGTTCGGTCATAACAGATTTGCCTTTGCTTTCATTTTTTGAGTACTGAAAGACCTTTAAAAGATAGATGCTGAGCCACATTAGTCTGCCCACCACTCACTGCTTTTCCCCTTCATTTTCTGTCTTTATGAAAGCAAAGGATTTATTCTACTTCTCACCACCTATAAGAGCCCTGGTCCACTGAACAATTTTTGATCCTATAAATAAAGGCTTTTTACCTCAGTTTTTGTCATGTATAAAAGCAGTATGTCGAGACTGAAGATCATCCACTATCTTCTCTTCTATCTCTATGCCTTTTTCTACTTCTTCCTCTGATAACAGTAACTTGGTCTCTGAGTCTTTGGTTATAATAACCACAGAAGATCGTCGTGAATCAAGGATATTAGCCACCACCACTTGATGTCGATAAACTTCTAAAGCATTCCGTGCACGATCAATTATAATGGAGGGGTCAGTCTCCAACTTAAAGGAAATTATAAATGCTTTGGGAGCCCAGTCTTTAACCAAAGGAGAAAGCATTTTTGGAACCATCTTCATTGTTATCTGTATTGGAAAAAGAGAATCTTAATAAGCAAACAAGGTTACTACCTACCAGTCAGGTCAATCTCAAAGGAAATTAAGGAAGCAGGGACTCAGATGTTTGGCTATGTCAATTTCAGTAGGATTTCTCACTACCAAACTTTTTAAAGCTATTAAATGCTTACTTAAAAGTCCTGCCTTTGTAGGGTTCATAAGGATGTCTGATTTCAAAGCTTCATGCATATTCTGGGGCAAACCACATCTTATGAATTAGCCCTGCCTCGCAACCCTCATTACCATAAATAAAACTGAAAAAATAGCATTACATTTTCTCAAACATTCCCTTTAGATTTTTTAAACCAAACCTTCAAATAAACAAATACAAATAATCTGTTTATACAAATGTTACTCTGGCAGAAGCTCAAGGTTGAGTTTTTAAATCTCTCAGTCTAAAATATTTCTTCCACTGGTGGACTGGCTATTTGATTCCATTAAAAAACTGTCACGTGTAATATCTTAGCACTGAAGAAACAGAACTGATTTTATTTTTATTCATCAACGCCATAATATCATTCTCAATCCCTTCTAAGGGGAATGTTGAGTTGTTTTGTGTACTTTCAAGTACAAGACAGAACTAAGAATTACAGGATAAAGTAAAGTTCCCAGAATTTAAAAAGTGTGAAATCACTAAGCTAATCATCAGAATTTTCCCTCAAAGAGTCAGCAAGAGTGACAGGGATCACATACCCATTCCCCATTTTACTTTCCTCCTTAAAATTTATCACTACGTAATATAGTATGCATTTGACTTACTGTTTCCTCTGCAGATAATAAGCAAAACCAGGGCACAATATGTTTCTTTTCACTGCCTTATCTCCTACAATAGTGCCTGGCATATAGTAGGTACTCAATAAACATTTGCTGAAGAATGAAAAAATGAACTGTCCCACAGAATCAGCAAGTGCTCCACAGGTAGTTTCTCCTATTTAAATTCTACTTGTATCACCCAATAAAAGACTAAGAATTCCCTCAGGTTCCAAGAAGCCAGATGATTTCAGCATCTTCACCACACCACTACCCTCCCCATACCTTCTCCTTAAACTGCAACAATAACCACCATCTAATCTGCCCCCACCACTCTCTCTAATTCACCTTTCACAAGGTGAAAGGATGATGCCAGAATGTTCTTCACAAACAAAAACTTTATCTCATTCTCTTAGGTTTCCCTTGGCTCCAAAGGATTAAATTCAAGCTCCTTAAGAAGGAACACAAAATTTTCTATGAAGGAAGCTGTCCCTTCAGCTTGCCCTCCACCCTCACCACTCTCCAGCTTTACCAGACAATGTCAGTTCACAACACAATGCTCACTTTTAAGCTCCAATTGTGTACTCTATCTGGAATTATCTTCCCTTGGTCTGGTACACCTTCTGCTCATCTTTTAAAACCCAGTTCAAGCCATTTCCTCCAGAAAGCCTTGACTTTCCCCAAGATTCACTCACCCCATGCTCTGACTTCACTTTGTACGTACCTCTACTAGAGCATTTATCACTCTGTACTGTAATTATGTCTGTGTCCAGCAACCTCAACAGATTGTGAGGTTCTTGAGGGAGGGCGGTGTCTTATTCATCTCTGTATCCCTAGTGCCTAGCACATACGGAATGCAGAAAGGCCATCTCCAGATCAAAAGGAAATTAACCCAAGATTGGTTATAGGAAATCAGATCTCTGGAAGAGAAGCGCCCATCACCTGCAGTGGGCCCCCAGATGACTGGATCTTGTGTTCAGGCATTTCAGAGGCAGGAACATAGAAATCTGACACGGCCGCAGCCAGGTAAAACATCGCAGAAGAACCTGAAACAAGAAGCACAGAGTGTAATAAATCAGAGAAGGGTATGGAGTCAGCTCCTTTTCAACTCAGGTTCCTCCGTTGTGAGAGCCCTGGGTATATATAGTAACGGGCTATGTGTCTAGGGGTAAAGGCTCTGCCTCCTGGAATCCGATGAACTCCTAAAGTCACGCACCTAGTGGGCTGAGAGCCTGGGCTGCAGCCTGCAGCAAATGCAAATAGTCTGCCAAAGTGGTGAACTCTATGGCCAGAAAGGTGCCGGCAGCCTCAGCTTCCTGGTAGCTCTGCAGAGCTGCGGCGAAGCCCGGGAGTGCTTTTTCCTCGGCCTCCAGGCTCAGCAAGCCCGAAGGCGCTTGGCCGGAGGGCCGCAGAGCAGACAGCCAGGTCTGGGGCGGGAAGCGGTGGGCAAAGGGGAAGGCAGAGCGCGCGCGGTACAGGAACAAGACCCCGTAGCCCGCGGCCAAGAAGGCTTCGGCCGAGCCAGCACCGCGCCGCCCACTGCTGAAGTTGTCCAGGAAGCGCACAGGCCGGGCTTCCAGAGGGACCTTGGTGCCGCCAGAAGTGACCAACACCACCCGTCGGCCCTGCGCGCCCAACCGGGCGGCGAAGCGAGCCATAACCTCTGCCCAGCGCGCAACACCGGCGGGCTGGGGAAACTCGGCAACCAGGTCCACGGCCGCCATCAGTCCCGAGGCGCCCCCGCGTCTGCGCAAACTCTAGGCCCTTCGGCGCCACGCCCCCTGTCCCCTTACCTGGCCCGCGCGCAGCCGCAATAGTCACTGGGCGGTTGGCTACGGTGCGCGGGACGTCAGCGCAGGGTTTCCGCTTGTCTGGAAATACGAGCTGGCTCCGCCCTGCACCCTGCGAGTCTGACACTTGAGTTCTCGGCTGAGAGGCACACCCCCTTGTTTAGTTTCCTAGCCTGAGTGACGGTCCGGCCGTTGTTTGATCCTTATCGGCCACCGTACAGACCCTGCTAGACTCGGACCCCGGCTAAAACTTTGATTGCCCGGCTGTTTAACCTTTGGATTTGGAGCGGTGCGGGAGGGGGAGGGGTGGAGGAGTGGCTTGTTTTTTTTTTTTTTTTCCCCTTTCATTTTTAAAAAAAAACAACCCTACAAACGCACTCCCGAGTTGTCAGTCGAGCCACACGCCCTTCCCCTCGAAAGGCCGGGGATGAGGCGGCGCCGTGTCGGTCACGTGACACCGCTGTCCGGTGCGTCCTCGCCGGGCAACCGTCCTAGAGACTGACAACGCCGTCTGCCGCGGCATGAACGTGATCTACCCTCTGGCGGTGCCCAGGGGGCGCCGGCTGTGCTGTGAGGTGTGCGAAGCCCCGGCCGAGCGGGTGTGCGGGGCCTGCACGGTCACTTATTACTGGTAGGCCCTGAAACGTGGCCCCTGGGCGCCTCAATCGCCTCCCTCTCAGCCAGGGAGCCCTCTAGGTTCAGGAGTCTAGGAGGCTTCAGGACTGGTCCCTAAGACATCAGTGTCTGCGTTTGCTTCCTCTTCCGCTCGCTCGTCCGTCTCCAGATGTTTTGTGGAGCGCCTGCTGTGCGCCTTGCACTGTTCTAGGTGCTGAAGTTACTGGGGAGAAACTCGGGAGACCACGTCTCCCAAAAAAGTAATATTGTCATGAGAAAGCTAGATAAATAAACCAACAGACCAAACAAAATAATTCCAGAGAGTAGCCCGGTATTCTTGCCTAGGAAATTCTACGGAGAGAGGAGCCTGGCGAGCTACAGTCCATGTGGTCAACAGCAACAAAATGCCTTAAAGACAAAGAAAATGTGATGGGAGGTTGAGCAGACAGCCTCTCTGAGGGTAGACTATGGATATATGATTGAATAGGAACAGCCCGCCCGAGAAACGCTGGGGGAACAGTGGCGCAGTGAGGCTCCGAGGGAGGGAAGACCTTGCTGTGTTTGAAGAACAGATAGAAAGCTGGTTTGTCGGTACACAGCCAAGATCGCGGCGGTATGGGAAGGGTATGATATTAGTTTTCATTTACTTCAGCATAACATCCCCTGACCTTTGCTTCAGATCGGCCCCTATTTGGGGCCTGAGATAAGACAGTGAGGTTGCTGACGTTCAGAAACCTAGTCCAGAGCAGGCTAACCTGTTTTTAAAAGTAAGTTATAACACAACCGTATATGACAAGTGCTGTCACTCAGGGAGTACTATTCCCTGGGACCTCTAAGGATGGAAGCATGATGACTGGGGTGGTATCTGCAAAGGCTCCTCTGAAGAAATAATATTTGGGCAAAGTCTTGAAAGATCAGAAGGAAGTTGCTAGGTGAATGAGAAATGGAGAAGGAAAGGCAAGGCACTTCTTGAATCCAGGACTGCTTTGGCAAACTGAGAGAACAGACTTTGTCCGAGGTGGGTTGAGAAGGTAATGGTGGAGAGAGCAGTTACGACTGTAAGCTTGCTGTCCAGGCCCCGTTGGCAGGTCATGAATAAATCACAACCAGCATTTTAAGGGGAAGGAAAACCTATCAAGTATCAGAGTAATCCTACTTGAATTGTTTCTTCAGACTTGTGTTTTAGTGTTTATGTGTTTGTACTAGTGATATGTATTTCCTACTATAGGTTGATTTTTAAAAAGTTTGAAAACCATTGTGATAGGTAGTAGTAGGAGTTTATACCAAGAAGATAAAAGTTAGGGCCAAACAGTGATAGGAGATCAAGGAGTTTGGAATTTATCCTCTGGGGGGCCATGGATGGTTTTCACGTGCCCTCATTTGTATTAAGGAAAGATGACAGGTATCGATGTGAAGTTAGGCTGGAGAGTAGACACTAAAGGCTCATAACTTCTCAACTGCAGTGATCCCAGTGGAGAGTGAACATACCTTTTGGACTGAATCCAGTGTCCCTCCTCAGTGCCTTCACAGCACTCATTATGTCCCCTATCCTCACATTTATGACAGATTGAAATCATTTTTTAGTGGTCTGTATCCCTCACTAAGCTGTATGCTTCATGAGGGCAAGGGCGGCATCTCTGTTTTCACTGTTGTTTCTTTATTGCATACAGAATACAATTCAGAATTTGTAGCAGAAGCTACAAAGCCCTGGCTCCCTCTCTACTTTCATTTCCCACCATACTCACCCTTCTTTTCCTGGATGCAGTTATAGAGGCTTTCTTTCAGTTCTAATTTGCCAACTCCTTTCCTCCCTCAGTTTCTTTGCCCAGCCTGTTACCTCTGTTGGGAATTTTTCTGTACAGTCACAGCTCTTCCTAACTCCCTTTCATCTTTCTCTTCTCAGAAATGTTATTTCTTCAAAGAGGTGTTTCTGCTAAACCCAACCTAAATTCCATCTCATTTTCTCTCTCACATTTTTCCTTCACTTTTTCAATACTTTTATATTTTTGTCTCACTTGTTTAATGTCTTTTTTTTTTTTCTTTTTTGTTGTGTGGTTTATGGGATCTTAGTTCCTCAACCAGGGTTTGAACCCTTGTACTCTGCACTGGAAGCATGGAGTCTTAACCACTGGACCTCCAGGGAAGTCCTGAGTAAACACTTCTAAGTGCAGGACTGGCCTTCTGGAGAGAGATAAGACTTCTTTGCCTCATACAAGCATCTACCTCCTCCTTTGTCCTCTTCATCCCTCAAGCCCAGAAGTAATTCCTCCTTCCTCTCAACTCACTTTGCAGTTACTCTGTAATCTTTCAGATGACTCTTATTTCCCTGACTCATTTTAGTTGTTGGCAAGCCTGTTAGCTCAATTTTATTATGCTCCATTAATACAGGATGCCGTGCCATTAATGCAGAATAGTATTATGTTTAACATGTAGACAGACTGTCATATGTTCTCTTTGATCTGTTTCATACTCATCTGTGTATACCCTATGGTCTCCAGCAAAGTATCTTGAAATGGTTGAAACTAAATATTTGATGAATCCATGAATAAATTATTATTTCCTATGCCCTTATCCTCCATTATTTCCTTTCTCTTCTTTCACTCCCTTTAATTATTTTTAAGGTCTTCTCCTCTCCCCCTAACTTTTCTCCAGATATCTATATCCTTGTGTCCTAGAGATGTCATGATTTTTTTCAGAAAATAAAACTGTGATAATTGTTCTCTATCTCAAAACTGAGGGCCTTTAGTACTCCCTTATAGGGTTTTTACGACTGAATGTAAAGCATCTAGCACCATGCCTGAGATCAAGTTGGCAGTCAATAGATATTGTTTTTCCTCACTCCAAATTTAAAGATCAGGAAGGGAAGTAAAATTGAATTTGTGAAAGTTAATTTTTTTGCAAAGTAATTTTTTGATTGCAAACGTAATTCCCACTCCAGTGTTCTTGCCCGGAGAATCCCAGGGATGGGGTCGCACAGAGTTGGACACGACTGAAGTGACTTAGCAGTAGCAGCAGTAATTCATGCTCAGTGCAGAAAACTTGAAATTACTGAATGCAATATATAACATAATATAAAATATAAACATGAAAAATAATCCATAACCTCACAGTCCAGATAATTAATAGCTTCACATTTTGGTGAATTTTCTTATGTTCTTTTCCTATAAATTCATTTATTTTTTACATTCTGTGTAATCTTGTGCATATCATTCTATGTTGCACTGTGAGAATGTTCCCAGGAAATAGGACGTTTTTAAGAGAAGGCAATTTTATAAAGTACACTGGAACATTACAGGTAAAAGAGACTTTAGTAGTATAGGTTAGTAAGTTGTAGCATAGAGATAAGAGTAATTTGCAATGATTTTTCCTTTCATTTAACAAATGGGGCACAAATAAAAATGTTCTCACTGTGTAGGAAGAGAAAACAGGCAGGTGGTATTCAATAGTAGCTACGATCTGTGGTGAACTGGAGAATTCAGGCCCTGCCTAACAGTCTTCCACTTCAGTTTAAAAAACATGGTAATGAAAAAATAAAAAATAAAAAAATAAAAAAAATAAAAAACATGGTAATGGCCAAACAAAACATGTCTAACCCACAAGCTATTTGCTTGTGATCCCTGATTTGAATGCATACTTTTCCAATCCTTCTTTATGCATGGCCCTGTGACAACTGTTAGGGATGATACAGATGAATAAGCAGAGAGCTCATAAATATATAAAATATGCTGCCTTTCTTTAGAAAGGCAAGATATGCAAATGCGCTCAGCAGAACAAAAGTTCAGGCAGTTAAGTAAGTTAATATTTCCATTGCTCACACAATTACTCACTAAGCCCCTATTTAATAAATACCCTGTGGAACTCACCTATTTCTTTATTCTGACTGTTAAGTGCTTTTATTAATTTGTTTACAGTAATTCTCTATCAAGAAACCCTTTAAAATGCTTTTTGTCATTTGTATGAGAGCCATCACAGTTTATAAAGCAAATACTGTATTCATTTCTTTGTCCCAGAAGAAAGAAAGGCAAGAGAGTATATGAGCGCAGCAATTACTGTCTGTGACTGCTTTTATGCAACAATGAGTTGAGTAGTTCCAACAGAAACCGCATGGCTCTCAAAGCCCAGAATTGATTATCTGGCCCCAAGAAGAACTTTGCTAATCCCTGCCTTCAGGTATTGTTACCTATTTTGGAGTATGTGTAAATGGAATTAAACAGCCAACTTTCTCTCATCTTTAAATAAAAGTGTATAATAGGCAATAGAAATGCAAATCTCCCCTTTTAATAATGAATAGAACAACTAAACAAAAGATCAGCAAAGAAATATGACTTGAACAACAGTATAAACCAATTAGACCTAACAGACATTTACAGAATACAGAATATATATTCTTCTCAAATGCATCTGGAACATTCTCCAGGGCAGACCAACTATTACATCATACAAGAATCTCAGTAAACTTATAAGGATTGAAAATATGCAAAATATGTTCTTCAGCCACAATGGAATGAAATTAGTCAATAACAGAAGGAAATTTGGGAAATAGATGACTACATAGAAATAATACACTCAACCAGTGGGTCAAGAAACCACATGAGAAATTTAAAAATGCTTTGAAATGAAATGAGAACAAAAACACAACATACTAAAACTGATGGGATGCAATGAAAGCAGTACCCAGAAGGAATTTCATAGCTGTAAACAATAACTCTAAAAAAGAAGGAAGATCGCAAATCAATAACCTAGTCTTACACTTTAAGAACTAAGAGAAAGAAGAGCAAAATCAACCCAAAACTAGCAGAAGGAGGGAAATAGTGCAGATTACAGCAAAGATAAATGAAATAGAAAATAGTGAAGTGAAGTCGCTCAGTCATGTCCAACTCTTTGTGACCCCATGAACTGTAGCCTGCCAGGCTCCTCCATCCATGGGATTTTCCAGGCAAGAATACTGAAGTGAGTTGCTATTTCCTTCTCCAGGGGATCTTCCTGACCCAGGGTTTGAACCTGGGTCTCTCGCACTGCAGGCTGACTCTTTACTGTCTGAGCAAAATAGAAAATAGGAAAACAATAAACAGAATTAACAAAACCAAAAGTTGATTCTTTAAAATGGTTGAAATTGACAAAACTTTTGCTAGACTGACCAAGAAAAGAAGAATCAAATTACTAAAATCAGAAAATTAAAATGGAGACATTGCTACCAACTTTGCAGAAATAAAAGGAGTTATAAGAGAATACTACATACAATCGTATGCCAACAAATTTGAAAACCTAGATGAAATATATTCCTAATAAGGCACAAACTATTGAAACTGACTCAAGAAGAAATAGAATATCTGAGTAGATCTATAATTAAAGAAATTTAGCTAAGTAATTTAAAAAAAAGCTTTTCACGAAGTAAGCCCAGAACAATTTCACTGGTGAATTCTATCAAATATTTAAAGAAGCATTAACAATTCTTCACAAAAAGAATTTTTTCTTCTGAAAAAATTAAAAGAGGAGGGAATAGCTTCCAACTAATTTTATGAGGCCAGTGTTATCTTAACACCAAAACCAGAAAAACATCAAAACCACAGACCAATACCTCTTATGATACAGATGCAGAAATCCTTTCCAAAATACTAGCAGACCAAATTCAGCAGAATATAAAAAGAATTATATATCATGACCAAGTAGAATTTCTCTCAGGAATTCAAGGTTGGTTCAACATAAAAGTATCAATCATATATAATATCATCTTAATCGAATAAAGGACAAAAATCACATAATTATCTCAATAGATACAGGAAAAACATTTGGCAAAATCCAACTCCCTTTATGATAAAAACACTTAACAAAATTCCTGGGTCGGGAAGATCTGCTGGAGACAGGATAGGCTACCCACTGCAGTATTCTTGGTCTTCCCTTGTGGCTCAGCTGGTAAAGAATTTGCCTGCAATGCGGGAGAGCTGGGTTCAATCCCTGGGTTGGGGAAGATCCCC
Source organism: Muntiacus reevesi (assembly GCF_963930625.1). Lineage (NCBI taxonomy): Eukaryota > Metazoa > Chordata > Mammalia > Artiodactyla > Cervidae > Muntiacus > Muntiacus reevesi. Next base: position 162,366,930 of record NC_089249.1, read on the forward strand.
TGGAGAGGGGAAAGGCTACCCACTCTGGTATTATGACCTGGAGAATTCCATGGACTGTATAGTCCATGGGGTCACAAAGAGTTGGACATGACTGAGTGACTTTCACTAAAAAAATGGGAATAGAAATGAACTTCTGTAACTTGGTAAAGAGTATCCATAAAAGAACCATAGAGAAACACAATAGTAACCTCATACTTAAGAGTCAAAGACAGTAAGTTTTCCCCTCTAAAATCAGAAATAAGGCAAGAAGTCACTTTCATTACTTTTCTTCAACATTGTACTAGAGGTTCTAGCTGGGGCAATTAGGGAAGACAATGAAGTAAAAAGTACCAAGCTTGGAAAGGAAGGAGTAAAAGTATGATCTTTATATAGAGAAATCCCTAAAGAACCCTCACACAAAAAAGCAAGGTTATAGGATATAAAATCAATATGCAAAAATCAGCTGTATTTCTGTACACTAGCAAGGCACAATCTGAAAATGAAAATAAGACAATGATTCCACTTACAATAGCACTTTAAATAAAGGAATAAATTTAATCATAGAAGTATAAGACATACACTGGAAAAATACAAAATATCGTTGAATAAAATTAAACAAAACCTAAATAAATGGAAAGATATTTCATATTCATAGACAAGAAGACTTAATATGAAATAGTTTCCCTGGTGACTCAGTCGGTGAAGAATCCACCTGCAATGCAGGAGACCCAGCTTCCATCCCTGGGTGGGGATTATCCCCTGGAGAAGGACCTAGCAACCCTCTCCAGCATTCTTGCCTGGGAAATCCCATGGACAAAGGAGCCTGGTGAGCTACAGTCTATGGCATCACAAGATCAGACACAGCTTAGCCACTAAACCAACACCACAACCACCACCACCACAGATTCAATGCAATCCCTGTAAAAATTCTAATCATCAGTTTTGCATTAATGGACACTCTGATCCTAAAATCTATATGAAAATGAAAGGGACCTAAAATAGCTAAAACAATCTAAAAAAAAAAAAGCAAAGTTGGAAAACTCACACTTCTCAATTTCAATATTTACTACAAAGCTACAGAAATAAAGATAGTGTGATACTGGCATAAGGATAGACATATAGATTGATGGAATATATATGATGGAATATATTTGAGTCCAAAAAGAAGCACATACATCTATGCATGTTAAGTCACTTCAGTCATGTCCAACTCTTTGTGACCCTGTGGGTGGTAGCCCATCAGGCTCCTCTGTCCACAGAATTATCCAGGCAAGAATAACTGGAGTGGGTTGCCATGCCCTCCTGCAGGGGATCCTCCCAACCTTAGGAAAGAACCCACATCTCTTATGTCTCCTGAATTAGGAGGCAGATTCTTTACCACTAGCACCACCTGGGAAGCCCACATCCATCAATGGTCGATAGATTTTCTTTTTTTTTTTTTTTGTAGTTTCTTTTTTAATCAAAGTACAGTTGATATACAGTAATACATAGGTTCCAGGTGTATAATATAGTGTTTCACAATTGTTAAAGGTTATACTCCTTTTATAGTTACTATAAAATATTGGCTATATTCCCTGTGCTGTATAATATATCCTTGCACCATATTTCATATATAATAATTTGTCTCCAAATATTATAGGAACAATAATACTCCTATATTGTTCCCCCTCCCCTCTCCCTAATGGTAACTGCTAGTTTGTTCTCTCTATCTGTGACTCTGCTTCTTTTTTGTTATATTCACAAGTTTTGTATTTTTTAGATTCCATGTATAATTGATATCTCACAGTATTTGTCTTTTTCTGACTTATTTCACTTAGCATAATACCTTTCAAGTCGATCCATATTGCTACAATTGGCAAAATTTCATTCTTTTTTTTTTTCATTCTTTTTAACTAAGTAATATTCCAGTGTGTGTCTGTGTCTGTGTCTGTGTTTGTCTGTGTCTGTGTGTCTGTGTGTGTATACCTGCCAGGCTCCTGTCTGTGGGATTCTCCAGACAAGAATACTGGAGTGGGTTACCATGCCCTCCTCCAGGGGCTCTTTCAATTCAAGGATCAAACCCATGTCTCTTTACGTCTCCTGCATTGATTAGCAAGTGGGTTCTTTACCACTAGCACCACCTGGGAAGTATATGTGTGTGTGTGTGGGTATATATATATGTACATATATATGTACATATATATATGTATGTATCTTTTCAAATGAATGTTTTTGGATATATACCCAGGAGTGGAATTGCTGGGTCATATAGTAACTCTATTTTTTAGTTTTTTGAATTTTCCATACCATTTTCCACAGTGGCAATACCAATTTACATTTCTACTAACAGTGTATAAGTTTCCCTTTTTTCCACATCCTTGCCAACATTAGTTATTTGTGTTCTTTTTTGATGATAGCCATTCAGACAAGTATGAGGTGATATCTCATTGCTGTTTTGATTTATATTTAACTAAGGTCTGTCTAGTCAAAGCTATGGTTTTTCCAGTAGTCATGAATGGATGTAAGAGTTAGACTATAAAGAAAGCTGAGTGCCGAAAAATTGATACTTTTGAACTGTGGTGTTGGAGAAGACTCTTTTTTTTTTTTTTTGGAGAAGACTCTTGAGAGTCTCTTGGCTTGCAAGGAGATCCAACCAGTCCATGCTAAAGGAAATCAACCCTGAATATTCATTGGAAGGACTGATGCTAAAACTGAAGCTCCAATACTTTGGACACCTGATGCGAAGAACTGACTCCTCAGAAAAGACCCTGATGCTGGGAAAGATTGAAGGCAGGAGGAGAAGGGGGTGACAGAAGATGAGATGGTTGGATGGCATCACCGACTCAATGGACATGAGTTTGAGTATATTCCGGGAATTGGTGATAGACAGAGAGGCCTGGCGTGCTGCAGTCCATGGGGTCACAAAGAGTTGGACAGGACTGAGCGACTGAACGAACTGAATGATTAACAATATTGAGTATCTTTTCATCTGCCTATTGGCCATCTGCATGTCCTCTTTGGAAAAATATCTACTCAGTTATGCCTATTTTTATTTTTATTTTTTATTTTTTTTTTAAATTTTTATTTTTCAGTGGGTTTTGTCATACATTGATATGAATCAGCCATAGAGTTACACGAATTCCCCATCCCGGTCTCCCATCCCACCTCCCTCTCCACCCGATTCCTCTGGATCTTCCCAGCCCAACAGGCCCGAGCACTTGACTCATGCCTCCCACCTGGGCTGGTGGTCTGTTTCACCACAGATAATATACATGCTGTTCTTTCAAAACATCCCACCCTCCCCTTCTCCCACAGAGTTCAAAAGTCTGTTCTGTACTTCTGCGTCTCTTCTTCTGCCCTGCATATAGGGCCATCGTTACCATCTTTCTAAATTCCGTATATATCTGTTAGTATACTGTAATGTTCTTTATCTTTCTGGCTCACCTCACTCTGTATAATGGGCTCCAGTTTCATCCATCTCATTAGAACTGATTCAAATGAATTCTTTTTAACGGCTGAGTAATATTCCATGGTGTATATGTACCACAGCTTCCTTATCCATTCATCTGCTGATGGGCATCTAGGTTGCTTCCATGTCCTGGCTATTATAAACAGTGCTGCGATGAACATTGGGGTGCACGTGTCTCTTTCAGATCTGGATTCCTCAGTGTGTATGCCCAGAAGTGGTATTGCTGGGTCATATTCAGTTATACCTATTTTTAAATTGGGTTGTTTGTTTTTTGATGTTAAATTGAGTTATTTATATATGATAGATATTAACCCCTTATTGGTCACATAATTTGCAAATATTTTCTTCTGTTCATTAGGTTGTATTTTAATTTTGTCAATGGTTTCCTTTGCTGTGCGAAAGCTTGTAAGTATCATTAGATCTCATTTGTTTATTTTTGATTTTATTTCCTTTCCTTTAGGAAACAGATTCAAAGAAAAATATTGCTATAATTTATGTTAGAGAGTATTCTGCCTGTTTTCCTCTAGGAACTTTTTGGTTTCTGGTCTTACATCCATTTTGAATCTATTTTGTATATGGTGGTGGTGGTGGTGTTCAGTTACTCAGTCATGTCTGACTCTTTGTGACCCCATGGACTGCAGCATGCCAGGTTTCCCTGTCCTTCACTATCTCCCGGAGTTTGCTCAAACTCAAGGCTATTGAGTTGATGATGCCATCCAATCATCTCATCCTCTGTCACCCTCTCCCTCCCCTGCCCTCAATCTTTCCCAGCATCAGGGTCTTTTCCAATGAGTCAACTCTTTGCATCAGGTGTCCAAAGTATTGGAGCTTCAGCTTCAGTATCAGTCCTTCCAATGAATATTCAGGGTTGATTTCCTTTAGGATTGACTGGTTTGGTCTCCTTGCAGTCCAAGGAACTCTCAGGAGTCTTCTCCAACATCACAGTTCAACAACATCAGTTCTTCATTGCTTAGCCTTCTTTATGGTCCTCACACAACTTTCTCACATCTGTACTTGTGACTACTGGAAAAACTATAGCTCTGACTATATAGACCTTTGTCAGCAAAGTGATGACAAACACTGTGTACATTTAACATGCTGTCTACGTTTGTCATAGCTTTTCTTCCAAGGAGCAAGCGTCTTAATTTCTTGGATTTCATAGCTGCAGTCACCTGCAGAGTTAGGGGTCAGAAAAGCAAACAGTTACAGATTACAGATTAGGAACAATTGCAATAAAAACTAGGAAGGTTCAGGCCTGTTCACTGTTCTCTTTTTCTTCTTCATTCTCAGGAAAGTGAAAGAAAAACTCATTCCTCTTTTTCCTTTTCACTGCAACAGGAGTCATTCATAGAGGAAATTGTCTAAGGAATGGGAGGGAATTTCCTAGTGGTCCAGTGGTTTGTTACTTTCCCTGTCCCTTCCCTGGGCTCTGGTGGCCCAGTAGCGCTTTCCTTGGTTGGGGAATTTAGATCCTGCAGGCTGCATGGTGTGGCCATTTAAAAAAAATAAAAGGAATGGGAGTGGACTCTCTGTCGAAGTGCTGTCCAATAGAGTGTTTCTATAGTGATGCAAATGTTCTATATTTGTGCTGTCCAATTAAGTGTTTTAAAAATATTAAATATGCAAGTAAAATAGTCAGAAAAGCTGTAAACTAAACTGCCACAATGCGTTTCTCTGGAGAGCTAAAAAATACTAGCTTTGGAATCAGGCCTAGAGTAGCTACTTACTCTCCACACCCATGCTTCCTTACCTTTAAAAAAATAATTTTTTTTTGTTTGTTTGTTTGCAAAAAGTTGAACAGTTACTTGTGAGATCACCTGTTGCACTGCTAGGATTGGAGGATATTCACAGTGTGTTCTATGCGAATGCCCCCGGTGGAGCACAGAAGGCGCAAATGGTGCTCTTCCCAGCCTTGCCCCAACTATAAGGAAAGTGTCTCCGAGAGCCTCATGAGAGGCTCTCTCCTTTCCCTAAGAAAAAGATCCTTTAATTCATCAGCTTCAGTGTTCAGATATTTTGAAAATGACCTTAGGCCAATACAGTGTTAACATTGTCTTTGTTGTTACTAATGAAGAAGAAAAGCAGAATAACCACAGAAATATCATCCCACCACTCCTACCACACACCTCTGATATTTACCCCACCCAATCACCATATGAAGGAAGAGCAATTTGTGTCAGAAATGGCTTTGGGCTCCCTGCCTGGTCTGTGTTGAGCTTACTCTTCTAGTCCCTAGGGCCCAGGCAGCAGTAGGGCCAGGAGAATCCGCGGTCAAGCCCAAGGTAGAGATAACGAAGTCATGTTTCCGTTGTCAGTGGTGTGGTTCATCAGAGAGCTGATTGGGGCAGCATCCACGAGAAGATATGTCAGCTCCTGATTCCCCTGCGCACCTCCATGCCCTTCTACAACTCGGAGGAAGAACGGCGGCATGGCCTGCAGCAGCTGCAGCAGCGTCAGGTAGGGCCTGTGGGGCACTGCAGGTCTAAGTCCGGGGTGCAGCACAATGGCCCCAATGAAAGGGCGGTCTGTGCAAGGCCACTGAACTGCAGCCTCTGCAGGCAGAGGTGTGGTTTTATGTCTTTATGCCTTCAATTCCATTCAGTCAGTTGTCCGCAAATTCGCTGAATCACTGCAGCATTAGCTCCCTAGAGCTGCTGCCATAACCAAGTACCACAGATGGGGGGCTTGAACAACAGCTTTATTTTCTCACGGTTCTGGAGGCTGGAAGTCCAAGATCAACAGTAGGTTGTCAGCAGGGTTGATTTCTTCTGCGGCCTCTCCCCTTAGCGTGCAGGCGGCCGCCTTCTTGCTGTGTCCTGTGGTCTCTCCTCTGTGTGCACACATCCCTCCTGTCCAAATTTCCTCCCCTAATAAAGGCGCCACTAGATTGGATTAGGAGATGCCCCATTACCTCATTTTAATTTGTCTGCCTCTTTAAAAAGCCCTATCTCCAAATGCAGTCCCATTCTGAGGTACTAGATGTTAGGGCTTCATCATATGCATTTTGGGGACTTCTCTGGTGGTCCAGTTGTTAAGACTGCCTCTCAGTACAGGAGGTACATGTTCGACCCCTGGTCAGGGAACTAAGTTCCTGCATGCCTCATGGCCAAAAAAACCAAAATGCAAAACAGAAGCACTATTGTAACAAATTCAACAAAGGCTATAAAAATGGTCCACATAAAAAAAAAAATCTTTTAAAAAACTTATGAATTTTGGGGTTACAAAATTCAGCCATAGCTCCCAAACATGCTAAGTATTGTGATAAGAGCCTAGGTGCATGGTAGAAGGTCAAGAAATGATGAATGAATATACTAGTTAATAAGTAAAGGAGATTGGGAAAATTATTATTATGGCATTGATAGCATCTCAGTTATTCTGAAAAAATAATGCTTTATAAGCCATAAATCTCAAAACAAAAGATTCATTGATTTTAGTATAGTGACACTTTGAGAGTGGCCTTAGAATGATGCAGAGTCAAAGTTATTTCTAATATTAACTAAGCAGGATAATTCCAGAAGGAAAAATATGTTTGTCTCAAAATTAACTCAGAAAGGCAGAAAGTTTTAGACTCTCCTGAAACATTACAGTTTTGCTAAACTAAGATTTTATTAAGAACATAATAATATTCATTTAATAATTTTATATTGGGCACTCATTTATACCAAGTACTGACCTATGATGAAAAGATCCTTGTCCCTGGACCTTGAGGAGCTCGCAGTCCCGAGTTTTCCTTTCTAATCACCTGTTTTGGGTCTCAAGTCCACCTCAATGTGGGCAGGCTCACTACGGGCTCTTGACCAGGTCGTTAGGTGTTGCCCTTATCTCCAGGGGTACCTATAACCACCATTACCTTTTACCCTTAGATGTCTCAGATAGCCTCATTTTTTCTTCCACAGAAGCATTTGATTGAACTCTGCTACACCGTTGCCCAGAAATACATCTTTGAAGGAAAACATGAAGATGCTGTCCCGGCAGCTTTGCACTCTCTTCGCTTTCGCATGAATGTGCACGGCCTGAGTTCAGTTGAGCTGGTGCCTGCCTACTTGCTGTTGGCCGAAGCCAGCCTTGGTAAGTGAAACTGATTAGAGGCCCCTTGGAACCAGTAAGAAGTGCTGTATTGAGTCATGATGGTGGTGGTTTAGTAGCCAAGCCCTGCCCGACTCTTGCGACCCCATGAACCTGTGGGCTACAGAGACTACAGAACTGTAGTCTCCTGTGTCCATGGGATTCCAGGCAAGAATACTGGAGTGGGTTGCCATTTCCTTTTCCAGAGGATCTTCCCAACTCAGGGATCAAATCTACGTCTTCTGCATTGCAGGCAATCTCCTGCATTGCAGGCGGATTCTTCACTGCTGAGCCACCAGGTAAGTACATATTGGGGCATGTTAATGGCCAAAATGTCCAGCTCTGGCAATGGCACTAAGACACATTTTGTGGAAGAACAGGATTGTTGGAAAGTTTGGCACAAGGTGGGGAAGGAGATGTCTTGAACTTTTGGTTATAACCGACCCATATCCAAGCTAACTGGCCTTAGCAAAAGGAGGAAGTTTATTAGGACGCTGGAGTGTCCTAAAGGAAGGGAGGCTTAGTGAGATACTAGACTCTGAATGCTATAAGAAGCCAAGACTAGTGCTGTTTCTCTCTTGGGTCTTGTCTCTGTTTCTCTCTGCATCCTGCTTTATTTTCCATCTCTACAGACAAGCTTTTTCTACCCTCTGCTTACTGCAGAAGACAGCTACCTCAAAATATCATAGGTAGCTGAATTTACATTGAATTTACACATCCTCCAGGTTCAAGGTGGGTAATAGAAACTAATTAGCATCTGATTTCCAATGTTAAATTCTTGAAAAATAGAATTGTGTTGACTCAGCTCGAGTGTGGTATCCATCTGTATCTACCTTTGTGTTGGAGTCACACAGTTCAAACACAAAATTAGGAACCTGCTCCTACTGATGGGAGAGGTGATTCTGAGAGCAATGAGCACAGACTTAGCAGACAGCACACATGGTGGTTTCTATAAGAGGAGAATTAGCATTTTCGAGGGGAATGAACATTTTTGAGTATCTATAGCATTTTAGGTACTGCTTTGTTGTTCAGTTGCTAAGTCCTTTTCAACTCTTTGTGACCTCATGGATTGTGGCATGCCAGGCTCTTCTGTCTTCCACTATCTCCCTGAGTTTGCTCAGATTCACGTCCATTGAGTTGGTGATGCTATCTAACCATCTCATCCTCTGCTGCCCCCTTCTCCTTTTGCCTTCAATACTGTACTACTGCTTTATATATCTCAACAGCCATTTTTTTTAAAAAAAAAACTTTTAAAAAAGTAAAACTGTTGGAAATACTATAAAGGACTTTCCCCCTAAGCTATCTGAGAGTAAGCTGCTTACCTGATGCCCTATGCCTTGACTACTTCAGTGTGCATATCCTACAAAGATGTCTCCTTCTTAACCACAGTACAATCATTATCGATGATTATCTACTAAGCAGACCCCATTCGGCTTTTTCCAATTGTCTCAATCACATTTTTATAGCAAAAGGACAGAGCCCAGAATCACAGTCTCATTTTGTTGCCTTGGCTCTTTAGTCTCCTTCATTCTGGAATAGTTTCTCAAGCTTTCCTTGATGTTTACCATGTTGACACTTTTAAAGATTAAAGGTCAATTATTTTATACAATGTCCTTCAATTTGAGTTTTTCTGATATTTCTTCATGACTGAACTCAGGTGATGTGTCTTTGGCAGGAATATCACAGAAGTGATGCTGTGTTCTCATCCCATCCTAGAAGTTGGGATGTGTTTTTAGTTTGTTGCATTATTGATGATGTTCAAGTTACTTTATTAAGGTGGTATCTGTCAGGCTTCTTCTCTATAAAGTTACTCTTTCCTCTCTTTACAATCAATAATTTATAGAGAGGTATTTGAAACTATATGAATATCCCATTCCTCAACAAACTTTCAGTGAATATATTTTTTATATCACGATAGACCTTTGTTTTCCTATTTTATTTAATGGGTTACAATCCATTAGTATCTTTAATTTGATGTTCAAACTGTCCTTGATTTGGCAAGTGGCAGCCCATCACACTGGCTTCTGTGTTTCCTTGACACATCCCCACTGTTCTCTTTCTTTCTTTCTTGTTTGTTTTTTGGGAGGTTGTGTGTGTCTGTGTGTGCCTGGCTGTGAGGATTGCAGGATCTTAGTTCCCTGACCAGAGATAGAACCTGTGTCCTCTGCAGAGAAAGTATGGAATCCATTAGCACTGAAAATTGAAAGTGAAATTGTTAGTTGCTCAGTAGTCCGATGCTTTGCAACCCATGGACTGTAGCCCTCCCGGCTCTTTTATCCATAGGGTTTTTCAGGCAAGAGTACTAGAGTGGGTTGCCATGCCTTTCTCCAGGGGATCTTCCTGACCCAGGAATTGAATCAGGGTCTCCTGCATTGCAGGCAGATTTTTTACCATCTGAGCCACCAGAGAAGTCCCGTATTAGCACTGAACCACTGAACTGCCAGGGAATTCGCTCCCCATCGTTCTTTGATCATTTTTCCTGCTTTCTGAAACCTATCTGCAAGGAGCCCTGATTTCTTTTAGTGGAAAATGGAGTTCAGAAGCCATGAATTGTGCACTAGACATACTCATTGCTAGTGAGGTATGGCTATTCCCAGGCTTCTCTGTGGACAGAATTAGGAAATATGTGTATAATAATGTGTATATGAATTGATGCTTTTGAACTGTGGTATTGGAGAAGACTCTTGAGAGTCCCTTGGACTGCAAGGAGATCCAACCAGTCCATCCTAAAGGAGATCAATCCTGGGTGTTCATTGGAAGGACTGATGCTGAAGCTGAAACTCCAATACTTTGGCCACCTCATGCGAAGAGTTGACTCATTGGAAAAGACCCTGATGTTGGGAAAGATTGAAGGCAGGAGGAGAAGGGGATGGCAGAGGATGAGATGGTTGGATGGCATCACCGACTCAATGGGCATGAGTTTGGGTAAACTCTTGGAGTTGGTGATGGACAGGGAGACCTGGCATGCTGTGGTTCATGAGGTTGCAAAGAGTTGGACATGACTGAGCGACTGAATTGAACTGAATGTGTATATGTATATGCACATTATTACTAAATCTCTTTATCTCTCTGTACATCTATATCTATATATGATCTTGGGTCCCTAGGACTACATTTATTTTTTTTTTATCTTTTAATTCAAGGATAATTGCTTTACAGAATTTTGGTGTTTTCTGTCAAACCTCAACATGAGTCAGTCATTAGTTCAGTTCAGTTCAGTCCAGTCGCTCAGTCGTGTCCGACTCTTTGTGACCCCATGAATCGTAGCACGCCAGGCCTCCCTGTCCATCACCAGCTCCCAGAGTTTACTCAAACTCATGCTCATCAAGTCGGTGATGCCATCCAGCCATCTCATCCTCTGTCATCACCTTCTCCCCCTGCCCCTGATCCCTCCCAGCATCAGAGTCTTTTCCAATAAGCCAACTCTTCACATGAGGTGGCCAAAGTATTGGAGTTTCAGCTTCAGCATCAGTCCTTCCAATGAACACTCAGGACTGATCTCCTTTAGGATGGACTGGTTGGGTCTCCTTGCAGTCCAAGGGACTCTCAAGAGTCTTCTCCAACACCACAGTTCAAAAGCATCAATTTTTCAGGGCTCAGCTTTCTTCACAGTCCAACTCTCACATCCATACGTGACCACTGGAAAAACCATAGTCTTGACCAGACGGAAGGCCACAGGTATATATATATATATCCCCTCCCTCTTGAACCTCCCTCCTGCCTCCCTCCCCACCCCACCCCTCTAGATTGTTACAGAGCCCCTGTTCGAATTTCCTGAGACATACAGCAAATTCCCTTTGGCTGTCTATTTTACATATGGTAACGTAAGTTTCCATGGCACTCTCTCCATACATCTCACCCTCTCCTCTACTCTCCCCACGTCCATAAGTCTGTTTTCTATGTCTGTTTCTCCATTGCTGCCCTGCAAATAAATTCTTCGGTACCATCTTCTAGATTCCGCACATATGTGTTAATATACAATGTTTCTCTTTCTCTTTCTGACTTACTTCACTCTGTATAATAGGCTCTAGGTTCATCCACCTCATTAGAATTGATTCAAAAGTGCTCCTTTTTATGGCCAAGTAATAGCCCCATTGTGTATATGTACCACAACTTCTTTATCCATTCATCTGTTGAAGGACATCTAGGTTGCTTTGATGTTCTAGCTATTGTAAATAGTGCTGCAATGAACAACTGGATACACGTGTCTTTTTCAGTTTTGGTTTCCTCAGGGTATGTGCCTAGGAGTGGGATTGCTGGGTCATATGGTGGTTTTATTTCTAGTTTTTTAAGGAATCTCCATACCGTCTTCCATTCCCACCAACAGTGCAAGAGGGTTCCCTTTTCTCTACACCCTCTCCAGCATTTATTCTTTGTAGGCTTTTTGATGATGGTCATTCCGACCAGTGTGAGGTAATATCTCATTGTAGTTTTGATTTGCATTTCTCTAATAATGAGATGTTGAGCATCTTTTCATTTGTTTGTCAGCCATCTGTATGTCTTCTTAGGAGAAATGTCTGTTTAGGTCTTTTTCCCATTTTTTGATTGGATTGTTTGTTTTTCTGGTATTGAGCTGTATAAGCTGCTTGTATATTTTGGAAATTAACCCTTTGTCAGTTGTTTAATTTGTTATTATTTTCTCCCATTCTGAAGGTTGTCTTTTCACCTTGCTTAGTTTCCTTTGCTGTGCAAAAGCTTTTAAGTTTAATCAGGTTCCACTTGTTTACTTATGTTTTTATTTCCATTACTCTAAAAGGTGGGTCAAAGAGGATCTTGCTTTACATCAGAGTGTTCTGCCCATGTTTTCCTTTAAGAGTTTTATAGTTTCTGGTCTTACATTTAGGTCTTTAATCCATTTTGAGTTTACCTTTGTGTATGGTGTTAGGAAATGTTCCAATTTCATTCTTTTACATGTAGCTGTCCAGTTTTCCCAGCACCATTTATTGAAGAGGCTGTCTTTGCCCCATTGTATGTTCTTACCTCCTCTCCCAAAAATAAGGTACCCATAGGTGCATGGGTTTATTTCTGGGCTTTCTACCTTGTTCCACTGGTCTATATTTCTGTTTTTGTGCCAGTACCATACTGTCTTGATGACTATAGCTTTGTAGTATAATCTGAAGTCAGGAAGGTTTATTCCTCCAGCTCCATCCTTCTTTCTCAAGACTGCTTTGGCTGTTTGGGGTCTTTTCTGTTTCCATATGAATTGTGAAATTTTTTGTTATAGTTCTGTGAAAAATGCCATTGGTAATTTGATAGGGATTGCACTGAATTTGTAGACTGCATTTGGTCATACAGTCATTTTCACAGTATTGATTCTTCCTATCCAGGAACATGGAATATCTCTCCATCTGTTTATGTTGTGAAGACAACATTTTTAAAGAATATGTCACTTTGATGTTCCAGCAAGCTCTCCACGTTGATGGGCAAGCGAGGGTCTCGGATCAGCGCCTCCAGCTTCCTCTGGCGGCTCGCGCCCGCGCCGTCCCCCGACACGGCCTCGGGGGCGCCGGGCATCTTCCCCGTCGTCGGGGGCCGGCTCATACCGCCGCCAGGCCCGCTCTCAGCTCCCCGCGCTCCGGCCCGGCCGGCCTCGGGGCCTACCGCCGCCCTCGAATCACCGGCCCCGGCCGGGGCTCCGCCCGGGCCCACCGCCCGCCTCGAGCTCAGCGACCCGGGGCCTTGGGGCTGTGGGAGGCCGGCCCGGCCCCGGGAGCAGCGCGGAGCAGACGGCGTCCCCGCCCCTCAGTCAGATTCGCGCCGCCCGGTCCACTCCTCCGCCGCGAGCTCCCTCAGGACTCCGAGGGCGGGAGCGGGGAATTGGCGCCGCCACCGCCGGGCCCCCCGGGGGCTGTCCCGCCCTATGGGGGCTCCGGGAAGCTGAAGCCCGAGCTCCAGACAACTACTGCCACGGCCAGCCGGCTCCCATGACCGCCGGCGGCCGCCCGCGCCCCTCACACACTCCCGCGCGGCGCCCGTCTCCGGCTGCGCGCAGCCGCTACCCACAAGCCCTTCGGGCCCCCTAGGACTACATTTAAATCCACAGGGTTCAATCTCATTTTCTCCTGTTCTATATTTGTAGTTCCCTTCTCTGACAGTGAGAATGTTGGCTTTCATTTTCACTGATGTATTTATATATTTAATCTGTTATCCTGTATGAGTTAACCTCCCATCTCTAACCCTATTCTTTCCCCTTGCAGATGTCCTCCTCTCCTTTTGTGGACTCTGACTCCTTATTCTGGGATGCCTCTTCTGCATGGACCCCCTCCTTACTGGCTTGCACTCTGAATCTTCATCCCAGGCCACTTAGCTGCAAGAATACCCTTTTTATCCTGCTTTGGTCTGACTCCCCATTCTGGCCTGTCCCTCCTCCATGACTAGTGGAAGACTGCTGAACAAGGAAATACAGCCTTGGCTCTGTTTATCTCTGACACTGACTCGCTATGGAATATTGGAAAAGTCACCCTAGCCTAAATCCTATCATCTCTCATCTGAATTACTCCCTGCCAACTGGCCTCTGCAATCTTCCCCGGCCTCCCTCTAATCTGGTCTCTAAACAAAATGTGACCAAGTCACTCCAATAAATAAAGACCAAGTTCCCAGAGCAACCTGTTAGCCCATGCTTGGTCCAACCTTTATGAATTCTCTACCTCACCTCTCATCTTCTCTCTCCCTTTCAGTTGAGTTGACCTTCTCTTGTTGCAACTGCGATGCTTCCTTGTTCTCGAAGGTTCTTCTCTAGCTACTCTCCCACTTCTCCTCCCCTCCCCCTCACCTGACTAACTCCTATTCATCCTTCAGGCTCAGCTTGAGTCACCACTTCCGTCTACAACCCTTTCCCAAGCTCCCAGACTGAGTCGATTCTCTTTTTTTGTGTATGCAGTTAGAAACATCTTTCTTTTTTCTGGGCACTTACCTTGATAATAATTATACATTTGTTGATGGGGCTTCCATGGTGGCTCAGCAGTAGAGAATCTGCCTGCCAGTGCAGGAGATGCGAGGTTGATCCCTGGGTTGGAAAGATCCCCTGGAGAAGGAAATGGCAGCCCATTCCATTTTTCTTGCCTGGGAAATCCCATGGACAGAGAAACCTGGCGGGCTACAGTGAATGGGGTTGCAAAAGAATCTGACACGAGTTAGTAATTAAACAAGAACAACATTGTTGATGAGCTTATTTAATTCAAGTCCCTCTCCTGCAATAGACCATAAGTTCAGGGGGAACTGGGACTGTGTATATTCTTACTCATTATAGTGTCTTTACATCGAGAACAGTACTTAGTGTAGAGAAGGCACTCTAAAACCCTCTCACAAGACCTGACACCTAAATGGGAACCCTGTAAGCATTTGTTGAACCTGAGTCCTCTTCACAGGACTGTTTTGAGGATTAAATGAATTTGTGTGTAATGAACATGAAAGTGCTTTGCAAGCAGGAAAGTGCTGTCTAGATGGAAGGTTTCATTATAACTCCCACCATTACTGATTTATAACCTTACCAACCTTTTTGAAAGTCTAAATAAATCACATGCCCCCCCTCCCCACATTCCTCTCCCATCTTAGAGATTCCTCCAGACTGGAATGGAAAAATTACAGGCATTCATCTTTTTTTTTTTTTTTAAAGTAAAACTTTGAAATTTTAACCCACTGGAAAATGACATTTTCAGTAACACTTCAAAGAGGAGCCACTTTACTCACCTTCCCTCACTCTAGTCAGCACTCTGGAACTGAGAGAACCTAGGTTTAAATTTCATCTCCTCACTAGTTGTGGGAACCCAGTCATCAAGCTTTTTCTTACATTAGGGCTCTCTCACACATTGCCTGGAATGCTTGTTTCTCCCTCTTACATGGCTGATTCCGTTCAACCTTCAGGCATCTGGTTAAACATCACCTCCTCAGAGATGTCTCCCGTAATCATCCAAAGTAGGTTTCTTCCTGCCTTTTTTGATAACTGTTCTGTTCATTTCTTTCCTAGTCCTTCACTTTTTGTTTCTTTATTGTGTAACAATTTCACTGGACTGTAAACTCCTTGAGGTCAGGACTGCAGCATGCAATGAGCATCTGGCAGACTGGTAGAGACTGGACAGATCTGATGAACTTATATTAATTGAAGGCATACGATTTCCTTCTCAGATGTTTCTTTCTCAGGGTTGTTTGCAGATGTAATCATAGATGCAGGTGGCCTCACCTGGTGGAAGGCCAGTGGAAGGCATAGTGTAAGGTAGGCCCTCATTAAATGCTGATTCCTTTTTTTTCCCTTGGGCGATTCCTAGTCACACCTTTGAATCATTTGTGACTTTTATTCTGCGTTTCTTTACTTTCAACACCAAGTCCTGCAAAATCTTCCACTATAGTATCTCTCGAATCTGCCACAACCCAATGTAAGCCTACTTGTCTCGCTCTTGAGACAAGTACCACTGTTGCTTAACTGGCCATCTTTTCTCTCTCTACTGCATATACTCTGCAAATTGCCCTGTGGGATAGTTTCCTTTCCTGATGTCTCTGTTACCTCCACTCTATCCCTGCTCCTCTCCAGGTAAGCGCTGTATGGAGGAGGGCATGCCTGAGCTCACCCACTCACCGGTCACAGTCTTAATTCCGACCTGCTTGTCACAGCTTGATCTGCTCACCTCATTATATCCTGCTTTCTGAATTTGCAGCCTTGTCATTTTTTTCCCTCGCACATACACTTTTTCCTTTGGTACTGATCCTTATTTAGATGTGGTTCAGCTTGGCCTAGGGGCGTTCCTTTTCTAGCAATAATATCTCCATAAATGAGAACTGGACTTGAAAAATTTTCATTTTCAATAGATATCAATACCCTCTACCAGTTTTTTCCTGAACTTAAACATCTTAGCTAGACTTCCCAGGTGGCTAAGTGAAGAATCTGCCTGCCATGCGGGAGATGCAGGTTCGATCCTTGGGCTGAGAAGATCCCCTGGAGGAGGAAATGGCAAGCCACTCCAGTATTCTTGCCTGGAAAGTCCCATGGACAGAGGAGCCTGGCGAGCTATAGTCCATGGGGTCCCAAAGAGTTGGACATGACTTAATGACTGAGTACGTATGTACGCAAATATCTTAGCTAAGAGTCATTTGCTTCTTTAAATTTGAGAAGGCCTCAGTCTAAAACCCTTAATTTCTAGACAAAATCTAGTTGGAAAATGTGACTTGCCTATTTAATTAACATGAACCAGGATCCTGGGCCAAGGTTTCTCGATTCTAATATTTTCCCATTTTAGTGTAAGCATCACTCAGGCAAAATTACTTGCTGCTTCTTGTTGACTGCTTCTTCCTCACATCTCCTCCAGTAATTCAGTGACGTATGATTACAACTAGAATAAAGCAGTGCTTACGTATGAAGTATGCCTGGGAGGAAGTGCCAAGAACAGAAGGTTGGCTTTGAAGGTGTCTGGGTCCTCCTCGCCCTACCCTTTACTGATACCATTTCTCGTGCAGCTTTCAGCACATGGAATACTTCACTCCATGTGAGGTCATGCCTCCTGCTCTGCAGATGCTCTCAGAGTAGTTTTCTGCTCAGTTCTCACAATCTCCCTAGGAGGCAAGCAGGTAGGCAGGAAACCGTTAGATATCTTTACAGCTAAACAAAAAGGTTTAGGTGTCAAGAATATCTGACTATCAGAAATAAAGGTGACTTTCACTTAACCATGGGACATGGTTAACCACCTAAACCATTCTAGCTCATAAATATCTTTTTTATTTACTCCAGCCTTATTCACTGCCTTAGTACTAGGTTCAAGTACTTGCTGGAATGATTTAAAAAGTCTTTGGATGAGTGTTTTACTCTTCCTCCTCCCCTTTGGTCTCTCCTCCGCATAGTTCCAGAGGATTCTTCTAAATCTAAATCCAGTTCTTTCTCCCTTCCTGAAAATCCTCTAATTTTTATCCACAAGCAGCAAGCTCCTTGGCATGACTTACTAAGCCCTCCATGATCTGTGCCCTGCCTACCTCTTTACTCTCATTTCCTGCCACTCGATCCCTTATACTTTGTGCTCTGGCTTCACAGACTAATGTATAATTCTCCAAACACAACATACTACGTCATATCTCTAGGCTTTGCATATATGTTAATTCTGCCTGAAATGCCCTCTTTTCTTTAACTATCTGGAAAACATATTCATCTTCCAAGCCTAGCTCAGACTTTTCTATCTTAGCTTGGTTGGTAAAAAAAATACCATAGACGGGGTGGTTTAAACAAACATTTATTTCTCACGGTTCTGGAGGCTACAAGTTCAAGATCAAGGTGCCAAAAGAGCTGGCATCTGGTGAGAATCCAATTCCTAACTTGTTGACAGCTGCCTTCTCTTGGTGTATCCTCAGAAGGCCAAAAGCGAGATCATCTCTCTCATGTCTCTTCTTGTAAGGGCACTAATCCCATTTATGAGGGCTCTACCCTCATAATCTAATTAACTCCCAGAGGCTCCCTTCCAATTACCATCTCACTGGGGATTAGGGCTCCAGTATATGAATTTTGAGGACACAAACATTCAGTCCAAGCACTGACCATGCCTCTCTCCACTCCATTGTCCCTCTCTACCCCATCCACAGAATTAAACACTTCCCTGGTGGCTCAGTAGTAAAGAATCCATCTGACAATGCAGGAGATGCAAGAGATGCATGTTTGATCCCTGGGTTGGGAAGATCCTCTGGAGAAGGAATTGGCAACTCACTACAGTATTCTTGCCTGGGAAATTCCATGGACTGAGGAGACTGGTGGGCTATAGTCCGTGGGGTCGAAAAAGAGTCAGACACAACTTAGTGACTAAACAACAACTCTGTTCTACTTGAAAACCTTATAATGTTACTATGATTGCATTTACGCTCTATTAGGAATATATTATGTTTATTATGAATATGCTAGTATATATTACAAATATACTAGTGTACTTATTTACACTATGAGCGCAAAGCTAATAGTGGTGATGGAATTCCAGCTAAGCTATTTCAAATCCTAAAAGATGATGCTGTTAAAGTGCTGCACTCAATATGTCAGCAAATTTGGAAAACTCAGCAGTGGCCACAGGACTGGAAAAGGTCAGTTTTCATTCCAGTCCCAAAGAAAGGCAATGCCAAAGAATGCTCAAACTACCACAAAAGTGCACTCATCTCACAACTAGCAAAGTAATGCTCAAAATTCTCCAAGCCAGGCTTCAACATTACGTGAACGAGAACTTCCAGGTGTTCAAGCTGGATTTAGAAAAGGCAGAGGAACCAGAAATCAAACTGCCAACATCCACTGGATCATAGAAAAAGCAAGAGAATTCCAGAAAAACATCTGCTTCCTTATGCCAAAGCCTTTGACTGTGTGGATCAGAATGAGCTGTGCAAAATTCTTAAAAAGATGGGAATACCAGACCACCTTACTTGCCTCCTAAGAAACCTGTATGCAGGTCAAGAAGCAACAGTTAGAACTGGTCATGGAACAATGCACTGATTCCAAATTGGGAAAATAGTACATCAAGGCTGTATATTGGCACCCTGCTTATTTAACTTACATGCAGAGTACATCATGTGAAATGCCGGGCTGGATGAAGCACAAGCTGGAGTCAAGATTGCCGGGAGAAATAACCTCAGATATGCAGATGACATCACCTTTATGACTGAAAGCAAAGAACTAAAGAGCTTCTTGATGAAGGTGAAAGAGGAGAGTGAAAAAGCTGGCTTAAAACTCAATATTCAAAGTACTAAGATCATGGCATCTGGTCCCATCTCTTCATGGCAAATACATAGGGAAACAATGCAAACAGTGGAAGACTTTATTTTCCTGGGCTCCAAAATCACTGCAGATGGTGACTGCAGCCATCAAATTAGAAGATGCTTGCTCCTTGGAAGAAAAGCTGTGACCAACGTAGACAGCATATTAAAAAGCAGAGACATTACTTTGCTGACAAAGGTCCATCTTGTCAAAGTTATAGTTTTTCTAGTAATCATGTATGAATGTGAGAGTTGGACCATAAAGAAGGCTGAGTATTGAAGAATTGATGCTTTTGAACTGTGTGTGGTGTTGGAGAGGACTCTTGAGAGTCCCTTGGATTGTAAGGAGATCAAACCAGTCAATCCTAAAGGAAATCAGTCCTGTATATTCATTGGAAGGACTGATGCTGAAGCTGAAGCTCCCAAACTTTGGCCACCTGATGTGAAGAGCTGACTCATTAGAAAAGACCCTGATGCTGGGAAAGACTGAAGACAGGAGGAGAAGGGGATGACAGAGGAGAAGATGGTTGGATGGCATCACTGACTCAATGGACATGAGTTTGAGCAGACTCTGAGAGATGGTGAGGGACAGGGAAGTCTTGCATGCTGCAGTCCATGGGGTCACAAAGAGTCGGACATGACTGAGCGACTGAACAACAACAATGAATATTCTTGTTTCCATGTCACTCATTCATTCCCTGTAAAATTTCATCTTTGAATTCCTATCACTTCAGACAAAGGCACAAGGAAGGTATTGAATATGAATATACATATATTTTTAAATTGAGATATAGTCCATGTACTGTAAAATTCACCCTTCTAAAGTACCATTCTGTAGCTTTAGTGTGTTTACAAGATTGTGCAGCCATTATCACATCTAATTTGGGAACATGTTTGTTACCCCAAAGTGAAACCCAATACCATCGGCAGTCACACCTCAGTCCCCATGCCTACAGTCCCTGTTTTTGCTATTTAGTTGCTCAGTCATGTCCTACCCTTGGCGACCCCATGAACTGCAACATGCCAGCCTTCCCTGTCCTTCGTTATCTCCTGGAGTTTTCTCACACTCACGTCCATTGAGTGGATGATGCTATCCAATCATCTTATCCTCTGTTGTCCCCTTCTCCTCCTGCCTTCAATCTTTCCCAGCATCAGGGTCTTTTCCAATGAGGTGGCTCTTCACATCTGGTGGCCAAAATATTGGAGTACAGTCCCTGGCCAGTTACTAATCCACTTTCTGTTTCTATGGGTTTACCTATTCTAGAAATTTTATATCAATGGAATCGTACAATGTATGGCTTTTTGCCTCTGACTTCTTTCACTCATACAATGTTTGCAAGGTTCATCTGTGTTGTAATATGTATCAGTACTTCATTCCTTTTGTGTCTGAATGACATGCCACTCACAAATATGGAAAGACCATATTTTGTATATTTACTCACCAGTTGGTGAACATTTAAATTCTATATTTTGGCTATTATGAATAGGCTGCTAAAAGCATTCATGTACAGGTTTTTGTGTGTCAATCAGTATTTAAGTCAATGAGTGAGTGTATGAGTGATGACTCATCTTTCATCTTGTGTTCTCTGGGCAGGATATGAATTGCAATCTTTATTTCTTTTGGGCAGGTCTGGGCCGGGTCGTCCAGGCTGAGGAATATCTATCCCAAGCTCAGTGGACAGTCCTCAAATCAACTGAATGTAGTTATGCCATCCACTCCTTACTGCATCGGAACCTGGGACTTCTCTACATGGCTAAGGAAAACTATGATGAAGCCCGCTATCATCTGGCCAATGATGTAAACAAGCTACATTACGACACCTGAATGTTTCTGAGAACACCTCTGTTTGGTTGTTGTTTATTGCTGTTTTCTTTTTACTGAGCATTTCTCTGAAACTTTCTGTTTATAGCTGTTTGTTTGGTGGACTATTAGCAAGAACACAATTCTAACAACCTGAGTTCAGGACTTTCTACTTTTTGTCTGTACATCCTTGTCCACATCACATCACTTCCCAAGCCTCAGTTGCTCCAAGGATGATAAAGGGAGGCAGAAGAGCATCCTGATTAAGATGCTTTATGGGCTTTCCTTCTCGTTCTAGTGGTGTCTCTTCACCAGGCACATAGACTTGGATAAATTATTTCATGTCATTCATCACCTGTAAGACAGAAACCATAAGCCAGTCTCTGCCTCATTAGGTAATTGCAGAGATGAATAAGATAGCAGAGCATGTGCAGTACTTTGGCTATTATTTTTATAAGTAACATCAACATCTTTACTTCAGAGTGTGGTTATTACATTTAAATGGCCTGGAGTTGTGTGAAAGTGATTTGTAAACTATAGAACTCTGTACATTGTTAGACAGGATGATGTGGGTGATGACTGAGCTGTTCTTCCAAAGGTTTCTATTAGGATTTCAATATTGGACCATATTGGGACTTCCCAGGTGGCACCTGCCACCTGCCAATGCAGGAGACGTAAGAGACACAAATTCATTCCCTGGGTCAGGAAGATTCCCAGAAGGAGGGCATGGCAAGCCACTCTAGTGTTCTCGCCTGGAGAATCCCATAGACAGAGGAGCGTGGTGGACTATAGTCCATAGGGTCGCAAAGAGTTGTTCATGACTGAAGCAACTTAGAACAGCACATTGGACAGTATTACCAGAGAGAGGAGCTCCTGAGTCTGAAATCGGGATGAAGTTGGGGTCAGACTGCAGTCGCAATGAAGGCTGAGCCTTTCTTGAGCCCCTCCATTGGACAACCTTCCCTCTGGTTGCCTAGCGCTGCACAGTGTCCCTAAATTTGCTGGAAACCTTGTTGCGTTGGTTATTCTCCATATCCCCTTACCCCAGATCCATTCTTTGCTCTCCTCTGCCCCGGAAGGCTGGCCTTTATGGACTGTAGAACCTGGACTTCACTGCTCTCTGGCCTCAGTTGCGTTTGGGGAGTGAGAGGCATGGCAGAGGAGGTTCTGAGGAGACAGAGGTTGAGGTATTTATTCTCTCTGCTACCTTTCTGCACCAGCACACTTCTGGCAGGGGAAGTGCTCCTTGCAGCCACAGCTCCCATCAGGTAGCCTTCAGCCGCAGCTCTCACTCTTGCTGGCCCTGGTAGCCCTGCTTTCTCCCCTGGTTTTCTCAGGAGTTTGGACTATACCAGTCTCTTACTGTAACAATCTCAATAGCACAGTGCCTAGTGCTTCACTAACTCTCATTGCTTCCTTACCCCTTCCACGTCTCTGGAGGTAAACCTTTTATTAAACTATCCTCAGGAAATACTTGTGAGGGTACCATATACTTCCGCCTAGCAGCTTGGCTCATGCACTTCTTTGTTTGTGTTTCCTCTCTATACTCTACAACCTCCAACAGATCAAGCAGAAGCAAATTCTGTCTTGAGCTGGAACACAGAGTTGGCATTAGATCAAGCTCAGATTCCTTAGCCTAAGTTTAAAAAAAAACCCCAAATTATTGATACATACCATAAAATTCAATGGTATGTACAGTTAAATGTACAATTCAATGATTTCTTAGTAAACTTACAGAGTTCTGTAACCACCAAGATAATCCAGTGTTCACCCTAAAGAGAGCCCTCATATCCATTGCAACCATTTCTCATGCCACTTCCTGTCCCTCTAGATTTACCTTTTAATATACACACTTAATATAAACAATGATATGTGATCTTTTGCATCTAACTTCTTTCACTTAGCATAATTATTTTGAGTTTCACCTGTGTTGTTGTGTATACCTCAATACTTCATTTGTCTTATAGTTGACTGTCACTTAGATGTACCATAGTTACCCTTCACCAGTTGATGGACATTGGGATTGTTCCATCTTTTGCCTGTTATAAATAATACTGTTTATGAGCATTTATATATAAGTCTTTGTGTGAAGGAAGTGGAAGTGAAAGTCGCTCAGTCGTGTCTGACTCTTTGCAACTGCATGGACTATACAGTCCCTGGAATTCTCCAGGCCAAAATACTGGAGTGGGTAACCTTTCCCTTCTCCAGGGGATCTTCCCAATCCAGGGATCAAGCCCAGGTCTCCCGCATTGCAGGTGGATTCTTTACCAGCTGAGCCACAAGGGAAGCCCAAGAATACTGGAGAGGGTAGCCTATCCCTTCTCCAGTGGATCTCTCGACCCAGGAATCCAACCGGGGTCTCCTGCATTGCAGGCAGAATCTTTACCAACTAAGCCATCAGGGAATGTTTTTACTTCTCTTGGATATATGCCTAAGAATAGAATTGCTGGGTCATGTGATTAAACTATGTTTAATTTTTTGAGGACTGGCAAGCTGTTTTCCACAGAGGCTGCATCATTTTATGTTCCCACCAGCAGTGGACAAGAGGATTCCATTTTTGCCATGTCTTTGCCAATATATGTTATTTTCTGTCTTTAATTAGAGCCGTTATTGTGTGTGATTAAAGACATAGCTCATTGTGGGTTTGATTTTGCATTTCCTCAGTGATTAATCATACTGAGAATTATTTCACGTACTTATTAGTCATTGGTGTATCTTTTTGGTGGCTTGTCTGTTCAGATCCTTTGCCCATTTTTAAATGAAGCATTGTAAAAATTCTTTATAGGCTTTGGATACATGTCCTTTATCAGACACATGATTTACAAAGAAAACTCAAGCACTCTCTCTCTTCCTTCTAGATTTATTTTGCCAGTTGTGCATTTGGAACAGAGCACATCAGGGCCTCAGGCGGCTACTTCCACCTGGCCAACATCTTCAATGGCCTTAAAAAGTTGGACCTGGCAGACACATTGTACACCAAGGTGAGTTGGGAATACGGGAGCTGAGCCTTGATACTTAGGCCTTATATCTTGAACCTGGTGTCAGGCCATTCATGAGAAATTCGAGACACAGAATGACATGACTGGCCCAAGGTCACATAGCTTAATACATGACATATTCCACTTCTCTTTCTTTCTGTTTCTCCTCTACCAGAATAGTTTAGTCCTTAGCATCCATAGAGCAGTTAGCAAATAACAAATTATGGGTCAATAAGAACCAAACCCTTCCAAACAGACTGCCGTATACTCTGTCATAGGACTTCCCTGTAGCTCAGACGGTAAAGAATCTGCCTGCAATGCAGGAGACCAGGGCTTGATCCCTGGGTTGGGAAGATCTTCCAGAGAAGGGAATGGCAATCCACTCCAGTATTCTTTCCTGGAGAATCCTATAGAGAGAAGCCTGGCAGGCTACAGTCCGTGGGGTCGCAGAGTCGGACACGACTGAGCAACTAATACACACACATATATACTCTGTCATATCCCTAGCAGCAAGCTAAGGTGGTCATGTTGAAGTGTGGGATAGAGGAGGAGATTAGATTTTTAAGCAAAATTGATTGTGGAAAAGTCCTGTGAAGGGATCAAAGAACATGAAAGTACTTTAAAATGTCCATCTTTACCTGTGAAAGATTTTAAACTGTTTCTAATATATTTGAATTTTGGTTATGTTCATATACACTTTACTTAGCAAATAGCCATTTTTGCATGTGGTATAGGCTCTCATGCAGTGACTGTTTATTCATATTTTAGACCCACTTCTGAGGACAAGGCATTGTGATGTAGCTGAAAAAAAATGAGCTCTGGAATCAGGCAGACTTGAATTTAAACCTTGGCTGTGCCACATAGCAGCTCTTACCAAGAGTCAAGTGTGATCTTAACTTTTCTGAGCCTCAGTTTAATTATCTATGAATTGGGAGTAATAAGAATAAGACTTCAGTTGGGATGTTGGGAGGATATAAAGGAAGTTGTATGTGCTCAACATATGGCAGTCATTTTTATTTAAGAATATATTTAAACCTTATTTTGTAAATTAGTTTTTATTGGAGTATAGTTGGTTTACAATATTGTGTTCGTTTCTGCTACACAGCAAAGTGAATCAGCTATATGTACACATATATCACCTCTTTTTGGATTTCCTGCCCATTTAGGTCACCACAGAGCGTTGAGTAGAATTCCTTCTGCTATACAGTAGGTTCTCATTAGTTATCTATTTTATACATGTGTGAGTGGGTGCTCAGGGGCTCAGTCAGGTCCGACTCTTTGCGACGCCATGAACTATAGCCCACCAGTCTTCTCCATCCATGGGATTATCCCAGCGAGAATACTGGGGTAGGTTGCCATTTCCTCCTCCAGGCTATCTTCCCGACCCAAGCATTGCACCCGGTCTCCTGCAGCTCCTGCACTGGCAGGCGGATTCTTCACCACCTAAACCACATTCCTCCAGGGGATCTTCCTGATTCAGAAATCAAACCCACCTCTCCTGAATTAGCAGGCGGGTTCTTTACCATTAGTGCCGCCTGAGAGCCCATGCGTGATGCTAGGGACCTGAATTTTTCACAACACTGGTCAAATCGCTTTGACTCCTCTGTCTCAGTCTGCCCGTTCTGCAAAATAGGGAAGATGGCATGGATGCACACCATGACAGGGACAGCTGCTCTCCCTCTGAGGGGCAAAGTCTATGGATCAGAAGAGGTGAAGTCGCTGCTCTGCTTCCTAGGAAGAACTGCCACTTCCCATTTAGGTCGCCACAGAGCGCTGAGTAGAGTTGCCTCTGCTATATAGTAGGTTCTCATTAGTCATCTATGTTATACATGTGTGAGTGCGTGCTCAGGTGAACCACCATAGTAGTGTATATATGTCAATCCTAATCTCCCAATTCATCCCATCCTCTTTCTCCTCTCGGTATTCATTCGTACATACATGGCAGCTATTATAATTAGACCCCACCAGGGCTGTCCCCAGATCAGCCTACCACGTGCCCTTTGCAGCCTAACATTTGTCACACTTACCTTGGGCAAGCACCTCCAGGCTCCTAGGGCTCCCCCTGCCTCCAGACACAATGAAATGGGGAGTCTGTAGATGGTCAGAAAGCCTGGCCAGAGGTTCTGCCCTCTCAAATGTCTGGTCCAATGGCTAAAGTCCAGCCTGCTTGTCTGATTACCATCTCCTTTCCCAACAGGTCTCTGAGATCTGGAACAAATATTTGAATGATCACTATCAAGTCCTCTCACAGGCTCGCATCCAACAAATAGATTTACTGGGCAAACGATTTGAGACGGACACTGGCTTGGGTAAGTGGCAGTTCTTCCTGGGAAACAAAGCAGTGGCTTCATTTCTTCTGATCCATAGACTTTGCCCCTCAGAGGGAGAACAGTTGTCCCTGTCTTGGAGCGCATCCGTGCCATCTTCCCTGTGTTGCAGATGGGCAAACTGAGACAGAGGAATCAAAGAGATTTAGCCAGTGTTGTGAAAAATTCAGGTCCCTAGCATCACCCATGGGCTTCCCAGGTGACACTAATGGTAAGGGACCTGCCTGCCAATTCAGGAGAGGTGGGTTTGATTCCTGAGTCAGGAAGAGCCCCTGGAGGAGGGTGTGGCAACCCACTCCAGTATTCTTGCCTGGAGAATCCCATGGACAGAGGAGCCTGGTGGTGTACAGTCCATGGGGTCGCACAGGGTCAGATATAACTGAAGTGACTTAACCCAGCACAGCACCACAGCATCACACACAGTCTTTCCAGTGGGGTTAATGAGGGACAGATTTGGAAGGAAAGAAAACCCAGCTAGAACCCCCCATGATTTTTGCATAGCATCCATTTTTTATGTGTTATCCTCCCAGGACACATGAGTGTCCACATGGAAGTCCCATTGCTCATTTGTTCTGGAGCCTCATCCCCTTCGTTTACTGGACCGTGAGCTTCTCAGCAGCATGATTCTTCTCATGGTGGATTCTGAGTCATCTCTGTATCCTTAGCTCAGCAAAGAGCTGAGGACTGAATACAGCACCATTCCTTCTGAGATCATAAAAATTGACGCAGGATCTAGTTTCTGCTCAAAAGAGACAGTGTAGTGAGACAGAAACTATGTGAAAGAAAAGATAACTTCAACAAGTACAAATTATATTACAAGGTGAGTCCCAGAATGAAGAAATGAGTACAGTTGGATGTTTTGAAAAAGGAAGACTTCTTGGAGGAGAAGTTTTGAGCTAAGCTTCGAAAAATTCATAACTTTATTGACTTTTCTTTCATTATGAAAGTGGTTCATGTTAAAGCATAAAACTTGAAAATCATAGCTATCCAAAGAGTGTCAACTTTAACATTACAGTGTATGTCTTTTCTGTCTTTTTCTCTTAGCTTAGCCTCACATGGGGAAAGCGGAAAGGTTGTTGCTTAAGCATTTTTGGATTTGGGGAAGAAGAATTAAGATTCTGTGGCTACCAGAAGCCTGTCTCCCTCCTCTTGCTGTAGAATGAAAGCTGAGTTGGACCCAAGGAATCACACCAGGACAAATTCCCTGTATCGGGCGCCTGAGAAATCTAGGACTCTGAAAGAAAGCAGGCTAAGCAACTCAGGGACCTGTAGGAATGAACTTTTTTTTTCTTTCAGTTTACTCTGATGATGGCACGTTGGACAAAGCTGGCGAACTGCCTGAAGGCTGGGTGCCCTAGCTGCTCAGTGCTCATCCCTGGGGGTAGACGCAGCTGCCCCAGGGCCTGTTTCCTCTTCTCTCCCTTTTTTTCCATTGCAGATGAAGCCCAGGAAGCAGAAGCTATTCAGATCCTGACTTCAATCTTGAACATTCGAGAATCTACATCTAACAAAGCCCCCCAAAAAACAATCTTTGTTCTCAAAATTCTGTCCATGCTTTACTTCCTGATGATGAATTCTTCAAAGGCAAGTTCCCCTAGAAAAGCAGCAAATCTAAAACAGAGGGAGAAATTCCTCTGGTTGGATTCGGCTGTTTTGTCCATCTGCACTAGCTTTTGTCCTCAGAGTAAGCCCTCACTCCAAAAAAGTTCAAACACTGACAACATTTCACCTGTTAAGTCCAACTGCACAATGAAAACAGGATTGTCTTCTTCCCTCAAGGGGACCACCCTAGGGTTGCACAGGTAAACTGAGGCTGGGACAGTGCTGGGAGGCCTGTAGGACAGAAGGGCTCTGGAGAGTTCTTGGGGAAATGGAGCAGTCACTCTGACTACACAGTGATAGTGAGTTCCCTGTTGCTGGAGGGATCCTGGCAGAAACAATTCCAAAGGTAGTCATTTTTGAGTGCTTATTACATGCCAGTCACTAGCCTAAGTACTTTACATGAAGTATCACATGTAATTTCCATATCAACCTTACAAAGTAAGTCTTTTATCATTCCCACTTTACAGGTAAGGAACTGAGGCACAGAGTGCATCCATTATTTGCCAAATTTCTTATGGAGTAAGTGGCAAATCTCAGGTTCCTTAATTTATTGATTGACTGATCCACTCATTCAATAATTTATTGAACTTCTGCCATTTGCAAAGGATGGTTCTAGAGACTGAGGGTACAGTGGTGAACCCCCAGCCAAGTTGCCTATTTCCGTGGAACTTAGGTTCTTCTGGAGGAGGGGAAGTCACAATAAACAAGTGAACACATAAATGTGTAATATAATTTCAGAGCCTGTAAAGCTCTACAAAGAAAAACAAAGCAGGCAAGAGGAAAGAGGAGAGAGGGTTGGCTGGAGGAGGCAGTTTTGTGCAGGTGACATGGGAAAAGTTAAGATGTCCTTCCCCTGTTCCCTTCCTCCCTTCTTTCCTTCATTCTTTCCATTTGCCTGCAAAGTTTTACTAAGCACCTACTGTATACCAGGGCCTGGAGGAGTTCCTGATCAGTGGGTTGTAACAGAGTGTGAGAGCAAAGCCTGGGACATTGTGGGAGCATGAAGGTGAGAAGGGTCAGGGAACAGAGAAGCATTTTCATTGCATTTCCAGGTTTACTGTGGACAAAACCTCTGCATTTCAGGGTCCCATTTTTTACTGAAGGAAGTCATTCCTCCAAGGTATTTTAAGGATGTTAGGTCTACAAGAGGTTCTTAGAAGAAAGGGCCACCTCTCTCTACTCAGATTGGTGCCTTGCTTCCTGCAGGTCTGGAATCAGCTATCTGCTCTTGAATAAGGCCTTCCCTGTCCTCTGCCTGAAATGGCAACCCCCCATCGGACACGACTGAAGCGACTTAGCAGCAGCAGCAGGAGCATTGCCATCACTAATACTTTCTGTCCCCCTGTCTGCTTTAGTTTTTTCTCTCAGCTTGAATCACTATTTAAGATACCATCGTATTCTACTTATTTGTCTTGTTTATTGCCTCTCTCTCCGACTGTATAGTAAATTTCACAAGGTTAGGAATTTCTGCCTATAGTCACAGTCTCTGAAACACAGTAGCCATTCAATAAATGTTTATTGAAAGAAAGGAGGGAAAGGGGGAACGAAGGCAGAGCGGGAGGAAAGAAGGGAAGGTAGAAAGGAAGGAAAGGTGAGCCAGAGTCTGTCTCACAATGTCCTGTGAAACTTCTGTCCAAATCAAGACTCTGGGCCACCTGGATTCCCCAAATGGCAATTTACTTGTGGCACCTCTCACCTCTATGCCTCTCAATGTTGGTTCAAAGGGCCCTGAAATGGAGAAAAGAGGCTTTGTCCACTATAAACTCAGAATTTCAGCATCCAGGTTTTCCTGTTCCCTGACCCCTCTCACCCTCATCCCACACGTGAGGCTAGCTATGAAGACCTAGGTCATGTGTTCAC
This sequence comes from Muntiacus reevesi, assembly GCF_963930625.1. Classification (NCBI taxonomy): domain Eukaryota; kingdom Metazoa; phylum Chordata; class Mammalia; order Artiodactyla; family Cervidae; genus Muntiacus; species Muntiacus reevesi. The sequence goes on from NC_089249.1 coordinate 162,396,693, forward strand.
AAGTTTTCACAAAGAGCTCAGTGGGTAGTATGAGAAGTTGAAGGGTCCTGCCCATGTTTCTGGGGTTGAGCAGAGATGGGGCTTCCAACATAATGCTTTTCTGTGACAATTTCCTTTTGTCTCTGCAATTCTCTTTCAGGCAGAAGAATATGCCTTGAGAGCCCTCCACCTAGCCAAAAAACAGAAGCTCAGTGTCCAGGAACAAGACACCATTCAGGGTTTACTAAATCTCATCTCAGGTGAGGAAGCTCAACCCATTACTTAGTGACCCATGAGCTCTGCATCAGGGACGACTGAGCATCTAAAGTATTTCAGCCTTGCACAGGGGCATTGAGGTGCTATGAATTGCTGAAGTACCCACCCCGTTCCCCTGGCACTGCACTCGTAGCTGTGTTTTTATTGTTACACAGCATATGTTGGGGGAATGTAGAGCTTTTGGCACAGAGATCAGTAAAACTCTTGCTTATTATGACTTTGTACGACTTTGAATAATGTGCTGTCAGTTCACTAACAAGGTATTCGTAATTAAACTGCAAATAGTTTATCTTATTTCTCTGAGGTCTCCCAGTGATTCATGCTTCATAGTTCTTTGCCAAAGAAAGGGGTAGGGATTAGAGCTATATTGGAGTAAAGCTCCTCTATTCTGCTGTAATTAAGTTAGCATTAATTTGAAGTAGATTGTGATTAAAATGCCCATTATGATTCCTAGAGCAATCGCTAAGAAAATTACTCTAAAAACAGTTAAAATCAACAAAGAAATTAAAACGGCACACTAGGAAAGATCCGCTTAATGGAAAAGCAGGCAGTAAAGGAGGAATGGAGGAGCAAAAAGGATGTGTGACATATAGAAAGCAAATTGCAAAATGCAGACATAAATTGTTGTTCTTGGACAGAAAAGGCCCCTGGGGCCTTTCAAGGAGCTCCAGTATAGATGGGCTAAGTTACCCTTCCAAGCTGCTGTCTCTTTCCTCAGAGAGTTATTTGAAGTGGATGTGAGTCATCTCTACTGTCTAGGGCAGAAGTCCTCTGGAAGGTCTTCTGTGATGTAGGGGACAGAAGGCAGTCACGGGAGCAGACATGCCTGGTTCAAATCCCAGCTTTCTCACATACTAGCTCTGTGACCCCCACTCACTGCCCCCACACACTCAATCTCATTACATTCTAAGATGGCCAAGGTGTGGCCATGACTGTATCAACTTGTCCCATTGAGGACTCTGGTCATTTAGCGCAGACATTTTTGCTCCAGACTCGCCAAGCAGCCTGCCCATTAGCTCTTTGCTTTCTGGATAGATCTAAACCAGGGGGAGGATATGCAAATCAAGGACCTGTCAAAGGACTTACCTGGTGGCCCAGTGGTTAAGAATCCACCTTGCAATGCAGCAGACTGTGGTTTGCTCTCTAGTCTGGGAAGATTCCCCATGCTACAGGCCAACTGAGCCCGTGTGTCACAATTACTGAACCTGCTCTCTAGAGTTTCCGAGCTGCAACTACTGAGCCTGTCCACCGTAGAGACCATGTTCCGCAACAAGAGAAGCCACTGCAATGAGAGGACTGTGCACTGAAGCGGTAGTAGCCCCCGCTCGCTGCAATTAGAGAAAGCCCAGGTGCAGCAATGACGACTCAGGGCAGCCAAAAATAAAATAAATTAGAAAAAAGAAGGACCAATATGGCCTCTATGGGGAACAATATGGAGATTCCTTAAAAAATTAGGAATAGAACTACCATATGACTCAACAATCCCACTACTGGTCATATACTCTGAGAAAACCATGACTGAGAGAGATGCATGCACCCCGGTGTGTGTTGCCGCACTATTTACAAGAGTTAGGACATGGAAACAACCTAGATGTCCACTTTAAGATGAGTGAATAAAGAAGTTGTGGTACATATATACAATGTAATATTACTCAGCCATAAGAAAAGAACACATTTGAGTCTGTCCTAATGAGGTGAAAGAACCTAGGGCTTGTTACACAGAGTGAAGTAAGTCAGAAAAACAGATATGATATATTAATGCATATTTATGGAATCTAAAATAATGGTACCAATGAACCTATTTGTAGGGCAATAGAGATGCAGACACAGAGAACAGACTTACGGACACAGAGGTGGAAGGAGAGGGTGGGACAAATTGAGAAAGTAGCATGGAAATATATACATTACCATATGTAAAATAGATAGACAGTGGGAATTTGCTGTATGTCACAGGGTGCTCTGATGGGTGGAATGGGGGTGGGAGATGGGAGGGAGGTTTAAGAGGGAGGGGATACATATATACCTATGGCTGATTCGTGTTGATGTATGGCAGAAACCAATAGAATGTTGTAAAGAAATTATCCTCCAATTAAAAAAACTTAAAAAAAAAAAAAAAGATGTTACCTCAATATAACTTTTTTTTTCAATAAAACTTTGAAAAAATACATACTTACGGAGTGTTAATACTTATGGCGGACAGTTATATATAAAGAAGAAATAGAAACCACCCAAAACTCCTCATAGAGAGACGCCATAGCTAATATTTTGGATATTTTTTCTAAACATAAAAATACATCTAATAGAGATCAGTCTTATGTACACTCTGTTTCCTAATTTTTAAATGTATATTGTATCATCTCCCCAGGTGATAAACACAATCTGAAATGGCTCATTTTCCCTTACATATGGTTGTGTAAATGAATCACTTTGCTGTTTGTCTGAAATTAACACAATATTATAAATCAACTATACTTCAATAAAAATTTAACTATCCCCCTAAAAAAAAAGACCTATCAGAGAGTTTTATATTCCTCACTGAAATTAATTCACTCAGACACATGTAATATTAATAAAAATAAGTCAGATGGCTATACCTTGCCCCTTTGGATCTGTAAAATCCCCTTGGGGTATACTTAGGATTCTCAAAGACTGCGAAGTCCCAAAGGCCTTATTTTTCTACCTGTATCTTGCTTTCATTTTTAGCTTCAGTTACCTTTACACTTTCCACATCTTGTCTTGTAGTTGTTTTTTTCATCTCTTTAGGGACGCAACTCCTTTTTGATTCTCACTTCAAATATGAGCCAGCTCTTCCAAAGAGATCTTTAATGAAGTTTGGGGGAGTGAGGAGAAGGATGAACAGTTCTTCAGCAGATAAGTTAAAGGAAAATATTAGAACTTCCTTATTCTAAAGAAGTCCTTCAACATCCATTTCATTAAACTCGAACTCTCTTCTTTACTATAGTCACTGGCCTCTTTTCCCCCTCCTCCCTGTTTTCTGTTCCTTCCACACCTGAATTCTTCTTCATGAGTCCTCTCCACTGAGTATATTAAAAAAATTATTGCTTCAATTTATTGTTCCTATTGACTGATTTTCCTCTTGGTGATGGCCCATAATGTTCTGCTTTTTTGCATCATGTCTAGTAATTTATTTTCAGCCTTTCTGCTTTTCTAAGATTTGAATTTAAAGCTGTAAATTTATCTCTAAATACTGCTTTCATTGATCCCACATGTTATTAAAAGTATTTTTACTATCATTCGCTCTAAATAGATCTTAATTTTTTATGATTCATGAGTCATTTAGAAGTATGATTCTTAATTTCTAAAAGATCGTGACTTTAATTACCTCTTTGTTGTTTTCCAGCTTAATTTTATTGACATCATAAAATATTCTGTGTACAATTTTGACTTTAAGAAATTATTTGAAGTTTTCTTTATGGCTCAGGGTATAGTTAATATGTATTTGTAATGTTAGGTGTGTGCTGGAAAAGGATGGAATTATTGGGAACCATGCCCTGTATATGTCCATTAAATCAATTTTTTTTCACATTTTCAAACTCTGCATCTTACTGATGAATTTTTAATTTATTTCTGAGAGAGGTATATAAAATCCCTCCAATATGATTGTGGCTGTATCTATTTTTCCTGCAGTTTTATCAATTTTTGCACTACATGTTTTGGGGCTTGATTATTAGGCAAGTACAAATTCAAATATTTTCCTGTGAATTGAATCCTTATTTTTTGTATTTTGAAGTGATTCTCTTTATCTCCAGGAATGCTTTTGACTTTCAGTTCGGTTCAGTTCAGTCTCTCAGTTGTGTCTGACTCTTGTGACCCCATAGACTGCACCACGCCAGGCCTCCCTGTCCATCACCAACTTCCAGAGTTTACTCAAACTCATGTCCACTGAGTTGGTGATACCATCCAACCATCTCATCCTCTGTCGTCCCCTTCTTCTCCTGCCCTCAATCTTTCCCAGCATCAGGGTCTTTTCAAATGAGTCAGCTCTTCGCAAAGTATTGCAGTTTCAGCTTCAACATCAGTCCTTCCAATGAACACCCAGGACTGATCTCCTTTAGGATGGACTGGTTGGATCTCCTTGCAGTCCAAGGGACTCTCAAGAGTCTTCTCCAACACCACAGTTCAAAAGCATCAATTCTTTAGCACTCAGCTTTCTTTATAGTTCAACTCTCGCAACCATACATGACCACCGGAAAAACCATAGCCTTAGCTAGATGGACCTTTGTTGGCAAGGTAATGTCTCTGCTTTTTAATAAGCTGTCTAGGTTGGTCATAACTTTTATTCCAAAGAGTAAGCATCTTTTAATTTCATGGCTGCAGTCACCATCTGCAGTGATGTTGGAGCCCAGAAAAATAAAGTCAGCCACTGTTTCTAATTGTTTCCCCATCTATTTGCCATGAAGTGATGGGACCAGATGCCATGATCTTAATTTTCTGAATGTTGAGCTTTAAGCCAGCTTTTTCACTCTCCTCTTTCACTTTCATCAAGAGCCTCTTTAGTTCTTCACTTTCTGCCATAAAGGTGGTGTCATTTGCATATCTGAGGTTATTGATATTTCTCCCAGCAATCTTGATTCCAGCTTGTACTTCATCCAGCCCAGCATTTCTCATGATGTACTCTGCATATAAGTTAAATAAGCAGGGTGACAATATACAGCTTTGACGTACTCCTTTTCCTATTTGGAACCAGTCTGTTGTTCCTTGCCCAGTTCTAACTGTTGTTTCCTGACCTGCATACAGATTTCTCAAGAGGCAGGTCAGGTAGTCTGATATTCCCATCTCTTTCAGAATTTTCCACAGTTCATTGTGATCCATGCAGTCAAAGGCTTTGGCATAGTCAATAAAGCAGAAATAGATGTTTTTCTGGAACTCTCTTGCTTTTTCAATGATCCAGCAGATGTTGGCAATTTGATCTCTGGTTCCTTTTCTAAAACCAGCTTATACATCTGGAAGTTCATGGTTCATGTATTGCTGAAGCCTGACTTGGAGAATTTTGAGCATTTCTAGCATGTGAGATGAGTGCAATTTTTTGTGCAGTAGTTTGAGCATTCTTTGGCATTGCCTTTCTTTGGGATTGGAATGAAAACTGACCTTTTTCAGTCCTGTGGCCACTGCTGAGTTCTCAAAATTTCTCCATTCACATTCCAGGATGTCTGACTCTAGGTGAGTGATCACATCATCATGATTATCTGGGTCATGAAGATTTTTTTGTACAGTTCTTCTGTGTATTCTTGCCACTTCTTCTTAACATCTTCTGCTTCTTGTTAAGTCCATAACATTTCTGTCCTTTATTGAGCCCATCTTTGCATGAAATGTTCCCTTGGTATCTCTAATTTTCTTGAAGAGATCTGTAGTCTTTCCCGTTCTATTGTTTTTCTCTATTTCTTCGCACTGATCACTGAGGAAGACTTTCTTATCTCTCCTTGCTATTCTTTGGAACTCTGCACTGAAATGGGTATATCTTTCCTTTTCTCCTTTGCTTTTGGCTTCTCTTCTTTTCACAGTTATTTGTGAGGCCTCCTCAGATAGCCATTTTGCTTTTTTTCATTTCTTTTTCTTGGGGGTGGTCTTGATCCCTGTCTCCTTTACAATGTCATGAACCTCCATCCATAGTTCATCAGGCACTCTGTCTATCAGATCTCATCCCTTGAATCTATCACTTCCACTGTATAATCTTAAGGGATTTGATTTAGGTCATATCTGAATGGTCCAGTGGTTTTCCCTATTTTCTTTAATTTAAGTCTGAATTTGGCAATAAGGAGTTCGTGATCTGAGCCACAGTCAGTCCCAGTCTTGTTTTTGCTGACTGTATAGAGCTTCTCCATCTTTGGCTGCAAAGAATATAATCAATCTGATTTCGGTGTTGGCCATCTGGTGATGTCCATGTGTAGAGTCTTCTCTTGTGTTGTTCAAAGAGGGTGTTTGCTATGACCAGTGCGGTCTCTTGGCCAGACTCTATTAGCCTTTGCCCTGCTTCATTCTGTACTCCAAGGCCAAGTTTGCATGTTACTCCAGGTGTTTCTTGACTTCCTACTTTTGCATTCCAGTCCTCTATAATGAAAAGGACTTTTTTTTTGAGGTGTTAGTTCTAAAAGGTCTTGTAGATCTTCATAGAACCATTCAACTTCAACTTCTTCAGCATTACTGGTTGGGGTGTAGACTTGGATTACCGTGATATTGAATGGTTTGCCTTGGAACCGAACAGAGATCATTCTGTCATTTTTGGATTGCATCCAAGTACTGCATTTCAGACTCTTGTTTTCTGTGATGGCTACTCCATTTCTTCTAAGGGATTCCTGCCCACAGTAGTAGATATGATGGTCATCTGAGTTAAATTCACCCATTCCAGTCCATTTTAGTTCTCTGACTCCTGAAATGTCGACATTCACTCTTGCCATCTCCTGTTTGACCACTTCCAATTTGCCTAGATTCATGGACCTAACATTCCAAGTTCCTATGCAATAATACTCTTTACAGCATTGGACCTTGCTTCTATCACCAGTCACATCCACAGCTGGGTGTTGTTTTTTCTTTGCCTCCCTTTCTTCACATTCTTTCTGGAGTTATTTCTCCACTGATCTCCAGTATCATATTGGGCACCTACTGACCTGGGGAGTTCCTCTTTCAGAATGTTTTGTTCTGATACTAACATGAAAGTGAAAGTCGCTCAGTCATGTCCAACTCTTTGCAACCCCATGGACTAGTCCATGGAATTCTCCAGGCCAGAATACTGGAGTGGGTAGCGTTTCCCTTCTCCAGGGGATCTTCCCAACCCAGGGATCGAACCCAGGTCTCCCGCATTGCAGGCGGATTCTTTAGCAGCTGAGCCACCAGGGAAGCCCAAATGAGCCCTCCCTGCATACTAACAGAGCTATGCCTATTTCCCTTGGGGCTGGATAGCTTGTTATCAGCTAGATGTTATCATTTACCTCTGCTTAAGCACTTACCTCTGCTTCAGAGGGGAAGCTTGGAACTACAGTTCCCAGTATCTCTTTCCTTTGATGATTCTGGAATAAATTCAGCCAATGAGGGGCAACTGCACAATATTTGGAAGCCAGATGAGAAGGAGGATCTTCCTGAGAATCACCCACTGTTGCTTTCCTGAAAGCAGATTTCCTATAAAAGAACCTTGCTGACCTTGGCTGCCTGATTATCCAACCATTTCAAAGATCATGTAAGATTCTAATTCCTTACATAAAATCAGTCTCTTTACTCAAACTGCTCAAGGAAACTACTGTTTTCCCAACTAAGCCCTGACTAAACACTATTTCTTTTTACAACCTTTTACTTTCAAGCAATCTGTACCCTTACGTTCTGTATGTACCTCTCATACAAGTACAAATTGTGATTTGTGGGTTAGATATTTTTATATCTGTAATTTGAAAAACAATCATTTAGTCAATTTACATTTTATTTCTGTGCTAAAGTTTTTGGATTTAAATCTATTATTCTGTGCCTTCTATTTGTATTGCATGTTCTATTTTCCTTCTTCTTTCTTTTAGACTGATTATGTATTTTTTCTCATTCCATTTTCTACCTTCCCCCATCTCCATCTGCTAGTTTGTAGGTTATACACTGTATTTCTATTCTTTAAGTGATTACTACAGAAATTCAAATACTCATCCCTAACTTATCAAAGTCTGAAGTTATTCAGGTTGTTTACCCTTATCCTGGACAATATAAGAACTTTAAAACCTTTAAACTGCATTTTCTTCCCCCAACTTATGTATCACTACTTTTACTTATTTCATGTGTATCTTGAACCCACAAATCACAATTATTATTATTATTTTATTTATAATAAAGAGTTTGCTGATGGAAACTTCTCAAATTTTCTTTCTTTCACTGATTCAAAAGTGTTTTATTTTGCCCTCTTTTTTGACTCTTCAATGAAAATGTATTTCACGTTCATACATGATACAGTGATGCAGGACATAGTCTCAATTCTGATGCTCTCTGTGAAATGTGATTTGTGTGCATGCATAAATGCTCAGTTGTGTTCGAGTCTTTGTGACCCCATGGACTGTAACCCGCCAGGTTCCTCTATCCATGGGATTCTCCAGGCAAAAATATTGGAGTAAGTCCCCAATTCCCACTCAAAGGGATCTTCCCAACCCAGGGATCAAACCCACGTCTCCTGCATCTCCTGCATTAGCAGGCAGATTCTTTATCACTGCACCACTTGGGAAACCAAAATGTGATTTCCCTGACCCAAAAAGGTATACACAGGTTAAAGAGAACCAGTTCTTGGGAAATAAGAGTATCTCTTATCTTGCCACCAAGTAACCTTCCCTAAGCATCTTCAATAGAATTTGCAGGTATGGAGCTGAGGGATCATTTCTGAAAGGCTTGGATAAATGTTCTCTACTAGCAAGTACATATGCACTGTTAGAAATTATGTCATTTTGTCTACGAACCTTTATTTAACAAAGATTGACATTGAGTAGTTGCTCTGAGTACCCACTCACCAATATTTTATCATTGCACAACTTTAGCACACCATAGTGCTCTGGCACCAGTAGGTCCTACTATAGATGTACGCCATGCAAGTGAGGTTTCTGTATTCACAACTGCTCTATGAAGCATAATATATCTCAGGAACAAGAGGTCACACAGAACACACATCTGGCCAAGTAGGTGGTTCAGACAAGATAATGAAGCATTACTTGAATGACAAACAATGTCATCATTTTGTTTGCTAGGAAAAGTACATCTTTCCTGATATTCATCAGATGGATGATGATGAGATGGAGATTAAATATTTAATTTAATATATATGCATATGCAGACAGTTTCAATAATTAATAAATATTTCAATAAAGAGCAGATTTGAAAAGCATGTAAGCAATCTTACTATTGAGATCAGGATATAAAACCAAGTTATATATTATAAATGTTGTCCCTTGCTTACAAACAAGAAACAATCCTAGAACATCTTCAAGAATAAGGAAGAAAAGTTTTCAATGAACAAAGACTATTCAGGCCTTGAAAGTCAAACTTTACCGCAAGAAACAGCACTGGATGAAGGGGCAGGAGAGCAGCCATAAAAGACTGCTGGCGTGTGTTTTCCTCTCCTCTGGTTTGAGCATGAGGTCAGAGTTGTGCCCTCACTTGAGGAGGCCCTGGAAAAGGAGCAGGTTTGTGGGAGCGAGAGAAGAATGTGAATTCAGCTTGGATCATGGTGAGTTTAAAGATACTTATGAAATATTTGAGGGGCAATGAAAAGGCAGAAAACTGGACATACCATCTGACATTAGGAAAAGAAGCCTGGGTTTGAGAGATCAAGAGCATCATGTGGATGGTAATTAATACTCTGAAAATGAAGGAGACAACCTAGGGAAGAGAAGAGAAAGAAGGACAAGAGACTCAGGAAATGCCCTGAAACAGAATGTTTAACGGAGAAGAGGTGAACCCAGCAGAAGAGGCTGACATAATTTCAGATTTATCCAGAGTATCCATTCAAAGGATTCCCATATGTCTCTCACTCAGATTCCCCAGATGTTAACATTTTACCATATTTGCCTTTTCACTTTCTCTCCATAAATACACATTATTTTATGAATTGTTTGAAAGTGAGTTGCAGACATGGTGCTCCTTTATCCCTAAATACTTAATATGGATCTTCTAAAAACCAGGAGGCTCTCTAACATATTCTCATTAGTACAATCATTGAAATTGGGAAATTAATCATTAGTAGGATACTGTCAAAGAATGAAATACAGACTATAATTCAGATATCACCCATTGTCATAATGATGTTCTTTAGAGCTGTGATCCCCAGCCTTTCTGGCACTAGGGACCATTTTCATGGAGAGCAATTTTTCCACACACAAGAGGGGGTGGAGTGGCTTTGAGATGATTCAAGTGCATTACATTTATTATGCACTTTATTTCTATCGTTATTATATCAGCTCCACCTCAGACCATCAGGCATTAGATCCCGGAGTTTAGGAACGACCCTCACTTTAGAACAAAAGAACATCCCTGAGCAAGCAGTACATCCAGTTGCTGTCTCTTTAGGCCTTTAGATGTGACACAAGGTCCTGCTACTCAAATCTTGTCTGACTTAGAAGGGATTCAGCCAAAATTCCTAACAAATGAAGAAGCCAAGGCCTCTTGGGAGTTCTGACGAACTGTGATTCACTGAGGGTGCTGTAGATCTGAGGCCAGGGGAAGAGCAGTAATCCTTGGGGGAAGCCCGTTCCCTGATTGAGGAAACTCCTGCAGTGAATAACACAGCTGCAGGGAAAGCAGTGAAACGGGAACCAGCCTGACAGCCAGGTGGGTGATAGCAGCACAAAGTGCGGACAGTCTCAGGGGATGACCATGGACCGTTGGAAAACAGGAGGGGAGGTCTCACTGGCTCTTTTCCTCGGGGAGAGGAAATCCCAAGCTAAAACACCTGAGGCAGGTGTCTGCAGCCAGCCTGAGGACCTCTCTGCTGGGGCCTCTTCAGCGTGGTCTCTGCCAGAGCCACAGAAGGGATGGCGGGGAAGCAGGTACCACTCTTCCCAGGGGACCTCAGGCCCCATCGAGCACACTGGTCCACAAGGCAGTAAATCCAGTTCTTCTGAGATAACGGGGGGAAGTTTCTATGCACTGGATATTAGACAGGATCAAGGAATTACTGTTAATTTTGTTGTATGTGGTACAGGCATAAGGGAATCTCTCTTTTTTAAAAGTGGAATAGACATTTTTAAAAATGTATTTATTCTTAATTGGAGGATAATTGCTTTACAATATTGTGTTGGCTTCTGCCATAATCAGCATGAATCACCCATATGTCCCCTCCCTCTTGAATCCCCCTCCCAGGTCCCACCCCATCCCACCCCTCTAGGTTGTCACAGAGCACTGATTTAAGCTCCCTGTGATAGGCAGCAAATTCCGACTGGCTATTGAGAGAGTAGCATGGAAACATATATGTTACCATATGTAAAATAGATAGCCAGTGGAATAGACTTTAAAAAATATATATTTATTTGGCTGCGTCGAGTCTTAGTTGCTGCGCATGGAGATCTTCGTTGCATCATAAGGAAATTTTTGTTGACTTGGCGCGTGGGCGCTCTAGTTGCTATGCAACAAGTGGACTTAGTGGCCCTGTCCCACGGACCCTGCATTGCAAGGAAGATTCTTAACCACTGGACCACCAGGGAAGTGTCGGAAATCTGTCTTAAAAATGAGATGCCTTCTAAAGTATGCAGGGGGGAAAAGATATGGAGCGTGGGAACTGTTTTTAAATGTTTAAGAAAAGAAATCGGTAGATAGAGTAAAAATAGAAAATGTTGATAATTGAAAACTAGAGGAATTCACTAAACCAGCCTCTCTACTTTTATGTCGTTTGAAGAATTTCGTATAAAATAAAAAAGAAGTTCGGGTCACGTTCCCCAGTGTTTGGTTGAAGGACAATGTGGGTGGCACAATAGAGCAGCAGCCTGCCTGCAACAAAGAAGCGTTATCCCTGTGTCTTTCTTCCTAGAAGCGTTATCCCCATGCCTCTCTTCCTAGAAGCGTTATCCCCGTGCCTCTCTTCCTAGAAGCGTTATCCCCGTGCCTCTCTTCCTAGGCAGTGGCGGGGGCGAGGGTCTCCCTGACCCACACTAGTTGGGGAACAGCCTTCATTCAAGGTCCTCAGTCCTGGTGCTGCCTGGAGTTAGTTCCCGAAGCTCTTATCACTGTTTCTCCCAGGAAGTCTTTGCAAATGTCATGCAAACAAGTTCTAAAGGCTCTTGTGATCCTTCCAGCGCCCTGGGACCCTTCCTGCACCACGGAGCCATTCCCAATGGCTTTCAGATCTCACTTGCTATTTGCATCTTCATTCTAAAGTCAGTCCAGGAGAGTATGCTGAGCAGGCTCACGACAAGCTCATACCATCTGCATTAGTATTTTCCTCCATCATCTTGACAGTTGAGAGTTGGCAACATTACAATTCAGACAGCACTCTGCGTTTGAAAGGAAAATTATGGTTTTTCAGAATGCAGCTGGCATGCAAGTGAATAGGACAAAGTTTCTATGAAGACTTTTCCTCATTTTATGATATGAAAATAATAAAATGTAGATTCAGCATGTGACTTTTACTGAAAAAGAACCACCAAAAAGGACAAAGATTTGGGGAAAAAGGCAAACAAACCATTCTGCTCCACGGCAATAATTTTAATCAAAACCAAAACCAGCAAAACAGTCATTTAGAAATGACTTCTTCTCTGTGGGAGAAGTTAACATTGTTATTACTGTTCAAACCACTTGGAAATGAGCTCTTTGGGTGACTAGTTAAGATATATTCTTTTAAAAAATTTATTTATTTATTTGGCTGCATTGGGTCTTAGTTGCAGCCCACAAGATCTTCATTGCATTGTTCAGGATTTTTCATTGCTGCACATGGACTCTGGTTTCAGCACGTGGATTCAGTAGTTGCAGCGATGCATAGTCTTAACTGCTTCACAGCATGTGGGATCTAAGCTCCCTGACAAGGCATCAAAAGTCATCCGCTGCCTTGGAAAACGGATCCTTAACCTCTGAACCACCAGGGAAATCTGGAGATATATTCTTTGTGGCACATCTTCCGTTTGCCAGTTAGGCAAGAAAAACTACAATTCACTTTTCTGGGAGGAACTTAGCTGAAGTATAGCCCACAGGAGAGACACAGCCTGAAAAACTCCTAAGTTCAGGAGCAAACCAAACAGATTTCTCATGTGTGAAAACACACAGAAAAATAGAACAAGCAGAGAAGCTGTGTTTTCAAGCGTTTTTCTTCAAGTTAGTTCTGCACACTATGACACTGGCTTCTGAGGAATCCATCGCACATGCTACCTCCCTGGAACCAAGATGTTTCAATTCTTCAGTATATCAATTTCTTTCTTCCCCCCCCCCCCCAATTATTTTTATTAGTAGAAGGCTAATTTCTTTACAATATTGTAGTGGTTTTTGCCATACATTGACATGAATCAGCCATGGATTTACATGTGTTCCCCATCCCGATCCCCCCTCCCGCCTCCCTCCCCATCCCATCCATCTGGGTCTTCCCAGTGCACCAGCCCTGAGCACCCGTCTCATGCATCCAACCTGGACTGGCGATCTGTTTCACACTTGATAATATACATGTTTCGATGCTTTTCTCTCAGATCATCCCACCCTCGCCTTCTCCCAGAGAGTCCAAAAGTCTGTTCTATACATCTGTATCTCTTTTTCTGTCTTGTATATAGGGTTATCGTTACCATCTTTCTAAATTCCATATATATGCGTTAGTATACTCTATTGGTGCTTATCTTTCTGGATTACTTCACTCTGTATAATGGGCTCCAGTTTTATCCATCTCATTAGAACTGATTCAAATGTATTCTTTTTAATGGTTGAGTAATATTCCATTGTGTATACGTACCATAGCTTTCTTATCCATTCATCTGCTGATGGGCATCTAGGTTGCTTCCATATCCTGGCTATTATAAACAGTGCTATGATGAACACGTGTCTCTTTCAGGTCTGGTTTCCTCGGTGTGTATGCCCAGGAGTGGGATTGCTTATCAATTTCTTTCTTGGTTACCCATTGGCACTGGCATGCTGATCAATGTTTAACAGGCATCTCCCCAGGAGGGGAAATGATATATCATGTTTGCCCATCTCTGTGCGGGTGGATATCCCCACCATGGTTGATTTCAGATCATCAGTGTGATGTCACTGAACAGTGCATTTGGGTACAGATGCTCAGCCGCACACCATTCTGTGGCATTTCCACTATACAAACACGATAGATGTCAATAACCTAAGGAGCACAGACAATAGTAAAAGGTAGTAAAGTAATTAGGAAGTGATGAGTTTTGATTATTTTTTACCTATGTTTTAAATATACTTTAATTGTAGATTTATATAATATATATTTAATTTGGGCTTCCCTGGTAGCTTAGCTGGTAAAGAATCCACCAGCAATGTGGGAGACCTGGGTTCGATCCCTGGGTTAGGAAGATTCACTGGAAAAGGGCATGGCAACCCACTCCGGTATTCTTGTCTGGAGAATCCCATGGACAGAGGAGCCTGGCAGACTTCCATGATGGCTGCCTTTAACAACCAGCTCACGAAATTCCTGAAAAGGTAACAATCCACTCTCATGGGCTGGTCCAATCTGGTACAGCACACCACTGGTACTCTGGGGACACCTGGGTGGGACTAAACAAATCAGCCACCTGCCTGGTCTTGCCACTACAAAGACCTTTATTAGTTCTAGACTAAGAGACTCATGCTCTCTCCAGATAGTAGGATCAGTGTTCCCTCTAAACAGGAGATCCTGGGGGTCCGAAGGGGGCCAGGACCGGGGCAGCAGAATTTTAGCTGCTTTATTGGCTAGTTCCATCTGCTCTCAAGGCTGTCATCCCTGCCAAGTCCAGATGGTGCTGTCGGGCTATCAGAGTTCCCTACACAGCCCACCCTCCAGCCCCAGCCTTCTGACTCCCCTCACCCTCTGTTTGACAGATTTAATTCAAATCCTGGCGTCTCCTCCTTCCATTTGATGCAAAGCCAGTAAACCTTATATAGGAAGAGCCAAAGAAGCCAGGTGCTAAATCATCCAAGGTCACGCTGCTTCTCTGCTCTCAGCCTCCCAGTTGTCTGTGGCAGCCTTTCCTCTAGGAGTTTTCTAAGCCAGATACACCCTCTATATCTCACACTAGAGCATCACAGAATCTCGGGGATAGATGGGACCTTTCAGTCATTAAGCCTAAACCACAGCACGCTTGAGCAGCCACCAGCCCTGTCCCCTCCCTCTCCTGCATCTCTTTTCCCAGCTGTAAAGCTGCTGTCTGCCAGCTTTTATCCCTTGGCACTGAGCCATGATCACAAGCGGGAGCTGTTTGTGATTGCTGACACTGAAGGAAGCAAGAAGAGGAAAACTGCTGAAAGCCAGATCTGTGGTTAAGAGCTTCACTTTCAAGACTGTATTTATCTACCACATTTATAGGTGATGATGCAAAGGTTAAGCAAGATTAAGTGGCTTTCCTTAGGTCACATAAGCTGTAAGTTATCAAGCAAGGATTTGAACCTGGGTAACTCAAACCAGCACCGTTTACATCAATCTGTGTTGGCTTCCATAAAGCATGATGACCCTGACAGCTAGTGGTGATTATGGTGGTTGCCATACCTGGCTAGGGTAGTGGGAATGAACAGTGTATCACCCTAAGGGACAGCATTTGAGTTCCTCTTGAGGAGGGAGTGATCTTTGATTAGGAAAATGCCTCTAATAAGCCATGGTTGAAAGTGAAATCATGAAGGTAGGGGTGTTGGCAGGAATCAAATCTTAAAAAATCAAATCAAAAAAGGAATGACTGTGCTGCCATCCATGAGAACATAAATGGATTTGGTTTGTCCCAAAAAGGGCTTCCCGAGTTGCACCAGTTGTAAAGAACCTGCCTGCCAATGCACAAGATGTAAGGGATGTGGGTTCTATCCCTGGGTTGGAAAGATTCCCTGGAAGAGGGAATGGCAACCCACTCCACTATTCTTGCCTGGAGAATCTCATGGACGGGGGAGCTTGATGGGCTACAGTCCATAGCGTCACAAAGAGTTGGACACGACTGAATCGACTTAGCCCGCATGCACACAAGAAAGGAGACAGATATCATGTGGGGTGGAAGGTGAGTGGATTCTTCTGTAGGGTATCAAAGGAGTGTTTTATGAATGGGGGCTCCATGTCTGCATTGCTGTAAATGCTCCCATTTCCTCCCACATCACCAAAACACACACAGGCACCCATGCCCATGCTGACTCATTTGAATTTTGGTGTGCGTGGAAGTAGGGGTGAGAACGGTACATTTCAGCTGAGGCAGTGCAGAGATGAGACACCACTGTCGCTTAAAATGAGGAAGCAGAAGTCTGGAGTCAGCAGTAACTGCCCAAGATATAAACCCCTTAGAAATCACGGAGTTCCAAAGGCCCAGTTAGCAGACTTCTCTGGATCTCAAGGAGCAGGGGGTGTCCTCAGCTGACACACCAGCAGGCAAGAATCTCTTCTAGTGGCTGACTGTAAGGGGGATATCCTATGGACCTGTGAGTGGAAGGAAACCTTTGACTTTGCGGCTGGTTGCAAACAACATGTTTATTGATCAGGATTTCCCCTCAGGTGTGCCTGACAGGAGACGCTTAGGGCCTTTGTGCCCTCGGAACTCCATGCAGGGCCACTAAGACCTCTGGAAATCCAAGACATTCTTCAGTGAGGGAACATGAATCAAACTGGGGCCAAAGAAGCCTTCAGTCAGCTTGGCAGGGGCATTCTCTCACAACCCACCACTGATGCTGTAAGATGGGGCTGTATGCTCTTGGTTGGTCCACAGAAAGCACAGGTGATAAGCCAGCACGCACCTGGAAATCTCATATACACCTCTGCAGCTCTTACCTGAAAGTCACATCCAGGAGCTGAATCCTTCATGTCATGCTGATCCAGAGAAGGGGTTCAGCAGAAGGGGGATGGGTACAGGTTGGCTCCAGGATGGCAGCAAATATTGAGTGCCATGGAAGAACAGACACACCACTGGCAGTATGCCAAACCAGTGGGGAACCAGACTGCCTGCATCCCAGCCTTGCTGCTGACCAGCTAAGTGAACATGGTCTCCGGGATTCAGAATTCCATCTATAGAATGGGGACTGAACTGGTTCCAAAGCCCTGCTCCTCCGGTGGCCTCAAATCTGGCTCGGTGGGTGACCTTCTTAGTTTTACCTCTGAGCCCCAGTGAACATGAAACGGCAGAGCAAGTCTTCCCAACAAGGTTGGGATGCCAGCACAGGGCTTGGGATGCTGCCACAGGTCAGTGTGGGAGCTGCACCTGGAGAAGGAAGTGGAAAAGGCTTGAAGGGACAAGGTTTCCAAACTCAGCTGTGTGTTTCAGAAGGGCAGGCTGCAGTCTAGCCACAGACTTGGTAAGAAAACGTAGTACAGTTTTAAGAAAGGATTAAGACAACATATTCCTGAACTGGGGGTCTTCTAGGTGACAACATTTTAAGCCACATTCTGAGCTGGAGTTTCAGAAGCAGCCATAATCAGCCCCAGGTTTTCTACTAATGTTAGGCTACAGCAGCAGGTCCAGGAATGTTAACTCCAGGGAGAGTGAGAAGAGGGCTGCTGTCAGGGCTCTTTACAAAACATCGGCATAAAATAACAGCAGATAGAAGCCTGCTCACCTTCAGGTGCATAGGAAGTATTAGGCCATTTTGCTGACTTTGGATTCACCCTCTGACATGGCTCTGTGATCGCCTGCACATGGCTTTCTTTCTTGGTCATTCATTTCCAGGAGGGTCAGCTCTTACTTGAGTGATTGAAGCTAGCTGGTTCAATCTTCCTCTGATTTACATTAAGAGTATTCTCAAGACCAGCCTTCATCAGGACTTAAAAAAGGGATGTGTCTCTACTACTTCCACCAAGGCAGATGGAAATCCATGCATCTCATTTTCTTTATACAGAATAGTTTCTAATCTAATCAGTAGGTTAGATCCCTAACTCTAATCAATACATATTCATGATTCTTTCATTCAAACAACTCACCAAAGAGCCATTTCTTCCTTTTCCCACTAGAGTTCCAGATGATCCCAACTCACCACTTCCACCAAAATGTCACAAAACTATCCCAGACCTTTCTCCTTCTCTTTCTTCCTCATCCCTTCCCCAGTGGTCATGGAATCCCCTTTGAGTTGGGAGCACTGAGTCTGCAATTGTGACTAATGACTTATGATCCACTTACACTGTTGATCAGACCCCCAAGACCTAAAGTCCCGAATCCACCTTCAAGGAGGGATACCCATACCCCTCAGCAATCAGACAAACAGCATGAAGACATTTTTCCCAAGTGCAGAATCATATATATTCTGAGTGACTGAGCTATTGGCATTCAAGTTTTGACCAGTTTCAAGATGCTACTACCAGATAATGGGAAGACTGTATACAGACACCGCAATTTATGTTACAGAAGGAAGACTGTGAGTTGATATACCAGTCAAGAGTTTCAGGTTATATACAATACATCCAGAAGGCTGAATACATTACTCCTTTCAGGTCGTAAGACCTCTGAGAAGCTGCATCCATTTTCAGGCCCCCCACCACTGTTTAGCGTGCTAATGCCAAAAATTTATGGTCTCTTTCTTCAACTCCTCCCAGAGGAGGGGTGATAGGAAACTGTTAAAAACCAGATGCTGGAGGCATTTCTCTACCACCTCCCACATAATGCAGTCTCATTAATTAAATCACTTCAACCTCAAAGCACACCGCCCTCAAGAGGTAAATAAAATAGGCATATCCCCTATCAGAAAAATGGAAAAATCGAGGTCAGAGTCAACTTGTTTGTATAGGGTTATCAGCTGTTGAAGGGGAGAGTCAGAACGAGGAGCTGGCTCTGTGCCCCATGTTCCCTCCAGCAGGCCCTGTGGGCAGCTGTGACGAGGGCGGCCCAGCCATCTGGCCGAGGCTCGCAGGGCCCACAGCCAAAGTGGGAAATCCTGGAGCAAGACTACGACCCAGCTGTGCCCCAGCTTCCTCTGTTTCTAGACAGGGCTGGGTTCCGAGCAATGATGCCAATGACTACAGATGTCACTGGCAGCTGGAAAACAGGCCCTTTTGACAACTCTGGAAGCATCCTCTAGCTGCTCTGCTCAGGATGGGGCCCACTATCACCCCTTAGATAAAATGGAGAGACTGAGGTTACACTAAACTGTGGGAAGGAGTGGATGCAGTTTCCAGAAGGTCATCACTTGGTTCAGGTTTACATAGAAAACATCTGGCCAGTTCCAACGAGAACAGACCTAGAACCATTCTTCTAAACCCACCCTGAGTGGTAAAGATAAGGTACATGTCTTAACCTATATAAAGGTGAAGGATTATCATTTTTCAACTCTACAGACACATGACTGGGGTTACAGCTCAGTGGCATGCACCTTATGTTGGCTGTATTTAAACTACTATTGTGGAGTGCGACGTCTTCATTACACGGTGTCAGTTTTCAGTTGTACAACTGTTACTTAGTGAGATCTGATTTTAGCCACAGTATTTTCAAAGCCAGTTTCCATTTAAATGTGTTGTGAAAGAAAATGGACTAGTTTGACTTTACACACATTTTACATTACAGAAGTTCAGGAATTCATACACCCAAATGGGTTGTTGCTGCCTTCAAACTAGTCACCTTGGGAAGATGTGTGTTTAGTCGAGGGAAGCTGGCCTTACTCAGAACATTTCTAGAACCCTCCTTGGAGCTATCCACCTGTAAGCTTCCTTAATGGTCTTTGTCCTTTAAGGGTAGATTTCTTTTTTGAGGAATGATTTTTTAACAGCCAAAGAGCATTAGAAGATAAGTCTGATTAAGTAAAATGACTGATGGAGCTTGGGATGACCTCTGGGGAGGAGTGGTGTAAAAAATGAGGTCTGACTACAAGGTGGTGAGGCCTCTTTTCTTGCATGGCTTCAAAGATAATTCCAAAGAGGAAGTCTATGTGGTCTTGGCACATGGAACATTGCAGCTCAAGAGTAAGGTCTCCCAAGGAAGTAAGTATGATCAGGGTGACTCTTGAGTGCATATGTTCTAGTTTATTTGGTTAAAAAGGTAGCCGTGTTCATTTCTGTCATACTTCATACAAGCAGAAACGGAAAACTCCATCTCTGTGATTTCTCCCAAGGGAAGGGTCATCATCTACTGCTAGAAGAGTTAAAATGGAAAGCACTTGGTGTCATGTCAACATTATCCACTTCCCTTCACCATCCCCCCATAAGATGTGCAATGAGTTGTCCTTGATACCTGAGTCTCCCCAGTGTAGAAAAGTGAGTAAAGACAGAGGTCTCTGGAACCTGGGAAAGACTAGTATGTCAATGGGACTGGAGTGTGTTTCCAATGGCTCTATCTACCCAACAGGCCCACAACACCAACTCGTATAAGAAAATCTCCTATAGCTAAGTACACAAAGTTTCAGCAGAGGAAGTGGGGGAATGATTAGTTTTCAGTAGCTCTCTAGGATTAAAAACCCACTGGCTTCTGATGTCAAGTGAACAGGAGTCCACTGAAAAGAAGTCCATGGTGTTCTAGTGCACGCTTAAGGAAGGTAGTGTGTGGCCACTAGCTCATTGAAATGCATTTCCAGCTGAGGCCAAAGGCAGCAAAGGTGCAGGAGGCTGCGGGGGCTGGCGTTAGTTGAAGCAGGGTCTATATACTTGGCAAAGCAGTTTGTAGAAAGCCCCAGTTACAGAGCAGGATGTCTGCCAACCACTGAAGTCAAAGGACACTCAATTTCACTTTCTACAAAGTGCTTCATTGAAGATGCTAATGAGGAAGCTCCCTTTGAAACACCATATCCTGAGTGTCAGAGAAATATGGTCAAGACGGTGATTGATGGGTAGCAGAGACTGATTCTTTAACAGCAATGGGACTGTGTATTCTCTGAGCATCTCTCTCTCACACACACAGGCACACACACACTCTCTTAATGAAGAGCAGACAACTGCAGTCACATTCCACTTCTTCTGCACATGTCTCTGTCGGGCGGTTGCTCTTTTGTACAGTATCTCCAGGAGCAGTTCCAGCTTAATGGGTTCCACAGCTAAAAGCCAAAGCACAGCAGAGAGTCAGTGCCCCAAGTCAGCTGTGACATCCAAGTGCTTGCGGCAGACATCGGTCTCAAATCAATCAGTCGGGATGCTGTTCTCGGTGAGGGTTTTTATATTAGTGTTTCTAAAAACCACAAAGCTAGGCCATTTGCTTAAATCATCGTTAGAAAGAATGCTGAGTGCCCAGATGGGATTTCTAGTTTCTGTGCAAATGAAATCACACTAGTCCAGATTTTATTCGCTCAAAACTACTAGGGAAGCAGTAGGATTTGGTTTCAGTGCTGCCAAAAAGCAGGAATTTACTTAAGTTTTAATTCGGAAGCAATCCTGGTGTTAATGTTGTAGCTGGGGTCAGGCAGCATGGGGGCCGGGGCGCCCGCTGTGCTGGCCGAGGAAGCCCGGACCTCTCCCAGTTCAGGCTCACTCTCGCTGGAGGTAGACCCGCTGTTGATGGCGTAGACGCTCTCCGCGACTCCCTGAGCTGAAGCACAGCCATCTGGCTCTTTCTTCTCCCTGGGGCTAGACAAGCCTGGGAGGACGGCCATCTTCCCGGCCTGCCTGTTGGGCAGCAGGGACATGGTGTAGTCTGCAATGATCCCGCCCACATCTAAGTTGCATGCCTGGTCGAAGGCTAGGAAGCCCACATTGGCATTTGCCTCACACACCACGAAGGAGCCATCGTCCATGATGAGAAGATCGATGCCACAGAAGTCCATGCCCAGGATGTTGGACACCTGGATAGCCAGCTGCTTGCCTTGCTCCGTCAGCGGGCACATGACGCCCACACCACCTGTGGGCAAATCACAGCGGTGTGACGGTGACACTGTAACTGAGCAGGACCCTATGGGGGCTTCCCGGAACAGACCCCCGCCCATGTTCTCCGCCTGCCTTTTGAATGTAGAAAAACTTTAGTCAGAGAATAAATTTAATCAGAGAAGTGAGAACATGCAGAAAGAAAGGAAAACAGTCCAGCAAGACAAAATAATAATACTTGAGCCATTAAACAAAGAAAGGACCTTTAGCTCTCCCTCAGGGACTATAGATAATATTCTGAGCCATGTCCTTTGAGTTGTTTGCAAATACTGAAACCCTCACCAGGTCAAAGAAGTTAACTGTATGCTGTCCACAAGCATGTAGACCCCAGACCAGTAGGAACCAGAAGGCTGATGATGCTGAGTCCCCATTATCTCATCACTGACCAATAAGAAGAATGTCCATGAGCTGATCATACCCAGCTCCTTGAACACTATGAGACTCCTCACTACCCCCTCCAGGGTGGAACACACAGTCCTGTGGGCATTAGCCCTCTGTGGCCCCCTTTGCCTGGCAAAGCAATAAAGCTATTTCTTTCTGTGCTGTGCTTGCTTAGTTGTTCAGTTGAGACCCTCTGGACTGTAGCCCACCAGGCTCCTCTGTCCATAGCATGCTCCAGACAAGAATACTGGAGTGCGTTGCCATGCCTTCCTCCAGGGGATCTTCCCAACCCAGAATTGAACCCAGGCCTCCCACATTGCGGGTGGATTCTTTACCGTCTGACCCACCAGGGAAAGTCCAAGAATACTGAAGCGGGTAGCCCATCCCTTTTCCAGGGGAACTTTCTGACCCAGGAATCAAGCCAGGGTCTCCTGCATTGCAGGCAGATCTTTACCAACTAAGTTACCTATAGAATTCCTTTCTACTTCTCCCAAAACTCTGTCTCTGAGATTTAATCCATCCCCAGTGTACAGAGGCCAAATTCTGGCAACAATACCAGACACCAACTGATGAATCAAATGACCTTTCAAAGGAAGGGGGGTATGCTGGTGAGAGGTAGCGAAATGGGCACTTTTATTACTCACAAAAGGTCTGCGTGGAAATCAGGACACTCTTTGAGAAAGTAATATGAAAATAATAATCTTCTCTAGAGTTTTAAAAAAATGTTTATATTCTCTGACCCAGTCAATCCACCATGAAGGAAATAATCTTATATAATAGGGAAAAAAGCTTTATGCACAAATATGCTGATGGCAGTTATTCAAAATACTGGAAAATCAAAATGCTGGTACATAGTAGTCATTCGATATTTGTTAATGAGTAAATAAAATACTATCATCTAAGTAGCTCACAATAGAAGAAAGGAGCATAGTTTACAACCATTACTAAAAATGATGGTGAATTTGAAATCACATGGGAAAATATTAACACTTGAAAGGTATAAAGGCTGTGTAGTATGACCATAATTATGCCAAAAAAAACCCAAAAACCCAAACCATTGTCAGAAACAACACCATCAAAATGTTAACATTGGTTGTCTCTAGATGGTGGGATTAATGATAAATATCTTTTTTCATTTGACTGTGCCATATTTCCTAACTTTTCTACATTGAGGATGCATTAGAAGAAACAAAATTAACTTATTATTTTCTGAGAGAGGCTTGTGATACAAAAATCCCACACCAAGAGAGAGTCTGCTTACTTGTACTTGTTAAAAAGCTAAGACCTCTGATTTAATTGTCTCCCTTTAGTCTTCCTGCAAAGATAACACTTGGGACTTCCTTGGTGGTCCAGTAGGATAAGAATTCGCCTGCCAATTCAGGGGACACAGGTTAGATCCCTGGTCCAGGAAGATCTCACATGCCTCAGGGCAACTAAACCCTGTGCCCACAACTACTGAAGCCCGTTCTCTAGAATCTGTACTCTGCAACAAGAGAAGCCACTGTAGCAAGAAGCCTGTGCACTGAGAGGAAGAGGAGCCCCCACTCACCACAACCAGACAAGCCACTGCAAAGCAACAAAGACCCAGCATAGCCAAACAAATAAGTCAAGTGGTTAAAAAAAAATGACAACTTACAAACACAACACTTGTATTCTCATAAACTGATGACTTACACCTTAACTCTGCCTCTCCACCACTTATTACATTGTATGAGGAAAAGGTTATTAAGCAGCTTTAAAACAGTTCATAAAAAAAAAAAAAGCAATATGAATAAATTACAAAGTTGTGGTATTTTCCAGTTAAAGAATGAATTTTGTGAAGCAACTGAAAAAGACAAACAGATAGTACATAAGGTTTGATACTGTGGCAAGACATAGGAGTGTCATGAAAATTAAATGAGATAATATACTAGGTACAGTGTCAACCTTAGCCTAGCATTTGCTTCTATCACAGCACTTTAGTCACTGTACCTTACAATGATCTGTTTATACGTCTTCTTCTTTACTGGACTATAAGCTTCCTGAGGGTGAGGACTCTCATTAATCCTTACATTATCGGCATCTACCCAGGAGCCCACTCTGGGAGACTGCTCAACCACACTCCAGTTGAAGGACTGGATTGGTGTTTTGGCCTCCTCATTAGTCACCAGACTTGATACACTCATCTGGCAATTTAGGAAATAACAACTGGGTATTTTTTCACATTGCCAATAAATTCCACTCATGACAATAGTTGACAACAGCTTTCTGTAATGAACATAAGAATTTCCATGCCCTCGGGACCATCTCTATTCACCACAACAGAAAACAAGCCTTATCAACAGGTCAATGGGATGGGTTTATGCATTTGACCCAAATAAACTGCAGCTTTCTAATAGCATCAAATATAGAAGAAAAACACAAAGAAAAAAAAAAGAAATACAATTTCAATTGTCAATGCAAGGTAAAAGCATATGCTCTGTCTCCTGCATTACCTTGGTTTACTTCTCACTCTCTTCCATTTTTTTGTTTTTGGCCATAACACATTGCTCTCAGGAGTTCCCAGACCAGGGATTGAACTCATGCCCTCAGCAGTGAAAATGCAGAGTCTGAACCACTGGAACCCCAAGGAATACCCTACTGCCTTAGTTTTAGACTCCTTACTTCAGCCTGAGCTGTTGCCAGTTTCCAAAATCAGCTCCCCTGCCTCCCTCCTATGCCTTCAATCCATCCTCTTTCCAGACATCAGTTTTTCTCAATCACCAGATCTCCTGTTGCTCCTTGTTTAAAGGGAGTTCACATTGCAGTGTCCTGACGTTCCCTGGTTTGACCTCCGACACGGCCCTTATACCCACCTGTCCCCCACCTGGAGTGCTTACTGCTAAGGGAAAGGGCTTGCTTCTAATTCCTCTCTGTGACCCTGGCACCTCGCAGAGGGTCTGATAGGACAGGAGGGATCAAGACACCCTGACTGGGTGCAAACATCCCGAGATGGTGAAGGACAGGGAAGCCTGGCGCGCGGCAGTCCATGTGGTCACAAACAGGTGGACACGACTGAGCAACTGAACAACAAAACATCCTGGTGAAAAACCCCGGTGGCTTCCCCCAACCAACAGTCCCACTCTGAGCTTCGGTGCCTCACCGAGAGAGCAGTTGCTCTGCATCCGTCCATCTGTGGAGCAGCGAAGCATGGAGCCTATCACCTGGCCGCCGACCACCACCACCCGGATGTCCTTGCCGTGGGACTCCTTCACGTACTTCTGGAACAGGTAGGGCACGTCGTGGCGGATCAGGTGGCAGATGTCTGAGAGGTGGTGTTTATCTCTTGCGAGAAAAACACCTTTTCCTTTAAAAAGAAAGACAAACAGCAAAAAGAGGAGTTAGACACGCCTCTGAGTACAGTCCTTGCCATCCCACCTCCCGGTCCAGAGTCAACCATTCTTTCCCAACCTGCCTCACTCTGGCCCCTTCAGCTTCTCTGAGTTGACTCTTGTGTCTTCTCAAATGGCCATCAAATTTTATTTTCCCTGGGTTTTACTCACCTCCCTCTCTGTTCACAATGGTTTTTTTTTTTCCCCAAAAATGAAATAAAAATGTATTCCAGAAACACACAGAAGAGGCCAAAAGAAAATCTTAAGAATCTAGTTAATTCGGGTCCAAAACTGGAGGATGCTGACAGTTCATGTCTCACTCACTTTTGTTTAAATCCCCAAAACTTACACCATGTCAATCAATGTTTATGGAACATAATTAATTGAACATACTTTAGAGAAATTCCCAGTTGAGATGGAGACAGACCACAAAAGATAATGACACAGCCTGATATGGCATTAGGAGAGGTCAGTGCTGAATACTATTGGAGTTCAAGAAGTAGCCACTGCCAGACGTCCTGAACTTTCAAACATGAGAAATGCATTATTTGGCTATATCCATTTAATTCTAAAAGGAATGACCCATACTTCTATTGATATCTGGGGAAGGCATTTGTACTTGATTCCAAATTTTTTATTTTCTGCCTGAATCACTTACGTTTTTGAATTACTTGACATCTGCTTTTCCACTTGCACATTAGCTAACAGATCTGAGCAGGGGGGCCTGATGGGTTTCCTCTACAAATCTGACATGAACATACTGTACCCTGAACCTTGTTAGCAAATATGGAACAAAGAGATGGTCTTCCTAAGATCTGTTACTACCTTAAAAAGAGTGGGACATTTCTGAAGTCTCAAAAAAAAGAGGGATGGGTATCAGTCCCCAGTGGTGAATAACGTAAAAAAGTAACCTCCAAAACATGGCTGGTTCATTGGACATTTGGCACCAGGAGATCTGGCATCTGGCAGCAGATGGCAGGGATTCAATGATAGGCACTGGGAGAATTTTCAGCAGAAATGGGGGCTAAAAATAGGTTCCTTGGTTCCTGGCACAGAGGTTCCAATATGGGGCTTAGTCTGCAGTTAATTAAGGAGCTACAGTTTTAAAGCAAGGAGGGAAAAAACTAGGGTAGGGTGGGGGGAAGAGTACGAAGATTATTTAATCATCTATTGTGTGCCAAATACTTTATATTTTTAAATTATATCTTTCATATTTCATGCTAGCTCTGTGAAGGCATTAGGACAAGTATAGCTATTTTTGTTTGACAGAAAAGGAAAATTAGGGCCCACAAGATTAGTAACTTTCTCAAGGGCACATCTTGCATGATGAGTCCACAGCCTTCTTGAGATTTATTTCCATATACCAGAGTCTAACAACTGCTACAACTTTGTTCACTCCCTATCCACTGTTCCTCAGATGCTGTGTGTTACAACCAAACTGAAAATGAAATTAAGAACAGCATTTCACTTACAATAGTATCAAAAGGAATACATGTAGCCAAACAGGTTCAAGACTTATTCACAGAAAACTACAAAACATTTTTGAAAGAAATTAAAGACTGAAATAAGTGGAAAGACATTCCATGTTCAAAAAATGGAAGACAATATTGTTAAGATGGAAATACTCCTCAAACTGACCTACAGATTCAATGTAATCCCCACCAAAACTCCAACTTCCTTTTACTGCAGAAATTGATATGCTGACCCTAAAATTTATATGTAAATTTATGGGGCTCCAAATAGCCAACACAATCTTGAAAAAGAAGGACAAAGGTGGAGGACTTGAACTTCCCAATTTCAAAACTTTCTACTGGTGGCTCAGATGGTGAAAGAATCGGCCTGCAATGCGGGAGACCCGGGTTTGATTCCTGGGTCGGGAAGATCCCCTGGAGAAGGGAATGGCAACCCACTCCAGTATTCTTGCCTGGAGAGTCCCATGGATAGAGCAGCCTGGTGGGCTCCACACCGTCCATGAGGTCGCAAAAAGTCAGACATGACTTCGTGACTAAGACACACATGCACACACAACAGTGTGGCATAAGGATACACATATAGATCAATGAAACAGAACTGAGAACCCAGAATAAACCCTCATTCAGATGGTCAATTTTGGATTTTTGACAAGAGTTCCAAGAGCATTCAGTGGAGAACCAACAGTCTCTTCAATAATAATACCAGGAAAACTGGATATCCACAGGCGAATGAAATTTGACTCCATCACACCATATACAAAAATTAATTCAAAATGGATCAAGCACTCCAAATGTAAGGGCTAAAACTGTAAAACTCTTAGAAAGAAAAATAGGTGTAAATCTGTATGACCTTGGATAAGGCAAGCACAAAATGACATCAAAAGCACAAGTAATCAAAAGAAAAAATTGAACTTCATCAAAATCAAAACCTTCTGTACATCAAAGGATGCTATCAAAAAAAGTGAAAAGATGACCTACAGAGTAGGAAGAAATCATGCTCAGATTATGTATCTGATAAGAGTGTAGTAACCGCAATATAGAAAGAACTCTAAAAAATTTAATAAAAAGATCAGTAAACCAACTGAAAATGGGCAAAGAATTTGAAAAGTCATCTTTCCAAAGAAGATACCAAAATGGACAATAAAATGAAAAGATGTTCAACATTAGTCATTAGGGAAATACAAATCAAAATCATAGTAAGATACCACAAACACCCACTAGGATGGCTATAATAAAAACAAATTACACATTTAAAAGTTGCTGAGAGTAAATCTTAGAAGTTTTTATAAAAAGGAAAAAAATTCTGCATCTATGACAGATATTAACTTACTGTGATCATTTCACAATATATACAAATACTGAATCACTATGATGTACACCTGAAACTAATATATTGTTACACGTCAATTATACCTCAATTAAAAAAAGATTTTAAAAATAAATCTGTAAAATAGACCTATACATTACTAATGCTTGGCAAACATGCATTTTTGTTCTTTTTAGTTTGTGACTTGTTTTTATGGTGGAGCTATGGTGACTATTTACATCACTTGCCTAGGCCAATTAATATATCTAAAATAAAAGTTTTATTTAGTATGTGGTGAAAATAGAACTCTCATACATTGCTGGTAGGGACATAAATTGGCATAACTGTTGTGGAACATCATTGTAGGGAAACATTGGTAGTTTCCCTAATGTTAAACACAGAGTTACCATATGACCCTGCAATTCCATTCTTAGGTATATATATACCTAAGCGAAATGAAAACATATGTTCACACATATGTGCATGAAAGTTCACATCAGCATTATTCATAATAGCCACAAAGTAAAACAACTCAAATGCCCATCAATGGATAACAGATAAACAAAATGTGGCATATCCATATAAAATATTATTGAGTCATAAAAGGGATAAAAAACCGATCCATTCTACAAAATGGATGATCCTTACAAACATTACACTAAAAGAGGCAGACACAAAAGGCCACATATCATGTGGTTCCATTGACAGGAAACATCCAAAGGAGGCAAATCCATAGAAACAGAAAGTGGATCAGGTGTTGCCAGGGACCCGGGGAGGCACCGCTCTGACTGACCTTTGACAAGCACAGGTTGCTTCCGGAGGTGATGGAAATATTGTGGAATTAGGTAGTGGGGGCTACCCTGCTGGTTCAGACAGTAAAGAATCTGCCTGCAATGCAGGGGACCTGGGTTCGATCCCTTGGTCAGGAGATCCCCTGGAGAAGGAACTGGCTACCCACTCTGCTATTCTTGTCTGGAGAATTCCATGGACAGAGGAGGAGCCTGGCAGTCTACAGTCCACCGGGTTACAAAGAATTGGGCATGACTGAGTGGCTAACATTTATTTACACAATGGTTGTACTGAAAAGTAAAAATACTAAAATTCTCATTATTGTACAACATAAAATGGTACATTTTTTGTTTTATGAATTATCTCTTAATTTTTAAAATATCTAAAAGTACTACATCTGCTATTTAGTTTATTTATCGTCTGTCTTACCTTTCTACAACGTGAGCTCCTTGAGGGCAGGAAGTTTTGTTCTGTTCCTTTCTGTGTCCCCCTGGCACTTTGAGGGCACTCAATAAATATCGGTTGAATTTTATTTCATGTATACTTCACCACAATAAAAAACTAGTTGAGACACTGCATTTCTGCACTGCAGTATATCTGAACAGTATTCAGAGCCCCACCTCACCATCCCAACTCATTTCTCTTACTCCTCAACTCTTTCCCCAGGTTGCTTTGCCCACCCTGGCTTCTGCATGCTGCTTACCCAGTTCAAATTCCACATTCCAACTGAAGTCTCCTTTCCTTCCACTGAAGCCTTCCCTGCCTCAGGGCAGAGCGGACCCCTCCCTCCGTGAGGCTGAAACAGGCGCAAGGACCTGCAAGCCACAATGCATCACCCTGCAATGCAACATCTCTACCCTCTACACAGCGAAGACCAAGAGCAGGGTGTGTGTCAGGCTCACGGAAATCGCTCGTCCCGTGCCCACCCGGGGTACCTCCTGTCACTCCAGATGCCCTGAGCAGTAAAGGATGCCATCTGGGGTGTCATCAGGAGGTACCCGCTCACATACCAGGGGAGGGGAGCTGCTTTCAGCCGCACACATCCTCTCAACTACTGCGTCCTGAGCAACGTAGGAGGTCCTGGGGA
Organism: Muntiacus reevesi; assembly: GCF_963930625.1. Lineage (NCBI taxonomy): Eukaryota > Metazoa > Chordata > Mammalia > Artiodactyla > Cervidae > Muntiacus > Muntiacus reevesi. Next base: position 162,426,721 of record NC_089249.1, read on the forward strand.
CAGAGATGGGCAGGACCAAGTTCCCACCTCTGAGCAGCTGCAGTCAAAAAGGGGGAAAGGCACAGAAATCTATACCTGTCCTAAAGTGTAGTACTATGCTGGAGGCAAGGATGAAGCGCTTCGGAAACACAAAGGGAAGAGTGATTAACTTTGGAAGAGAGGGAAGGAGACCAGGGTTGTGGAGGGAGAAGAAACGATGTGAAGTTGGCTTTAATGCACAGGCAGAAGCTCACTGGAGCACAGAGGAAGGCAGGGTCCCCAGAAAAGGGAAGAGAACAAAGATTTTTTAAGAGAGCAGGAGACACAGTCTGGTCTAGAATGGATTATGGAGTGTTCAGGGGGCCAGAGAAGGCTGCCAAGGAAGGTGGACACTGTTCCCCCAGGGTGAGGAATAGGAACTGTGTCTAACAGGCAACACAAGCTCTTCGGAAGGTTGTTCAGCAAAGGGGTGACAAGAAGAGATCTTTGCTCCAGAGAAACTGCTTCCACAAAGACAAGAGGATGCACTGGCAGTGGAGCTCGGGGAATCAGTCAGAACCAAGTCAGGAGTCTACTACGAGAGTCTAGGGAACGGCCGGCAAGGGTGTGGCCAAAGCTAGAACAGTGGGGACAGAGCTAAGGACTACACCACAAGCTCCGCCAGGGGGCGCTCCGTCCCTCCGAGCAGCGCTCCTGCAGCTCGGGGGCGAGGGTCTCGTCCAGGCAGAGCTGCCGCCCAGTCAGAAGCCGGGGCAGGGGGCACTGACCCCGGTGTCCCCGCGTGCTCTTCACCACCACCGGGTAGCCCAGCGGCTCGGCTTCATCGATCATCTTCGAGAAGTCTTCATGTCCACCTGCCAAGAAAAGCAAAAGTCAGAGAAGGTGAGGCTGATGGTTGGGGGGGCTCTGTGGGAATTCTTTAGAGGCCTCGCGTCTCTCTGATTAAGGCAATTTGAACCCATTCCATCCGACAGACTATGTGTTTTGTATCTGTCATCTAAAAGGTGGGAGCAGAGAGATATGGTAAGCGGCATTATCATGGCCTTCTACGTGGCAGAGGCTTCACATGCTGCAGTCCATGTCATCGTCATGACAAGCCCACGGGCAGGGCAGGGATTTTTTTCCCCCTTATCATGGCTGGGGTAGGCAGATCTCTAAGAAGGCCCCCGAGATTCCCACCTGCTGGTGTACATGCCCTGTATAAGCCCCCTCCTAAGTGCAGGAGGGGCCAGTGACTATGCTGGGGGAGCATTCCTGTGATCAGGCTAATAATCAGTTGACTCGAATTAATTAAAAGGGAGATATTCTTGGTGGGCCCTGTCCTAATCAGGGGAGCCCTGTAAAAGAAGGTGAAGCAGCAGAGAAACGCTCCTGCTGGCCTTAGGGGAGTGAACTGCCATGCTGGAGGGAAGTCCATGTGACAGGGCCAGGCGGGCCGCCTCTAGGAGCTGACAATGGCCCTAAGTTAACAGGCAGCGGAGAGCGGGGACCTCAGTCCTACAGCTATGAGGAACTGAATGCCAACTAGTGAGCCTGGAAGACCCCAGACTTCAGCCTACTGAGACCTGAGTATAGCACCTGGCTATGCCATAGCTAGACTTCAGACCTTCTGAAAATGGGAGTTGGTAAACGGGTGTTTTCTAAGCTGCTGAGTTTTCAGTAGATTGTTGTACAGAGGTAGAAAACCATTATCTAAAGAAACCAAGTCTGGGATTTGTCTCATCCAAGGTTAAGGCATGACTGAATTGGCTCCACTATACACTTTTAAGCCTTCATTTAAAAACTATGAATATTAATATGTATTAAAATCCTTCTAAATTGTTTTATAAGCTTCCTTGATTTCCTACACCTTTGCATCTTTGTTGTTGTTGTTTAGTCGCTAACTTCTGTCTGACTTTTGCGTCCCCATGGACTGTAGCCCACCAGGCTCCTCTGTCCATGGTATTTCCCAGGTGAGAATACTGGAGTGGGATGGCATTTCCTTCTCCAGGGGATATTCCCTACGCAGGGATCAAACCCACGGCGTTGGCATTACAGGCAGATTCTTTACCACTGAGCCAACAGGGAAGCCCTTTTCTATCTTTAAAGGACCATTATTCTTCCTACCACAGGTGTTACAGTTCATCAATTTTTTTGCAAAGCAAAATACTCTGAAATACTAATAAGACCTGTCACCAAAGTGCTAATGATTTTTAAAAATGTAAAGCAGCATACAGAGGCAACGCAGGTAAACAGGGGCATCATCACAGTGAAAACATTTTATAAGAAGAGAACTCCTAGCTTCCTGATATTCACTGATAAAGGTAACTCCTCCCTAACCGTCTTTTTGTCCTTCCCTAGAATACAACGCAAGGAAGGCCCTTTATTTATTTATTTATGGCTGCATGTTATGTGGAATCTTAGTTCCCCAACCAGGGACGGACCTGCACCCCTTGCATTGGAAGTATGGAGTCTTAATCACTGGAGTGCCGGGGAAGTCCCAAGAGGGATTTTTCTTATCTGAGGCCATCCCTGCATCTGGGCCATAGACCCCTTTCCCTCTCACCTCCTCAGGGATTTTGCAACATTAAATGTCCTCCCTCTGCTGTATCTTCCACCTCTCAGTTCAGAATGGCAGCTGCATTTAAAACATGCTCAGTTGTCTCCCATCTTAAACAAACAAAACCCATTCCTTGACCCTGAATCATCCCTTAATTACAACCTTGAAGAAAGTAGGGAAAACCACTAGACCATTCAGGTATGACCTAAATCAAATCCCTTACGATTATACAGTGGAAGTGAGAAACAGATTTAAGGGACTAGATCTGATAGAGTGCCTGATGAATTATGGACGGAGGTTCACGACACTGTACAGGAGACAGGGATCAAGACCATCCCCAAGAAAAAGAAATGCAAAAAGCAAAATGGCTGTCTGAGGAGGCCTTACAAATAGCTGTGAAAAGAAGAGAAGCCAAAAGCAAAGTAGAAAAGGAAAGATATACCCATTTGAATGCAGAGTTCCAAACAACAGCAAGGAGAGATAAGAAAGACTTCCTCGGTGATCAATGCAAAGAAATAGAGGAAAACAATAGAACGGGAAAGACTAGAGATCTCTTCAAGAAAATCAGAGATACCAAGGGAACATTCCACGCAAAGATTGGCTCAATAAAGGACAGAAATGGTATGAACCTAACAGAAGCAGAAGATATTAAGAAGAGGTGGCAAGAATACACAGAACTGTACAAAAAAGATCTTCATGAGCCAGATAATCACGATGGTGTGATCACTCACCTAGAGCCAGACATCCTGGAATGCAAAGTCAAGTGGACTTTAGGAAGTATCACTATGAACAAAGCTAGTGGAGATGATGGAATTCCAATTGAGCTATTTCAAATCCTAAAAGATGATGCTATGAAAGTGCTGCATTCAATACGCCAGCAAATTTGGAAAACTCAGCAGTGGCCACGGGGCTGTAAAAGGTCAGTTTTCATTCCAATCCCAAAGAAAGGCAATGCCAAAGAATGCTCAAAACTACCACACAATTGCACTCATCTCACACGCTAGTAAAGTAATGCTCAAAATTCTCCAAGCCAGGCTTCAGCAATACATGAACCGTGAACTTCCAGATGTTCAAGCTGGTTTTAGAAAAGGTAGAGGAATCAGAGATCAAATTGCCAACATTTGCTGGATCATTGAAAAAGCAAGGAAGTTCCAGAAAAACATCTATTTCTGCTTTATTGACTATGCCAAAGCCTTTGACTGTGTGGATCACAATAAACTGTGGAAAATTCTGAAAGAGATGGGAATACCAAACCACCTGACCTGCCTCTTGAGAAATCTGTATGCAGGTCAGGAAACAACAGTTAGAACTGGACATGGAACAACCGACTGGTTCCAAATAGGAAAAGGAGTACGTCAAGGCTGTATATTGCCACCCTGCTTATTTAACTTCTATGCAGAGTACTTCACGAGAAATGCTGGGCTGGATGAAGCAAGAGCTGGAATCAAGATTGCTGGGAGAAATATCAATAACCTCATATATGCTGATGACACCACCCTTATGGCAGAAAGTGAAGAAGAACTAAAGAGCCTCTTGATGAAAGTGAAGGAGGAGAGTGAAAATGTGGGCTTAAAGCTCAACATTCAGAAAATTTAAGATCATGTCATCCGGTCTCATCACTACATGGCAAACAGATGGGGAAACAGTGAGAGATTATTTTTTTTGGGCTCCAAAATCACTGCAGATGGTGACTGCAGTCATGAAATTAAAAGATGCTTACTCTTTGGCAGGAAAGTTATGACCAGCCTAGACAGCACATTAAAAAGTAGAGACATTACTTTGCCAACAAAGGTCCATCTAGTCAAGGCTATGGTTTTTCCAGTAGTCATGTATGGATGTGAGAGTTGGACTATAAAGAAAGCTGAGTGCACCCAATGTTCATCGCAGCACTGTTTATAATAGCCAGGACATGGAAGTAACCTAGATGCCCATCAGTAGACTAATGGATAAGGAAGCTGTGGTACATATACACCGTGGAATATTACTCAGTCATTAAAAAGAATTCATTTGAGTCAGTTCTAATGAGATGGATGAAACTGGAGCCCATTATACAGAGTGAAGTAAGTCAGAAAGATAAAGACCATTACAGTATACTAACACATATATATGGAATTTAGAAAGATGGTAATGATAACCCTATATACAAAACAGAAAAAGAGACACAGATGTACAGAACAGACTTTTGGACTCTGTGGGAGAAGGCGAGGGTGGGATATTTCGAGAGAACAGCATTGAAACATGTATATTATCTAGGGTGAAACAGATCACCAGCCCAGGTTGGATGCATGAGACAAGTGCTCGGGCCTGGTGCTCTGGGAAGACACAGAGGGATCGGGTAGAGAGAGAGGTGGGAGGGGGATTGGGATGGGGAGTACATGTAAATCCATGAGTGATTCATGTCAATGTATGACAAAAACCACTACAATATTGTAAAGTAATTAGCCTCCAACTAATAAAAATAAATGGAAAAAAAAAAAAAGAAAGCTGAGTTGAAAAGAATTGATGCTTTTGAACTGTGGTGTTGGAGAAGACTCTTGAGAGTCCCTTGGACTGCAAGGAGATCCAACCAGTCCATCCTAAAGGAGATCAGTCCTGAGTGTTCATTGGAAGGACTGATGTTGAAGCTGAAACTCCAATACTTTGGCCACCTGATGCAAAGAGCTGATTCATTTGAAAAGACCCTGATACTGGGAAAGATTGAGGGCAGGAGGAGAAGGGGATAACAGAGGATGAGATGGTTGGATGGCATCACTGACTCAATGGAGATGAGTTTGAGTAAACTCTGGGAGCTGATGGACAGGGAGGCCTAGTGTGCTGCAGTCCATGGATTTACAAAGAGTCAGACATGACTGAGTGACTGAACTGAACTGAACTGATCCCTAGGTCAAGCTATCAAAGGGCTTCCATTTCCTCACATCCCATTCACTTCCTCATCCCTGACAGGTTGGTTTTTCTTTCCATCACTAAAGTGAAGCTGTAGTCATTGAACTCCCTGTGCTACATCCAACATACATCTCTGTGCTTATGTTATGTGTCTTTTTAGAATCAAACATCACTTTTCATTATACCATTCTTTGTGGTATGTTCTTTTCATTGGCTTCTGTCACCTCTCTTTCTTTTCTCACCTTTCCAGTTGCTCTTACTTGGCTTCTTGCATAAGTTCTTCTTCTTTTTCCTTTTCCCTAAAGGAAAACTGATGCTTTTGAACTGTGGTGTTGCAGAAGACTCTTTAGAGTCCCTTGGACTGCAAGGAGATCCAACCAGTCCATCCTAAAGGAGATAAGTCCTGGGTGTTCATTGTAAAGATTGATGCTGAAGCTGAAACTCCAGTACTTTGGCCACCTCATGCGAAGAGTTGACTAGTTGGAAAAGACCCTGATGCCAGGAGGGATTGGGGCCAGGAGGAGAAGGGGATGACAGAGGATGAGATGGCTGGATGGCATCACCGACTCGAAGGACATGAGTTTGAGTAGACTCTGGGAGTTAGTGATGGACAGGGAGGCCTGGCGTGCTGCAATTCATGGGGTTGCTAAGAGTCGGACACAACTGAGTGACTGAACTGAACTGAACTGAAAGGATTCTCTCTCAAACTCTCTTTTATTAATTATTATTTTATTATGGTAAAATAGACATAACAAAATTTACCATTTAACCATTTCACGCAGCTCAGGCCTCTCTTCATTCTGCATGTTCTCCCTGAGTAATCTCCATTCTTGTGATTTCACTGAACATAATCGAAGTTTCCATATCTACTTCCAGAGTCTACATCTTTCTCAGGCGCTCCAGATTCACTTATCTGCTGCCTACTGAATACTTTTACTTGCATATACTATAGACACCTCAAACAGAATGTGTCCTAAACTCAAATAATCTCTGCCAATAATGCCTTGTCCTACCCACCAGTCTGTTTCTCCTCTTCCCTGGAATACTCATTGAGTGTTTGCTTTCACATCTGTTGGCCCAACCAGAAACCAGAGTCACTCTTGATTCCTCTCCACCCTCCTAACACCCAATCAATCATCAGGTCCTCATATCTGTCTCCTTCTTAAATCTTGAATCTGTTCACTTCATTCCTACTCTAACCACCTTAGTTTCGACCATCATTGCTCACTTGCATCATTTATAAAGCCTACCACTCTATATGGCTTCCCTGATAGCTCAGGTGGTGAAGAATCCGCTTGCAATGCAGGAGACCTCAGTTCAATTCCTGGATCACGAAGATCCCCTGGAGAAAGGAAAGGCTATCCACTCCAGTATTCTGGCTTGGAGAATTCCATGGACTATATGGGGTTGCAAAGAGTCGGGCACAGCTGAACGACTTTCACTTTCACCACTATATATCCTGTCTCTACTTTACCTCTGGTCTAATTCCTTCTCCGCAGTGTAGCCAAAGTGATATTCTGACCTCTGTTCAGGCCATTTCCTTGCTTAAAGCCCTCCAATAACTTCCTGTTAGTCTCAGGATTACCCCAACCTCATTCATATACTGTAGATGGCAACTTCTTATCCTTCTAGCCATGTATCTCAACTCTAGTTCCCTGATGTTCTACAAATTACTCAAAATAACACCAATCGGTCATGTTCTCTCTTGCCTTTATATCTTTCTATATTCTGCTTTCTTCTTAGATTGCTCCCTTGCCCACGTTGCTTTAGCTCGGTAACTTCAGCTTTATCTCTTTTGGGAAGTCTTCAATATCTTAAACTAAATTAGGAGCTCTCCTATGTAAACCTGTACCATCTTGCACTTACTCTTATCCTGGCACTTACTGCACTGCACTAAAATTGCCTGTTTACTTGCGGTCCTCTGCCCCAGATGAACTGGAAATGCCTTGAGAGCAGGACTCTCCTACTTCCTGCGAGAGCAGAGTGCCTAGTGTGGTAGTTGGCACGCAGTGTGTTCCAGCTACATGGTTAATGAGCGAATTCCAGAGAAAAAGGAGCAAAGACATTTCAGACAGAGGGAATGACTATGATAAAGACTCAAGGTATTGACTCAACTAAGATGAGCAGATTCACCTTGAAAGCCAACAAGAGCTACCAGAGGGCTTCTGGGGAGAGAGAACATAAGCGATGTGGGCAATTTGGAAAAACAAGTTTCAATTCTATTTTTAGGACACTCACCATAGGAGAAGGTGTCTGGCATGGGGACCCCATGCCCAGCCAGCTCCTGGAATGTCCAGAATTTGTTGATGCAGTTTAGAATGCTCTGTGGGCGGTTGACTAAGCGGCAGCCCAGCTTCTCCAGGTGTCGCAGGACGGTGATGTCACTGTCCGACTGCACGGAGGGCGTGGGCACGCGGACAAGCACCACGTCTGGGAAAGTGGTGAGCGCCTTCTGGTTCAGCTGCAGGCCTGCAAGCAAAGCGAGAAGTGAGCTGTGTGCTGACTGTCTAATCCCACCAGAAGCACTGCTTCCAACAGACTCCTCAAGACTGAGGTTAGCGGGAAGAAGAGCCTTGAAAATGGCACTTGAATATCCTGTTGTAATGAGATGCTACTGTCCATCTTATACTCCAAGAAAATGGGCAGAGTGTGACACTGAGGAAATACAAAAGAATGAATGGGGGCGGGGGAGGAAGGCGGCATACCAAGACTAATCCAAGTCAGAAAAATCCATAGGAGATAATAGTCCAGTACCTCCTTCCATGTAGAACTATTAATGACATTTGAACACTGAAGTCGCTCAGTCGTGTCCGACTCTTTGCGACCCCACGGACTGTGGCCTACCAGGCTCCTCGTCCATGGAATTTTCCAGGCAAGAGTACTGGAGTGGGTTGCCATTTCCTTCTCCAGGAGAACTATTAATAGTAGTCCCTAAAATGTAGAGGCTTAGGAGGCTGGAGACAATGACAGGGAATGAAGTATAAGTCACTTAAATTATCTTTACTACTCGCATGATTTCATCTTGAAAAGTCATCTGGAATATTATGAATATAATGAATATAAAAATGTCAATGTTAAGTGAAAAAGAAAAGATATAAAATTATCGATACAAGTTAGAAAAGGTATATCAACATTTTAACAGTGAGTAATGGGATTATAGATGATTTCCTATATTATAATTATCCATATTTTCCAAAATGTCTCCAACTGCATATTATCTTTATAACAAAAAACTTAAAAAATAATCAATCTACTAAAAGTCAATTCAATATTAAGAAAAACTAGAATGCATCACAAAACAATTAATCTGTATAGCCAAAGGACTTAAACCTGCACGACACTGGATGAACTGGGAGTATTAGCTTGTGATGAAGAATCAGAGGAACAAGAGTGAAGTCTTCAATTATCTGTAGGGTTCCATGCAGAGGAATTACTTGGCTTGTCTTCTGTGACCTCAGGAGAAGGAGCTGAGGAGCTATCCCATAAGAGCATTATTTTGCCTGACTGCTCACTGCTATGACCCCAGCCCCTAGAACAGTATCTGTCGTGTGGTAGGCATTCCATGTTTATTTAATTGAATAGAAGCTACATAGAGATAGATTTGGACTCAACAAAAGGGATACTTTTCCGTTGTCTTAGGATGGAATGGGCTGAGGCTCATTAGGTCATTCAAGGATGGCACAGAAGGAATGTCAAGGTTAGATAAGCTCACAGCAACCTGCTTGATCTCTTTCAACCCTGATAGCCTATGGTTTGGAGAAGGCAATGGCACCCCACTCCAGTATTCTTGCCTGGAAAATCCCATGGATGGAGGAGCCTGGTGGGCTGCAGTCCATGGGGTCACTAAGAGTCAGACACGACTGAGCAACTTCTCTTTCACTTTTCACTTTCATGCATTGGAGAAGGAAATGGCAACCCACTCCAGTGTTCTTGCCTGGAGAATCCCAGGGACAGCGGAGCCTGGTGGGTTGCCATCTATGGGGTTGCACAGAGTCGGACATGACTGAAGGACTTAGCAGCGGCAGCAGCAGCAGCCTGTGGTTTGTATTACTCTTAGTATTTCACTAGGCATCTCCAGTGCATTCAGCACTTGGGGATACAGTGAGAGGGACAAGAAGCGGACCAGCGAGGGCAGTGAGACGTGAGTTCAAGGAATGACTTGGTCTGCCCTAATGAACCTTAAAGGTGTCTCTAACAGCTCCACAGAAAACCGTGTAAACACAGTTTGAGAACCATGCTATAGACTTTAACCTAAAGCACCTTTAATTTTGTTACATGATAAAAGTGCACCACCATATTAATTTCAAGAAAATAAAAGTTGCTAAGGAAGTTACTATTTCTCTACTCGGGGATGAATAATATCAATACAAAAGCTCTAAGCAAAACAAAACAACAGCAACCAAACAGAAAAACCCAAACCAAAAAAACAACTACATGGATTTAACTTGCACAGTTTCCTCCCATTCTAGATGTTTCACCAATTTAAAGCAAAGAGAGTAAGTGCAGTCATTAAGTTAAATTGTTTTTAGTACTTCTGTTGACAGCGTGAACCCAAGGAACTGGAACGTAATTCTCAGGGATGATGTCTAAAGAACATTCAGGTTATCTTCACTTTGCCATCAGAAAACAGTATCATTTATATGTGCTTTTTCCTGTGCCACTAATAGCCCCTGGGGAAAATAATCTGAAAGGGGGAAAAAGCAAACCCTGAGTAATATCCTGAAAATTGGTAGGAGAAGAAAGAAAGGTATTCAAGTTGGTAAAAAAGGTGAGTAAATACAGAACAGTCAGGGGAAAAGCAACAGCCCAGAACGACATTACATAATGAGGTAATATATGCAAAAATGCTTTGAGAACTACAAAATGCTATGCATATGCAAGGCACTGGCATTTTTACTGCACAGACATTCTACGGAGCAAGGTAGGACACTTTATGGAGATTTGCACCACCTGATGAGAAAAATGGCTTTGCAACAGAAAAGTGACCTAGAGAGATGAGAAGCAGCAGAAACGTCTGGCTTTTAAATCTCAACACAAGACCACAGACAAACAGTTAAACTTCTAAATGGGAAGAAAAGAATTCAGTCACTTCTGGAAATACCAACCACAAGTGGACAGAGACAGCTCAGCCTCAACAAGCAGATTCACGTACACCTAGGAAGTCTTACCAGGACTTCATCTCTCTTCTCCAAAGGTAAATCTTTGGGCCTGGCTCATTCCAACTGAAGCCTTTAATAAACGAAGAATGGAATGGGTTAACGTGGAGCTGAAAAGGCCCTCGCAAGCAGTTAGACAGATGTGGTCTCTGACTATGCTGGCCTCCAGTTCTGTGCAGAGAGGAGCATGATGGATTTAGGGGAAACATCAGTACAACCAGTTCTTTCTCTGCCCATTGACCCAACTCCAGCATACATGCCACGGGGCAACATCACTTGCCCCCTGATCACTCCCATTTTCTTTGCTGTCTGTACCTTGGGCTTCCCATGTGGTGCCAGTGGTAAAGAATCTGCCTGTAATGCAGGAGATGTGGGTTTGATCCCTGAGTAGGGAAGATCCCCTGGAGGAGGACATGGCAACTCATTCCAGTATTCTTGCCTGGAGAATCCTGTGCACAGAGGAGCCTGGCAGGCTACAGTCCATAGAGTCGCACAGAGTCAGACATGACCGAAGCGACTGAGCACAGCATGTCACGGCACCTTGTCCAAATCAAACATTTCTAGAAGCAGGAGACAAGAGTCTGCAGCTTGTGATGGCATCCGTCAGCAGGAACGGCAGTTCCGCATAGCCACGGCCAAGAACAGCTTGGATTTAAGACTGGTGCTCGGCAAACCTGTCAGTGAATTCTAGAGCCTTTAACCACTTAGTAATCTCTCTCCCTCTCCCCATAAATATCTCCTCTCAGGAAAGGATGGAGCTTAATGTGTCACCTTTCCTGGGATCATTAACGTTCCCGCTGCAATCTATGGGCCTTAAGCCAAGGGAATGAAGGGCTGATGCAGAAATCAGAGAGGGCAGGCCTCTGCTTTGCTGCCAAGGGATGGGCGGAAAGCCCTGAACCATGAGGGGCTCGTTCCCTCAATAACAAGGGATTTCATGTGATTAGGTGCCCGAGTGCTCTTGGGTATCACCTTGACCTGGACGGCAGGGTGAAGGAAAGGAGCTGAGTTGCTTCTGGGATATTTGGGGTCTCTCAGTCTCCTAGATTGGGCTTGAGATTTACTATTTAGCCTCGAACCACTTTTTTAAAAAAAATTAAAATGATCACTCTGTTCCCGAACAGGTCCATAAGATTGTGAGAATGATCAGACCCCAAACTAGTTAGTACAATGACGAATAACCAACCTCGCTTAAATCAACTTTTTGAAACCACAAAATTTCCTCCATATTACTTCCAAAAAAAAATAATATACTTTCATGTGCAATTATGTTCTGATTTCCTTTTGACTCTATTCTTTTTATTTGGAAATATTTTTAATGTATTAAAAACAAGACAGAAAAATGAGTAACTTTTCCAAAGAATTGAGCCTGTTTTTTCTTTCTAACCTATATATTGGATTAAATTAATTCTACAAAACTAGACTTTTGCATTTATATGTACAACAGCAGAGAAATGAACATAATAATACAGAGAAATAGCTTTAGAAATAACTCATTACTGGAAAGCAGAGCTCTAAAAATTAAAACCTATTTTCAATCATTCATACAAATACAGGGAAGAGTCAAGGATAATAAAAGGTAAAATCATTCAGATCTGAATTTGCCTAACATTTTGTGTTTGAGGGACTTTGGTAAGAACTTTCATATGTATTATTGTATTTAAATTAAAGATGTTTCGTTAAAAAAAAAAAATAACAGACGTAGTTGCTGAGGAAGAGTGATAACCTGGGAGCTTGGGGGTAGTAAATGCAAACTATTACATTTAGAATGAATGAACAAGGTCCTACTGTATCACACAGGGAACTATATTCAATACCCTGTGGATATTGGGAGTATCCACAGGGAACTATATTCAAAACCATAATGGAAAAGAATATAAAAAAGAATGTATGTTGTGTATAACTCCGTCATTTTTCTGTCCAGCAGCAATTGGCAGAACATTGTAAATCAACTATGCTTTAATTTTAAAAAAATGACATCTTGTATATGAATCCCTGGACTAGACTGACTAGTAAAAGTCTGCATTTACACAGACCTGATGCCCAGTGTGGAGAAGGCCATGGCACCCCACTCCAGTCCTCTTGCCTGGAGAATCCCAGGAGCCTGGTGGGCTGCCGTCTTTGGGGTCGCACAGAGTCGGACATGATTGAAGTGACTTAGCAGCAGCAGCAGCAGATACCCAGTGGGTCACGACCCTTTAGATGTGTGGACACACAGCACTCATTCACATACACACATATACATCCCCGGCTTCACAACGAAAATGCAAGCTTCAGAACTAAACTGGCAGGGCTTCCTTGGTGGCTCAGTGTTCAAGAATCTGCCTGCTAATGCAGGAGACACGGGTTTGATCCCGGATCTGGGACAATCCTACATGCCGCGGAGGAACGAAGCGCGTGTGCCAGAACTATTGAGTCTGTGCTCTAGAGCCCAGGAGCCACAACTACTGAAGCCCACGTGCCCGAGAGTCCATGCTCCGAAACAAGAGAAGCCACCACAATAAGATCGCACAACTGCAACAAACAGTGACCCCCATTGCCACAACGAGAGAAAAGCCCACACAACATCAAAGATCCAGCACAGACAAAAAATAAATAATTGATGAAAAAAAAAAACACCCTAAACTGGCTTCGTGTATGCTAGGAAAAAAACACTCTTCATGTACAAAGCAAGTGGCAGAAGTAAGAAAAAAAGCAGAACACCATCACAGGAGAGCCAGCAAAAAGACCTCACGGGAGTTTTAGAACCACTACACTTGAGTAGGATCGTGTTTACTACTAGCCACGGTTGGCAGCAAGGCTCAGAAAGGAATCAACCCTATAAATAAAGTAAGTGGATAATAATCCATGAAGTGTTGCGCATTACCATGTCGTGTTAGGAGGAATGTGTGTCATCCCAAACATGATCTGGCTCATCCCAATCACTCTCCACATTTTCTCCAGTCTTTTTCTACCCTACCCCCCAGCATTTCCTCATACAGAAGTTATTTTTATTCTTACTATGCCACTCTTCCTTCCCTTTTAAAGGTCTTTGTTACATGCTCAAAGAAAATCTCACCTCCACCTCATTAAGACCCACAGTCATTATGTGGCCACCTTCTCTTTCCACCAGATGCTATTTTGAGGTTATGTAATTCAGTTCAACCTTTATTGAACTGTTGCGATGAGTCAGACACAGGAATACAAAGATGAGCCAGGTGGTCTCTGCCTACCAGTCTATTGTCTCCTTATGGAGAAAGATACTGACATCATTGTAATTCATTCAGTCACTCAACACACATTTATCATTGCACGCAGTCATTCAGTGAAGACTTATTGAGCACCTACTTTGGGCCAAACTCAGTGTTGGTTTTGGGTCTCCCCAGCAGGACTCCTGGAGACAAGGACTGAAGTAGGAGAGGTTTATCATCAGGGTGGTAATTTCAGGAAACACTGGGAGGGGAGTGGAAAAGACAATGCTGCAAATCAAAGGTGTCTTAGGAAGTGAGTGATGACCTTGGCACCCAGAGCTTAATCCTGCTGAGCAACAATAAGACATGGTTTAGTGCACACTCTTTGGTTGCCACACCCAAGGGGCGAGGGAGCTAGTGATTTATAATTTTATATGTACGCTAAGTCCGGCTGAGAGCTGATCCAGGGGTGTGGTGTTAATTCCCTGGCCCTTTTGGCTTACCATACATGTGTGGGCAAAGTGAGCTCCTGTAACCAGAGAAAGCCCTCAGGCAGAGATTCACGTACTGATGGTTAGATGCAAGACAGGGGGTGGAGGAGGGGTGCCATCAAGTGTAAGGGCCAAGTGCCATGGGAGAGCCCCTGACAGCGAAGGAACATGCACCCAGGCACTTAAGGGCTGGACACAGGGGCTGAGGTGTGTGAGTGAGACAACATCCCTGGGATTTAAGAAGAAAGAAGACAGACAACTGTAATTAATGTCAGTGAGGTTCTACAGATCACCTGGGTATTAAGAAGAGTTATCAGTCTGGTTTGGGCAGGGGCTGGGGAGATTCTAACACAATATTAGAAGTGCTCTAGCAGGCATATATATCGGTACAGTGACAGCAAAGGAGGAGGGGACAGTTAGGGGATTATTTCTGAGAGAATCAAGGCAAGTTTCAGAAAGGACATGTCAACTCACAGTGCTTCTCACTCAGAAGAAACATGTATAACTAATAAAACCTTGATGCCTATCTCTTGTTGCAAAGGCATGGCAATCATACACGCCGAGTTCAGGAATATCCCAGGGCTATTTGCAAGGGCCTTTCAGGAAGCTGAGGCCACAAGAGATGAAAGGCAATTATGGCAAAGTGGATAAAGTCCTGGCCTCTAAGTCAGAGGCTTGATTTAATTTGTGCTGTCATTGAACAGCTTGGCAAGACAAAAAATGTCCCTGGGTCTCAGTTTCCTCTTCTGTAAAACAGAAGAACTTGAAAACCGTCCTCTCTCCCCCACCTCACCAACACAATCTTTCCTGCAACCACAAAGACAACTCTCATCAAGCCCTTTCCCTCTTTCACATCAGTGTCTCAAGACTCCAGTCTCCAAGGCCATGTCTTTGGACTCTGATCCACACCCAGCCCAGTTCTGACACTGCCTTTTCTACTCACACCTTCCACCTGCCCTGTGCCCTAGGGGACTCAGTCAGTGGGACTCAGTGGGCGGCAAATCCCCTATCCTTGACCTTTTCTTGAGTGTTCCTTTCCTCTTCTTTCTTTGAGTCTAATTGACCCCTGCCTCTCCCCAGTGGTACTGCTTCTTACTCCCTCCCAAGCTATGGAGGTTTTCTCTCTCTCTCGCCCGGGGTCACTGGGCCTGGAGGTAGGAGAGACATGCTCCCTGCTTCTCACTGTGGCTTGACCATCCCCCTTCTCTCCTCCTAAAACACCCAGTCTGACTCTCGTCCAACACCGCCACATCTCCCTACTTGTGCAGGTCTTCTAAGGCTCCCAGTCAATCCCCTGTCCTTGAAGCTTTAGCTCCAGACTCACTGACTCTCTTGCACTGTCATAGATACTGGTGACTTCAACATCCCAATGCAGGGGACCTGGGTTTGATACCTGGTCAGGGAACTAGATCCCACATGCTACAACTAAAGATGCTGCAGGGAAGATCAAAGATCCCATGTGTTGCAACTGAGACCCAGTGCAGCCAAAGAAAGAAGTCAATTAATTAAAATTTTAAAAAAAGAATTCTTCCAATGCCCAGGTCTCTCCGCTTTTTGACTTCCTTTCCTCCAAGGATCCTGTCCATCACCCCAACTCAGCCACCACTCCCAGTTACATTCCAGACTTTATGCAGTGATCATAACTCCCATCTCCAACCACTGCCTCCTATCTTTCCAGTTCACTCTCTCATACCCCAACTCCAGCCGCACTTTGATACCATCTGGAACTCCCATGCGTGGATCCCCCATCTTTTTACTGCCCTTCACCCCCTTCATGCCCTCACTTCCTCCCTTACACTATTTAAATTCCACAGCGAAGGACCACACATCTACCTTCATGTCCTTGCACCCATTTCTTGCTTGGCTAAACCACAATCCCAGTAACCCTGATCCCACTCTGCCTACTTCATGTGTCCTCCTGTGCAATGGGGCATGGCTGGAGAAAAAACACACAAACCTGTTGGCTGGTTTCAAGGGTATCCTTACTGCTGCCTGGTAAGCTATTCTATTTCCCTAGTTCATTCACTCTCCCTCAACCCCAAACAACTATTTCACACTTTGTCTTCTTGCCTCAAATCTTTACTTCTTCCTACCTCCTTCTCATTCTGACTCTTCCTATTTCAATGATTCTGAAGCAATCAGAAAAGAACTTCTCTGTAAGTTTCCACTATCACATCTACCCACCTGCCTGTACCTGTGTCAATAGGTTACCTCCTCTATTATACAGTGGCTGAAGTGTCCTTGCACCTAGCTTAAGCCAACTTCTTGAAATATGCATTCGATCCCAACCCCTCTCAGGCATGTAAGGCACTGCTCCAGCAATTAACCTCCTCCTCCTAAATCTCCATTTCCCTCTATCAGATCATTCACACTAACAAAATATGGTGTTATTTCTCTTCTTTAATAAAAGCCTCTCAAATTCATCTTTGAGCAATATCTTAACTCAAGCTGCTATTACAAAGTACCATAGCTTGAGTGGCTTAAACAACAGACATTTATCTTGCACAGTTATGGACACTGGAAGTCTGATATTGGGGTGGCAGCATTATTGCGTTTTGTTCCTGCTGGCAGTTAGCTGCCTTTTTGCTGTATCCTCACATGGCAAGGAGAAAGAGACAAAGATCAAGTTCTCTCAACTCCTGTTATAAAGGCACTAATCGGATCATGAAGACCCCACCCTCATGATCTCATCTAAATCTCATGACTCAAAAGCACTACCTCGAGATACCATCATATCAGAGGCTAGAGATTCAATATATGAATTTTGGGAGAACACAATTCAGTCCATACAAGTTATCAATCCATTCTTCACCTTTTCATTATAATAAAACTCCTAAGACAGTGTGTATATTCACTGTGTTCCATTACTTCATTGAAACTGCTCTTATCAGAGTCACTAATGCCAAGCCCACAGTTTAAACCCAATGGTCAATTCTCAGTCCTCATCTTACTTGATTTACAAACTACAGTTGAAAGAGTCTCATCATGTCTTCCTTCTTTAAATATTTTCTCCACTCAGCTTCCAGCACACAACACTCTCCAGGGTTTACTTCTTTTACTTAGGATTCTTTGCTGGTTCCTCTTCCTCTCCCCAGAGCTTCCCCAACGGCTTGGCAGTAAAGAATATGCCTGCAGTGCAGGAGAAGTGGGTTCAATCCCTGAGTGTGGAAGATCGCCTGGAGGAGGAAGTGGCAACCCACTCCAGTATTCTTGCCTGGAAAAAATCCCATGGACAGAGGAGCCTGGTGGACTATAGTCCATGGGGTTTCAAGAGTCGGACAAGACTGAGTGACTTAGCATGCATTCTCCCTCTCCCCAACCACTAAACAGTGGAGTGTCCCAGAGCTCAGTCTTTGGATCTCTTTTCTCTCTGTAGTCACTCCTGGGATAGGTGTATAGAGATGCTCCTACTTTTGCTATCCTCAGGTCAGGACTTTCCCCTGAATTGCAACTGATATGATAAACTGCCTACTTACCATTTC
Organism: Muntiacus reevesi; assembly: GCF_963930625.1. NCBI lineage: Eukaryota > Metazoa > Chordata > Mammalia > Artiodactyla > Cervidae > Muntiacus > Muntiacus reevesi. The sequence continues at coordinate 162,444,421 of NC_089249.1, forward strand.
CATTTGGATGTTTAATGGGCACCTTAGGCAGTCCTGATCCTCACCACCTACCCAAACCTACTCCCCTCACACCCTTTCCATATGAGTAAACAGTAAACCTGATTCTCACAGCTGCTTAGGACAGACATTGGAACTTTGAAGGCCTCCTTGATGAGTCTTTCTTACATGTCCAATGTCTGATCCAGTAGACAAATCCTGACAACTCTGTCTTCAAAATATATCCAGTCACTTTTCCCCTCCCCCCCGAAATCATTCTAGTCCAGCAATCAGCATCCTTCATCTCTCACCGGAGCTGCAGCAACACCCTCTCAGGCGATCTCTCTACCTTTGCCCTTGCTGCCACCAGTCTGTTCTCACACTATGGCCAGTGTGATTCTGTGTGCATAGGGCAGGTCACATCTCCTCTCTGCTCAGAATTCTTCAGTGGATTCCCAGCTCATTCCAGGGTAAGATAGAAAGTACATCCATGACTCACAAGGCCCTATATATGGGCTCCCCTCCCACCCTCACCTCTCTGACCTCCTCTCCTGATGCTCATTCTTAACTCATTCTGCTCTGGCCACACTGGTTTCCTTGCTCTTCCCTCTCCCTGAACCCCCCTATTCCTGGATATCCCAAACAGCCTGTGTCCTTATCTCCTTCAGGTCTTTTACTTGAACCTCATGTTCTGGGTGAAGATCACTCCAGCCACCCTATCTAAAATTACAATCCTTTCTCTCGCCCCCAGAAATGTGCTACTTTTTCTCCCTTCTTCCTTCTTTCCTTTTTTCCTCCTTAGCTCTTTTCACCAAATGCTAATATATTTTACCTCGTTTGTATTCTGTTTCCCCATCTAGAATGTACTATCCTCGAGAGGCAGGGATTTCTGTTTTGTTCTGATGCCTAGATCAATACTCCACACATAGTAGGCAGTCAATAGATATTTATCGAGCAAATGAATGAACAAAATCATAATGACGACAGAGACTGTCTGTTCTTACCCTCCATTGTGTCTCCAGCACTTAGCCCAGCACCTGGCCTGGCACAGAGTGGGCACCCATTTGATATTTGTGGAACGAAGTAAAGGAATGGACAGGATCGTTGTGAAGATTAACTGACACATAAACGATATTAAACTATTTGGAGGAGAAGGGGGTGACAGAATGAGATGGTTGGATGGCATTACTGACTCAATGAACATGAGTCTGAACAAACTCTGGGAGATAGTGAAGGACGGGGAAGCCTGGAACGCTGCAATTTATGGGGTAGCAAACAGTTGGATGCAACTTAGCAACTAAACAACAGCAACAACAATAATAATACCAGAGTTATCAGAATAAGGAACCATTATTCCTGTTTATTCTTTGATGCATAGTAACTTAATTGTATCCCTTCCTCACAACGAAATCTTGAGTTACTTTTTAATAGTGAAGGGTCAAGTAGAATTAGATTGAGAATTTTGGGTCCTGTTGTAGCTTTGTAACAAAATAATATAAAATTCCCAGTACCTCTGGGAAATAGGTACTGTGGCCCACCTATCTACTGGAGAAGTTGGTGGAGCAGGGTAAGCCTAGCAGTAATGTACCTGTATGTCAGTGGACTCTCTACTAAGAAGGGGAATGACAAGGGGGATGGATGGATGCAGATGACCTGGACCTCTCTGATGATGGCTGTATCCCTTCTATCAGGCAAGCTTAACCAATCTGGTGGCGGGTATGGTAGTAACAACGGATGATTCAGAAACCTATAAAGTAGGGCTCTGAGAACCACTAAGGACCCCCATCTATTAGTTCTAGAACATTTTCCAACACAGTTCATGAGCTGTCCCTAAAAACAGCTATTAGAAACATCAACATAAACCACACTTCAACCCATCCTCAGTCCTGGAGGTCAGCCCAGAGTAATAAGTGTGGACCCATGGGGTAAAGCATATCCATTCAGCACTCACGTCAGTCTGGAAACATTATATGGTTGGTGCTTCCACCCACTCCCTGATCTTTCCACTAGTGCTGGATACTGGTTTATTCAGATTACAGGGTGTCAGGCACAGGCCTTTAGCATGGACTAAGGTTAAAGATTAACCTTTGTGCACAAAGTTGAGCCTGGTACCCTTTCTTGCTAGTGTCTTCTTGCACAGTAATGGGAATCCATCCTTTCTCTGCAAGGCCCCTGTTCTCTTTTGGAAGGCCGATATAAGACCATTTCCTCATTCAAATTTAATTAAGATTTCTTCCCACCCAAACATTTTAAATCTTACACACCTGATTCCTACAAAGAACCACGTGAGAATCTCCCAAAACACCTTAATGTAAAGAACCTGACCTAGAAACTGCCATGCAGCCACCAAGGTTTTAACTCTGAAAGGAAGGGAAGAATGCTGAATCATCCTGCTCCTAGGAGCCAAACTGTAACACATCCTCATTTCCAGGTCAACTCATCTCTTCTGTCTTGGTTTCTGTTCCTGAGTTTGGGGCTATACTTGTTTCTTGAGACTTTTGTAAAGTCCTGTGGGTGGTCAAAATACTTGATTTGCACCAGTGACTCTGCCCTCAAATAAACAAACATCTTCATCATGAAAACAGTTATGCATCCAATCATGAAATCCCAGACACAGCAGCTAAATACAGCACAAGTCTCACATACCTGCGTTAGCCTCTCACATAGCTGTATTAGCCTTTAAAGGCACTTCATTCAGTCATCCAACAAATGTCAACTGAAGGTCTACTATGTACCTGTTCTGGAGCATGCATTTGAGCAATATCCAGTCATTTAGGGGGTGAGAGGAGATGAACTTTGTAAATAGGTAAATTACAATAAAATACAATGAATGCTATCTTATTTGGCAGCAGATGGGAGAGATGCTTGGGGGCCAGGTAAGGAGTCAAGACAGACTTTAAAGAAAAGAAAGACTTGAGCTGCATATAAAGGGTGAATAAAAATAATAAAATACAAAAAAACAAACAAAAAAAACAAACAAAGGGTGAATAAGAGTTCCCCATGGGGCAGGGAGCTGGACCAGATGAGCATCTCAGGCAGAAGCAATTTCAGCGCAAGGGGCAAGTTGAAGTCAGTGCGGGCTGATGCATGGGATGCAGTGGAAGCAAAGGAAACAGAAAGTGCTGAGCCCAGAATTACTCAGTGTTGGTCCCCAACTGCCAGCCAGCACCATATGCCCAGACACTCTGACTGGGCACATAATTATCAGATTAATATGTAAAAAGAAACTTGGCCTATGGCATATGATAAAAACTCCATGTGTTTGGTTTTGAATATTCCTACGTGCATTTTGGTGCCATATTCACCACCACTGATTGAGAATAATTAATAAAAATGTGTTGAACAAATGAAGAACTTGTGGTTTCTAAGAAGGACATGGCGATGCACAGATTCTCATAATGCTACATCTAGCAGGAAGGTGAAGGGAAAGTGTTTTCTACAGGATTGCTTCAGTCACCTGAAGGTCATTCACTCTCTCCAGCAGTCTCCCCACCCGAATCTACGCTCAGTAGAGCAGACCACTGGGTTAAAAAGAATAACCATAAAACCTCGTATTTGCAGCATTTCTTCAGTTTATTTGTATTATTCTGTTTAAAATAACTGCAGTGTTTAAACGCAAAACTTTGATCCTCTTGTCTGAATTCTACTTCAGATATAACCTGAAATTCTTATCTCTGGATTTGGATTCCCACTAGCCTCCATGGAGGCAAGATGGGCAATGAATTTAAGGAACTGGTGGAGTCACTGCCCATTCTTGTCTCAAAATGACCCCTTTATCTACTCCCACATGAATCTAAAGAAAGAGTGGAAAGAAGCAAAGATATGAAGCCTGAGTAAAGGTGACACTTTAACTTCCTAAACTATCACATTACTCTGCAACATCACTGTCTAGCCTCTATTTAATGTAATTCTGTTCAGTTTCATATCTACTGAGAAAAGTATTGGGCTGGCCAAAAAGTTCATTTGAGTTTTTCCATAACATCTTACAGAAAACTCTGAACTTTTGGGCAATACTATAGGTTGCAGATGTCCAAGGACACACTTATTCCATTATCACTGGCTGGGAATTAGATCTAGTTGTTAACCATTCATTTGCTGCTAACTAGCTGGATGGCACTGAGCACGTCACTCCATCTCTTTGATCTTTAGGTTTTTCATTTATAAAATGAAGGGGTCAGAATGGATGATCCCAAACTCCTTCCCAGCTCCCACAATAATTCTCAAATAGGCAAGGACATCAGTACCATTGTAACTCTTTCTGGATTTCGAAGTCAGTAAATTCTAGAGTTTATTTCAGAGGAATACTTTGGCTTAACAAATTACCAACAGTTTTCTATAACTGACTCTAGAAGAAACTGGGAAATAGACTGTATATCTTAATTCATTTAAATACATTTATTGAGTGCCTATTACCTGAGAGGCACTATTTAGACACTGTTAAAGCACTGAGCAAAGCAAAGGAGCCCAGTATTCTCATGGAACTCACTTACTTGTGCTTTAATTAATCCCCCCATGCACCATGCACCGAGTAAGTCTTTTGACTGCTTTAGACAGCAGAAACAGTGATCTAAAAGGTTTGTTTTATGCGTTGTGACTTGTGTGGGGCAATCACTGAATTAGCAAAAAATTAAAACTGCTTCAAAAAGTACCTATGTTCATGTTCTTGATCAACTAGGCAAATAACTACATAGATCTTGTAGTATAGAAAGAAGTAACTACTGGCTTCTGAATAGACTGAGATACATTCACACATGAATTCCAGCAAAATTTTAAGACACTAAACAAAAGCGTGGAAATGTTTCCTGCTGCATTAGAATTTAATTTTCTATTTTCCTATGACTGACTGTTTAAAATGGGGTTCTAGATACAAAACAGAGAGCATTCCCCTACTCTTTCATGGAATGCATGATGGGTCTATAAAAAGGAAAATGATGTAGAATGATGTGCCTGTATCTCAAAAAAGGCAACTTTACAGGCTGGAAAAAAAAAATTTAAAAAGAGCAAACTCTTAGGGGTGGAAAGATGTATATACTAGATCTAGATCAGGAAAATATGACAGATCATTGCATTTAAGTATAGCACTGAGAGATAATTTTACAGCTGGAGAAACCCTAATCCTTAGCTTTATAAATGAGAAAGCTGAGATTCAAAAACATAAAGAGACCTGGCCAAGGCAAAGTCAAGATACTTGTTAGCAGCAAAACTGTAATAATCCCATTCTGCTGGTTCCTCGTCTAGGAATCCAGCTCAGCGTTAACTGAGAATTTTTAGCAAATCGAGACTAGAGAGAGGGAGCCCTTTATGGTTGACAGCCACTCTTTTAGACTAAATGCATATGACACCCAGTGTTTGGAGTATATTTCTCCAACAGACTATTCAATCTGATAGTACTTATGAAGGTTTTTGATTAATTTATGGATGAAACATCTAGAACAGATATGGTCCACTTAGAAATAGGTCATATTCAAAATCTCATGTGTATGTAGCCTGTTCAGAAGTTGGGACCCTTTTCCCCTGCCAAAGAAAAGTAACAAATTATGAGTTTATTTAACCAAGCATGATTGAAATAATATAAATGATATTCCAAGAAGCACTCTCAGTGGGCCCAAAGCTCCTTGGGTCCTGGACCCCTCTGGATACCTCCATACTAGAGGCTGCAGAGACTCAAATACTGCAAGCCAGGGGAAGACTCCTAAACTAGGATTCTTAAGCCAGAAACTGTTTATATTAGAATAATTAAGAATATCTAAAAACACACAACCTTTTGAGGTCATGGTCACAGCTGATAACCATGTCTTACCGCCCCCCTCCCATTCCCTACACTCCAAATCTCTCGAACTCAGTGGTGGAGAAATCAATGCAGCCAGAATGGTCTCTACCTGAAATCGTGACTTTTCTGAAATCAGAATTTAATACTTTCAGAGAAGAAGATCAGTTTAAAGAAAACCCATCAAAGGTCTCCTCTCCCTACTTTACACTCAAGAGGTGATTCTAATCTTTCTCAGATTTCTCCCCATCTGCAGGTTCCTAGCTTGGGAATAATAGTCTATGCAGTGCACTGCTGATGCTTAGACACTCTTGGAAAACTTTTAAAAACATTCATCTTAATGGCAATTTTGTAAATTTAGTGTTGGCTCTTATAAATCTAAGCTGGCAGGGTACTGAAGCGAGCAGAATTTGCTAATTTGGGGTTTGCTTCCTTTTCCTCGGACCTCCAGGCGACTTCAGGTGAACTCAAGTTCCTTCCAGACAAAGTCTCCTAAGTGAATTAAACCCCGTTCTCAAATCTCGGCCTCAGGGCAGATGCTGGTGGTCCAGAAAGCTCCCAAGGTTAGGGAATTTCTCTAACCCGAAGAGGTCTCTCGGGGGAGAGCGGCAGGTTTGGGTGGCCCAAAGGAGACTTAGACGGGGGAGGCCCGATGCGCGGGCCCACTCTCTGGTTCTCGGGGACCCCGGAGCGCCACCCCACCCTCCCGGGCCCACCTAGCTCACCGAGGTTGCCGCCGACGATGGTGACGGCGATCTGGTCCATGAGCACCGCCCGGAAGCGCACGTCCTGCTCGGAGCAGCGCTGCCGGAGGGCGCGCAGGATCTGCACCTGCGGGTAGTCCTCGCGGATGCGCCGGTCCGTCAGGAACCAGAGCTGGGAGCACATGGCGGCCAGGGCGGCGGCGCCCGGTGGGGCGCGGGCCCCCTCGGCGCCCCGGGCCGCTCGCTCGGGCTGGCGGGCGGGCGGCCGGCGTCCCGGCGAGCGCGCGCCGCGGCTCCGCTCCCGCCGGTGCGCCAGGCGCCTCTGCAGCCCTGACCCAGCGAATCTGCCCGGCCACTCAGCGCCGCCGCCGGCCCCGGCCAACCAATCAGCGCGCGGCGGCGGGCGCGGGCCGGCCACGGGGCCAGCTGCAGAGGCGGCCGCGGCGGGCGGCGCCCGGGAGGGGCGGCGGGGCCGGGGCCTGCGGCGGCCGGGGGAGGGGACCCGAGCGGGGCTGCTGGCCGGGGGGAGCCCTGAGCGAGACAGGCGGCGGCGAGGTTGAGCCAGGGCATCCCTGCCCCGCGCTGGACTCCGGTGGGCGTGGCGCTGCCGGCCTGGGTGGGGCGACCCGAGCGGGAGGGGTCGGGGCTGCTATCCAGGGAAGCGGAGAGGGTGTCCCGGCTGACGGACTAATGGTCCGCAGCGGGCAGCGGGATGCTTCCCAAAGGCCATCCCGAACACCTAGGGGCTGGGTGCATCGGCGGCCCCTACGGAACCCGAGCAGGGCCCCGAGGACTTCCTAAGGGAGACTCCAGGACCTGGCGAAGGTCATCCAGCTAGGCCCCCGGTTAGCCGCTTGGCCTTGGACTCCTCTGCCCAAATCGTGGCCTGGAGCTGGGGAGGGGGGAGAGAAGGAGGGAGTTGGGTTGTTTGGGTTGAGGGTCCAGATAATTTGAAGGTGCATTTCTCAGGGTCTCCGGATTTCCCTCGGACACCCGCTCCCAGGTTGCAGCAGTTCTGGGTCTGTAGAACCTCAATGTGAAGAAAACAGATATGGGTCCTTTTCGTCAGAAGGATCATTAGTTGGTCTTCCCCCATCCCTCTAGACCATACAACTGAGTCATCATTAAACACTGTCCTTGGCCCTAGCCAATTGCAAATTCTGCCAGCAAACAACAGTGTTTGTAGCCAGACTTTCCTTTCTAAATAACTGCAGGACTGAAGTTAGCCATCTTTGGAGATTGCATTTGCTCTTCCGACTCATTAAAATATTTATCCTTTTTTTTTTTTTTTTTGGCTTAGGGAGGCAAGAGGAATTTCAAAGCAGACCAAGCAATAACAATTTAGAAATGGGTTAAGATACCTCAGGTAAGGTATAGGCTTCACTATATATATGTATTTTGCAGGTGTGTTCATTTATTACCCACTTGATGTCTTGATGTGCCTTATGCCGTTGGAAAAGTTCTAAGGAGAATTTCAAAAATTAATTCTTTTTCAAGAATTAATAAAGTAGCAGGAACCTAGTGCCCCATGACTTAGTAACTTTCAAAACTATCTTCTAATCACAGATCGACTTGGGGACTAGAGGCTCTATCTTCTACGTTGACCATTTCCTTAATGTCCCATGGTGTATATTTTGCAGACCTTAATGCTTTCTACTTGGCTTCTGCAGTATCATACATAGCATGGCTATAAGATGATCAGAACCATGGTTGTCTGGAACGGTAATGTGTGTATGAGTCAGTAAATTTAGGAATTGCTTACAATCCATTTTCATAGTCATCTTCATAAGTCGAGAATGTTTAATTTATATGCAAATGGCTACTAAGATCTCCAATTTTCTCAAAAACCCAGGTTTGAGGAGAACAGGATCTGGGGATCCAGATGTTATCATCGCTTCTTCACTGTCTTTGCTCACCCTCCCTAGAAGTTTGCTGTCACCACTGTGATCTCTCTTTTCTAGGATCGATGATAAGTGAGGCCCTTGATAGTGACATATCCAGTTAGGAGATAGCTAAGCTTATGTTCCCAGGCGGTGCAGTAGTTAAAAAAAAAAAATCTGCCTGCCAATGTAGGAGATGCAAGAGATGCGAGTTCAATCCCTGGGTTGGGAAGATGCCCTGGAATAGGTAATGGCAACCCACTCCAGTATTCTTGCCTAGAAAATTCCATGAACAGAGTACGCTGGTGGTCTACAGCCCATGGGGCCGCAAAGAGTCTGACATGACTGAGCAACTGAGCCCACAGACAATATTTCTTCATAGATGACTCCCAGATTCAGTTTTAACCCTGACATCTGAGCTTCAACAATAAAAAAAAACATGCTGTCCTGCCATCACCTCACTGTCCCTAGAGCTAAACTCATTCTGTCCCCCTTCATTCCTGATTCAGCCATCTTAAACAGTAAGGAAAATGTATTGTCTCATGTAACAAAAGATCTAGAGGTAGGTAGTTCAAATGTTTGTTCATTTAACAGCTCAGTGGCCTTCTCAGGTACCCAAACTCTTTCCATCTTTCCACTCTGACTACCTAAGGCCAGTGTCCCTTAGGTACTCATGGCTGCCATGAGTCCAGCTGACATGCGTGCACGTCCAATGGAAGTAGAGAGACATGTTTCTTCCCATGTGTCTCTTAGTTAGCAGGGAAAACCTATCTCAGAAGCCTATAAGCAGACTTCTCACGCTCTTCCCACGTCTGAACCAGTCACCAGCAGGGAGTAAGAAGCCATCATGAATTATTTAATCATGATTTCCCTCTGTGGCTGAGAATTGAAATCCCACCATCCTCAACAAGCACATTTACAGTTAGGTGAATCCCTAGGCAAAAATTGGGGTTCTCTTAGAGGACGGAAAATAGATGTTGGAAGGACAAACGATGGTGTTTGATACAGATGGGTAATAAGGAAAATGTATTAGGAAAAGCCAGGTCAGGCTGTGGTAACAAGTGATTCCAAAGTGGCTTACAACAATGAAGTTTTATTTCTTGAAATGCCAAACATGCCCTTAACAGATCAGTTTGGCATGTCTGAGGTTGTCTTCATGCCGGGACTCAGACTGATAGAGTAAGCTTTTTAAAAAAAAATTCGTATTTATTTAGTTAGTTTTTTTGGCTCTGCTGGGTCTTCATTGCTTATGTCTTTTCTCTAGTTGCTGAGAGTGAGGGCTACTCTCTAGTTGTGGTGCGTGGACTTATGGTGGTGGCTTCACTTGTTGCACAGCACAGGCTAGAGAGCATGTGGGCTTCAGTGGTTGCAGCCCATGAGCTCACTAGTTGTGGTTCCCAGGCTCAATAGTTGTAGCACACAGTCTTAGTTGCTCCACTGCATGTGGGATCTGCCCAGATCAGGGATCAAACCCATGTCTTCTGCATTGGCAGGCAGATTCTTTACTACTCAGCCACCAGGGAAACCCTAGAGTAAGCTTTATCTGGAACAATGTTGGTCTCATGAAAAGGGGAAAATGATGATAGTGAATCACGTGCTGATTCTTGATACTTCTGCCTGGCAATTTTACATGTTAGAGCTCACGTTTTGTTGGTCAGAACAAGTTCACCTGGTCAAATCTGACATCAGTAGGGACCAAGTCTAAGGTTAGGGAAGCATGATCCTTTCCTGGAAACAGCAGCAAAAATTTGTAAAAAAGAACACAAAATTGTGACCAACAATGTGGATTGCCACACTCAAGGATGAGAAATAGCCAAATCCTACTCCACTGATCATCTCTCCTCTCTTTAGAGTTCCCGAGGGAACTATACAGAAGAAAGAAATTGGAATAGGAACCAAAGGATCATTTTATTCATAGCTGAGCTAGCACCCAATAACTTCCAGAGAAGAACTCTGCCAAAAGACTGAATCACATGGCTTAGGTTTAAGGCTGAAGTGAAGCTTCGTGATTCCCTGCTCCACCTCCACCCTCTAGATTTGGGGACTGTCACGCGTAAGCATGCCTGCAGAAAGAGAGAAGATAATCAGGTATGCTAGCAGACCGTCTTTATTCATCCAGGTGTGCATCAAATAGAAAGTGAACTGGTCCTACTTGGAGCAAGAGCAGCACTCCTGACCATGTAATCCCTCAAAATATAGTGATCCCAACCACTGTTGAAGTGTGGACTCGTTAGTGTCCTGGGCTCTGACCAATCAGGTTAATAACTGCTTCCATTGGAAGGTAGCAAGTCACAGGCTAGGGCAGAGGAAAAGGGAATTCCTTCTTGTTCTCACATTCTCACTTTTGTTCTCTCTTAACCATTAGGAAGAGGGGTAAACAAATGAGTATTTGTTGTCTATTTGCCTCCTCATCTAGACTGTAAGCCTCTCAGGAACAAAAGTCAATGCATTGAGCATCATGTTTCCACATGTGGTAGGTACTCATGTTTATGTTGATGAAGTTATGACTGTCATGTAAGAGACATCACTGCAATTTCAGTTGACAAAATTGTGGTCAGTTACAGATGTATTAGGTTTTTGTGACCTGGGATTCTGGAGCCCTATTTCTTGTCTTACTTCCAACTTTTACTACATACTGGCACAACAGGGTACTGAAATGTGGATCTGCACGGTGGAAATAAAGTGAAAGTCTTCATAAATATTACAAGTGACCCCAAACAGATTGATATACCAAGTTAGAAGATTTAATTGACCTCAATAAATTAGAGAAATGATCATTAATAGCAGGTTAAAAAGATAAATGGAAAGTAGGACATTGAAGGAGGAAAAGAAGCATCACACACTCATAGGTTCAAGAGAGAAAAAACTGGCCACAAAAAAAGTGTGTCCAAGAAGACCTGATTGATGTGGCAGAGCAGTAACAGAACAAATAGAAAATTGGCAGTAGCTTACCTGGTGGCTCAGACAGTAAAGAATCTGCCTGAAGTGTGGGAGACCTGGATTGTTCCCTGGATTGGGAAGGTTCCCTGGAGAAGGGAATGGCTACCCACTCCAGTATTCTTACCTGGAGAATTTCATGAATAGAGGTGCCTGGCAGGCTACAGTCTATGGGGTTGCAAAGAGTCAGACACAACTAAGTGACTCAGACTTTCTTTCTTTTATGTTAACAGAAGTCAATGAAACCAAATTCATCTTCTTATCCCTGGGACCTAGCATGGTACCTGACATAGAGTGGACATTGATAAGTAGTTACTGGGAAAAAATGTAGGGTTTTGGTCAGATTGTTTATGATATTCCATTCCTCTGCAAAGCCTTTGCATGACCAATGCCTATCTTCTCTTCAAGACCCAGCTCAGATGCAGTTCTTCCATGTGATCTCTCCTAAAATTCACCTTACGCTCACCTAGAAGAAAGTGCTCCACTTCCAAATCCTCATAAGCAATTAATAACTGCTAACTTACTTTAATTAGAGTTAATATGTATTTAATTATAATTATAAAATATGATTAATTTTATTCTAGTCATGGACTCTCAATAATTATTGGGTGAATGGTAACTCTCAGATTATGACAATCCAATATACATAATTTCAAAATTATTGAATTGATAACTAAAGGAAAGTGTCTCAAATTCTAGAATTGTTCACCACTGGCACTGATTCTCACTTTTCTTGGTCTAGTAATCCAGATGTCAGCTTTTCCTGCATCCTCTATTCAAGCTCCTAACCATTTATTCCTTCTCCCACCAGGGTGTTAGGGAATAAGGCAGAATTTACTGAAGGGGAGACAGGATGTACATCATGCAAACTGTAGTAATTCACTTGAAAATTGCCTACAATGTGCCTCTTTTTCCCAGAGTACTCTTTGCTTCTCCCACTAGGGATCTTTTTCCACCCTACTGCCCAGTCTCCCAGAACCCTAGGCAGATTCCTCAACCTTTTATTATTGGGAGGAATGCATTTTATCCCAGCTTCTACTTTCAGACTTGCGCTTCTGACAAGTTACTTGTTTAGCAAAATAGGCCTTTCAATTAGCAGACCCATCTTCTTCAAGAAATACAGGGGGGTTACAAATAAATTTTCCCTGTGGCAAATATGGTTAATACAAAATGACTCAGTGGGGTTAGTCAATGAAGTCTTCATTAGAAGCTTGTTGGAATCAACTTTTTTTTTTCTTTCTATTTAATCAGCTTTTGAAGAGGAGAATAGATACAGCTTTGCAGGGCAGAGTGCAAGGAAAACAGTGGGGTGGTTGCTAGCAGCTGTCATGCTGTGGATGAACTAGGTTCTCAGAATCAGCGAGAAGTTTATAGTTTTCAAGGGGCTTTCTCTATCTCTCTTGAGACAGGCTGCATATTTGCTTATCTTGTTCTTGGCCAGCCCTAGTCTCACTCTATAATCATTAAAGATAGATGTTTGTTGTCTCAGCCTTTTCTAGCTCCTTCACCATTTCTGACAAGTCAAGAATTATATTAGAAGCCTCAGCACTCTCTTTGCTTCCCTCTTATGTTAGGATACAGGCTATACTGCTGTAACAAAGGCCCCAAAGACAGTGAATCTACAAGGAATTTATTTCTCTCTCACTTAATAGTCTAGTAAGGTGATGTCCAGGATGAAGAAGTAGCTCTTCTCTCCTTGTTCAGCCTGGGACCCAGGTTGTTTTCATCATAGTATGCTCCCTGCTCGGGGAGTGGTCATTGTTGGCATGTTTGAGACTGGCTTTATTAACTGCACCTGTATTTCAGACCTCTGGAAGGTGAGGGAAAAGAAGAAGTGGAGACAAGTAGCTTCCTTTTAATGTTGTAAATGAACAATATGCTCCTAACTTCCATTTACATCCCAAGAACTTGGTCCCATGGTGACATCCTCTGCAAGGGAGGCTGGAATATATTCCTTAGTTGGACAGATATGCGCTCACCTAAAACTCAGTGGAGGAGGAGGGGAAAGTGCAAAAGTGAAAGTGTTAGTTCCTCATTTGTGTTTGACTCTTTGCGACCCCATGGACTATGTAGCCCATCAGGCTCCTCTGTCAATGGAATTCTCCAGGCAAGAATACTGGAGTGGGTAGCCATTCCTTTCTCCAGGGCGTTGAACCTGGGTCTCCTGCATTGCAGGCAGATTCTTAACCATCTGAACCACCAGGGAAGCCTTGGGTGTCTATTACTAAAAGGAAGAGGAGAACTGGAGGTGGGGATTATGGTCAGTTTCCAGCATGAGATCCAGTTTCCCTGCATGAGGTATAAACTTCTTGGCATGGCATAAGTGACCCTTTGGATCTTTGGCTTTCCACTCTAATAATATCAAATTACCTGAACTGCCCTGAATATGGTTTTGTGTGTCTAACCTGCATGGCTTTTCATGGTAAATCTTGCTCATCTTTCTTTGCCTGCTACAACCAGCTCAAGCAGCATCTTTTCCAAGAAGTCCTCCTAAACCTTACTTCATTTGGCATAAGTGAACCTCCTTTGTGTTCTCATAACAAGCGATGCATTCCTTTCCTCTCCTGTCAAATTCCCCCACTATCTACATAAGTTTGAAATTACCTCTTTATGACTCTGTCTCCATCTAGATTGTAAGCAACTTGAGAGCAAATATGCTATGTCTCAGTCTCATTTATATCCTTAGCATCTAATTGAGTTAAATTCCTTTTATCCACCATTGGGTAAAATAAATTGCACTTTTGCCTGATCCGTGCATGTCCACTGAGTTGTAGCTTTCATCCATAATGGCCAACCTGTGTAAGTGGGCATTTTTTCCATTTGAATGGAAGCACTAGCCTGAAACCCCTGCTGGTCTAGGATACCGATCCTCCTAGATTTTGTGAATTCCTGCCTCGGGGGCCTGAAGACCTGTTTTGTTACTCCTTAGGGGCCAACTGCTAACAAAGAACCGGGGCCATGACAGCCGTGGTTAGGTTGGTTTCTCCCAGTTCTGCTCCTAGTGGGCTCTGGATATTTGCCCCCTTATCACTGGTTCATCCTGCTAAGACTTTACTATGCCTGACTTATGAATAAGTTTGCCCATGTTAGGCTTAATAATTGTCATTGATACCTTCTGTTTGAAGCTAACTGGTCCAAGATGGGAAAAGAGTCTCAGTTTTGTGACATATCACTGAAACAAAATGCAATCTGTATAGACTTTATTTAGTTGAAGATATCTATTTGTATATCTTTAAATACATGTATCTTTAAAATATGAATATCTGAGCATGCAAAACCAATATATTGAGAGGGATACTCATTTGGTAAATGTTCTTTATTTTCCAAAAGGGTTGACCAGAAAGATCTTAGGAATTAATCTCTCATTTTTTTTTGGTGTAATTTTGTTATTGTTCAGTGAGGCAGCTTATGATCTTTCCTGGAAAATGTTCCATGTGCACTTGAAAAGAATGTGTATTCTGTTGCTTTTGGATGGAAATTTCTGCAGATATTTAATAAGTCTATCTATTCTAATGTGTTATTTAAGTTCAGTGTTTCCTTATTGATTTTCCTGTCCATTGATATGAGTGGGTGTTAAAAGTCCCCTTAGCTTTATTATGTTACTGTCAATTTTTCTTTATGTTTGTTAATATTTGCTATGTATCTAGGTGTTCCTATGTTGAGTGAATGTGTATTTACAGTTGTTATATCTTCTTGGTGGATTGATCGCTTTACATTATGTAATGTCCTTCTTTGTCTCTTGTTCTAGTCTTTGTTTTAAAGTCTGTTTTATCTGATATCAGTATTGCTACTCCTGATTTCTTTTTGTTTCCATTTTCATGGAATATATTTTCTATCCTCTCACTTCTCAGTCTTTGTGTGTCTTTAAATCTGAAGTGAATCTCTTGTAGGCAGCATAGACATGGGTCTTGTTTTTATCCTTTTTGCCACTCTGTGTCTTTTGATTGGAGCATTTCGTCTGTTTAAATATAATTTTTGATGTTGTCTTATTATTGTTTTGTTAACTGTTTTCTGTTTTTGTAGTTCTTTTTTGGTCCTATCTTCTTGTTTTACACTCTTCTAGTATGATGACTGTAGTCTTCAGTGTTATGTTTGAATTTCGTTCTCCTTTTTTTGTTTCTGTCTATCCTAGATTTTTTATTTGTGGTTACCATGCTTTCCAGATGGTACTAGTGGTAAAGAACCTACCTGCCAGTATAGGAGATGTAAGAGACACAAGTTTGATCTCTGGGTTGGGAAGATCCCCCTGGAGGAGGGCATGGTAATTCACTTCAGTATTCTTGCCTGGAGAATCCCATGGACAGAGGAGCCTGGCAGGCTACAGTCTATAGGGTCACACAGTCAGACCCAACTGAAGCAACTTAGCATGCACGCATGCATGTGGTATATAACAACCCATGTATATGTGATTATTTTATGTTTATAATCTCTTAAATTTGAATGCATTCTAACAACCCTGCATTTTTACCCTGGCCCCACATTTAATATTTTTATTTCATATTTTACATCTTTTGAATGTATATCCCTGAACTACTTATTTTGGTTATACATGATTTTACTACTTTTGTCTGAACCTTCTGACTAGCTCTATAACTGGTTAATCTACTGCCTTTACTGTATATTTGCCTTTATCAATGAGATTTTTCCTTTTGTAATTTTCACATTTCTAGTTTTAGTTTTCTCATTTGTACTTAGAGAAGTCACTTTAACATTTCTTGTAAAACCAGTTTAGTGATGTGGAACTCATAATTTTTGCTTGTCTGTAAAACTCTTTATCTCACTTTCAAATCTGAATGATAGCCTTGCTAGGTAGAGTATTTCTGGTTGTAGGTTTTCCCCTTTCATCACTTCAAATATAATGTGCCACTCCCTACCTAGCTACAGAGTTTCTGCTGAAAAGTCATTTGGTTTATGGGAGTTCCTTTATATGTAACTAGTTGCTTTACCCTTGCAGCTTTTTAACATCTTCTCTTTGTCTTTATTTTTGCCATGTTAATTACATGGTGTTTTGGAGTAGATCTCTTTGGATTCTTCTTACTTGGGACTCTCTTTGATTCTGGACCTGAATATCTGCTTCCTTTCTCAGGTTGGGAAGTTCTCAGCTATTATCTTTTCAAATAAGTTCTCTGTCCCTTTCTCTCTTCTTCTGGGACCCCTATAATGTGAATGTTAGTATGTATACTTGATGTTTTCTCAGAAGTTTCTTAAACCATTCTTTTAAAAATTCTGTTTGTTTGTTTTTTCTGTGCAGCTTGGGTGATTTCCATTACTCTGTCTTCTTTTTTACTCTTGATCCAGTCCTCTGTGTTATCTAATCTACTGTTGCTTCCTCCTAGCGTATTTTTTATTTGAGTTATGTATTCTTTGTGTCTGTTTGGTTCTTCTTTGTATTTTATTAACTCTTTGCTAACCTTTCCACTGTGTTCATCCATTCTTCCCCCAAGTTCATTGAACATCTTTATGATCATCACCTTGAACTTTTTATTGGGTAGATTACTTGTCTCCACTTCGTTTAGTTCTTCTGGGATTTTATCTTATTCCTTCACTTGGAATTGGAGAAGGAAATGGCAACCCACTCCAGTATTCTTGCCTGGAAAATCCCATGGATGGAGGAGTCTATTAGGCTACAGTCCATGGGGTTGCCAAGAGTTGGACACGACTAAGCGACGTCACTTCACTTGGAATATAGACTTTGTCACCTCATTTTGCCTAATTCTTTGTTTTTATGTGTATGTATTAGGTAAGTTGGTTTTCTTGAACTAACCTTTTGTAGGAGACATCCTTTGCAGCACTGCCCCTCTAGTCATCATGCTCTAGGGGTGCCCTCTATGTGGGCTGTGTTAAAGGGTCAACTGTGTGTGTGTGTATGTACTTAGTCATTCAGTTGTGTCCAACTTTCTGCAGCCCCATAAACTGTAGCCCCCCAGGCTCCTCTGTCCATGGAATTTTCCAGGGAGGGATACTGGAGTGGGTTGCCATGTCCTTCTCCAGGGGATCTTCCTGATCCAGGAATTGAACCTACATGTCTTTGTATCTCCTGCATTACCAGGTGGATTACCATCAGTGCCACCTGAGAAGTCCTAAAGGATCAACTGCTGTGGGCATATTAGTAACTGCCATATTGGGCATATTGGTCCTGCTTCATGCAGAGGCTGCCAGCCCACTGGTAGGCAGGGCTGGATCCTGGGGCATCTGGTTGTGTAGCCCAAAGGGCCCCAGGACTGGTGCCAACTGACTGGTAGGTAAGTGCTAATAGGGGAGAGAGAGGACTCCAAAATCATGCTTGCCAGCACCAGTATCTTAATGTTAGAATGAGCTCCCCAAATGGCTCCCACCAACATTTCTGTCCTACGGAAAGTCACAGTTGCTTCCTGTTTCTCCTGGAGGCTCTCCAAGATCAGCAATTTGGTCTGACCCAGGCTCCTTTCAAATTGGTACCTCTATACTAAATCTCAGAGCATCAGATTTTGTAGGAATCCTTTAAGAGTGGAACCTGTGTTCCCCACAACTCTCTGACTCTCCCTTATTCAAGCCCCCTTTAAAGCCAGACATTCTAGGGGTTCATCATCCCAGTGTAGAACCCCAGATCTGGAGAACGTGATGTGGGGCTTGGTTCCCTTGTTCCTTGGGGAAAATCTCTGCAATTGTGATTATCCTCCCATTTGTGGTTCACCTATCTGAGTCTTGACTCCACTGTACCTCCATCCCTTCTACTTGTCTCACTGTGGTTCCTTCTTTATAACTTTAGTTGTGGAAAATCTGTTCTGCTTGTTTTCAGGTCATTCTCATCAATAGTTATTCTGTGGATTGTTGCAATTTTGGTGTGTCCATGGGAGGAGATGAGCTCAGGGTCTTCCTACTCTGCCATCCTGGCCACACCCCCTCTAGTGTTCTTGATGAGATGAAGATGTATTGGCAATTTGTAATGCATTGAAAGTTCCCAGAATCAAAAGGTCTCTTGAATTAGAGGTAGTTGCATAGCTCAAGTTGCATAACTCAAGGCTAATAGCCCTTCCAAGTTTCCCTGCTTGTATTAGTTAGAAGTCATTCATTTAGAATGTCAGAAATCCAGTTTAAACTAGTGTAAGTGAAAAGGAAATATCCTGGCTTTCAGTCCTTGGAAGTGTAGGAGTAGACTTCAGTCACAGTTAGATCTAGGGACTAAAATACATTTTCCAAATTGGTCTTTCTCACCTCTCAACCCCTCTCCCTTCCATTTTCTATCTCTCTTTCTCTCTCACTCTCATTCTCTTTTACTCTCATTCTTCTTACTGTGTGTTGATCCCATTCTCCTCCACAGGATATCCCTTCTTCCACATGGCAAGGAAGTTAGATCTCTTCACAGTCTCAGTGTGCTTTATCTGGAAGACTAGATGCCCTTTTTTCTACCTCTAAATCAAAAGACTCCCCCAAAGAAATTTGATCAACTTACCCCTTATTCTGGCCAAGGCTCTGTGGTACCTTGGTTGGCTTGGCACCATGACTGTGAAGTCAGATGGTGTGATTAGGAGCTTCACCAGACTCACACAGTTTGTGTAGGTTTTGGTAAACAATATAAGACATAATCACCACATTCTCATGTGTAATGCCTGAGAGTCCCCAGTAAATATCTTAAGTGTTCCCAGCGAACAACCCAGGCTTCACTTCATACTTGTTGCTGTTTCTACCCTTACTGTTCCACACTGACCACCGCTTACCTTCTGTGTGGATCTGTGCTCCAGTGGTTCCCTTAGACTACCACTTAACCCTGGTACCACTCAGCTGGACCATTGTTGGCCACTCTGCCGCTCAGGCCAATGCTTATGCTGCATTTTTTCTCAGGTCTCCTCTCAGTATGAGCTTCTCAGATGCTCTGACAGGGACCAATACACACACTTGTGCAATTATGCACAGTTGTTCAGGTTGTTGGGTGCACAAGGGCACATGTGGGGACTAAAATCTAGTGTGAAATGCAGTTCACTAAGCTCAAATTATCCACCTTCCCTCATGTGTGTTCCAGGAGAATGAAGCACTTTTTCTGCTTGTGCAAGGGCACCAATCTATGCTCCCTAAAGTTGTGACTCTCCCCAGATGATTTTTTCTAATTCAGATGAAGGTTCTCTAAGGGCTTGCAGTAGCTCAACTCTTGCCTTTTTCTTTGAAAAGGAGACAAACAGCTCCCTCTCCTCTGTTTGCCATTGTATCAGAGGGGTGCCAGCCACAAGCACAATGTTGGGAGAACAGCAAGGATCACAGGCTCCCCACCCCATCATCTAACTATAAAATCCTCATATGCCCTCCCAATATGCCAGGGCGAAAAATAGTGAAAAACTGTCACAAATGTGACTGTGTTATCAAAAGCATACAGAAATTAGCTATGTAAATTGTAAAGCTTGTTGGGTTCACTGTTTTATGACATTGGCAAATTTTTCATCAAGATAGAAAAGAAAAACTAAGAAAATCTATAGGATTCATCTCAGAGACTAACCATTACCACACCCAGGTAACCCATGTTCACACTTAATCACACACTTGGATGGTCAGTTCAGTTCAGTCGCTCAGTCGTGTCCGACTCTGTGCGACCCCATGAATCGCAGCACGCCAGGCCTCCCTGTCCACCACAAACTCCCAGAGTTTATTCAAACTCATGCGCATCGAATCGGTGATACCATCCAGCCATCTCATCCTCTGTCGTCCCCTTCTCTTCCTGCCCCCAGTCCCTCCCAGCATCAGGGTCTTTTCCAATGAGTCAACTCTTTGCATCAGGTGGCCAGAGTATTGGAGTTTCAGCTTCAGCATCAGTCCTTCCAATGAACACCCAGGACTGATCTCCTTTAGGATGGACTGGTTGGATCTCCTTGCAGTCCAAGGGACTCTCAAGAGTCTTCTCCAACACCATAGTTCAAAAGCATCAATTTTTCGATGCTCAGCTTTCTTCACAGTCCAACTCTAACATCCATACATGACCTCTGGAAAAACCATGCCCTTGACCAGACGGACCTTTGTTGGCAAAGTAATGTCTCTGCTTTTTAATATGCTATCTAGGTTGGTTATAATTTTCCTTCCAAGGAGTAAGTGTCTTTTAATTTCATGGCTGCAGTCACCATCTGCAGTGATTTTGGAGTCCAAAAAATAAAATCTGACACTGTTTCCACTGTCTCCCCATCTATTTCCCATGAGGTGATGGGACCAGATGCCATGATCTTAGTGTTCTGAATGTTAAACTTTAAGCCAACTTTTTTACTCTCCTCTTTCACTTTCAAGAGGCTTTTTAGTTCCTCTTCACTTTCTGCCATAAGGGTGGTATCATCTGCATATCTGAGGTTATTGATATTTCTCCCAGCAATCTTGATTCCAGCTTGTGCTTCTTCCAGCCCAGCGTTTCTCATTATGTACTCTGCATATAGGTTAAATAAGCAGGGTAACAATATACAGCTTTGACATACTCCTTTTCCTATTTGGAACGAGTCTGCTGTTCCATGTCCAGTTCTAACTCTTGCTTCCTGACCTGCATACAGGTTTCTCAAGAGGCAGGTCAGGTGGTCTGTTATTCCCATCTCCTTCAGAATTTTCCACAGTTTATTGTGATCCACACAGTCGAAGGCTTTGGTATAGTCAATAAAGCAGAAATAGATGTTTTTCTGGAACTCTCTTGCTTTTTCGATGATCCAGCAGATATTGGCAATTTGATCTCTGGTTCCTCTGCCTTTTCTAAAACCAGCTTGAACATCTGAAAGTTCTTGGTTCACGTATTGCTGAAGCCTGGCTTGGAGAATTTTGAGCATTACTTTACTAGCGTGTGAGATGAGTGCAATTGTGCGGTCGTTTGAGCATTCTTTGGGATTGCCTTTCTTAGGGACTGGAATGAAAACTGACCTTTTCCATCCCTGTGGCCATGGCTGAGTTTTCCAAATTTGCTGGCATATTGAGTGCAGCACTTTCACAGCATCATCTTTCAGGATTTGAAATAGCTCAACTGAAATTCCATCACCTCCACTAGCTTTGTTTGTAGTGATGCTGTCTAAGGCCCACTTGACTTTACATTCCAGGATGTCTGGCTCTAGGTGAGTGATCACACCGTTGTGATTATCTGGCTCATGAAGATCTTTTTTGTACAGTTCTTCTGTGTATTCTTGCCACCTCTTCTTAATATCTTCTGCTTCTGTTAGGTCCATACCATGTCTGTCCTTTATAGAGCCCATTTTTGCATGAAATGTTCCCTTGGTATCTCTAATTTTCTTGAAGAGATCTCTAGTCTTTCCCATTCTGTTGTTTTCCTCTATTTCTTTGCATTGATCGCTGAGAAAGGCTTTCTTATCTCTCCTGGCTATTCTTTGGAACTCTACATTCAAATGGGACTACCTTTCCTTTTATCCTTTGCTTTTCGAGTCTCTTCTTTTCACAGCTATTTGTAAGGCCTCCTCAGACAACCATTTTGCCTTTTTGCATTTGTTTTCCATGGGGATGGTCTTGATCCCTGTCTCCTACAATGTCCTGAACCTCCGTCCATAGTTCATCAGACTTTCTGTCTATCAGATCTAGTCCCTTCAATCTATTTCTCACTTCCACTGTATAGTCATAAGGGATTTGATTTAGGTCATATCTAAATGGCCTAGTGGTTATCCCTACTTTCTTCAGTTTAAGTGTGAATTTGGCAATAAGGAGTTCATAATCTGAGCCACAGTCAGCTCCCGGTCTTGTTTTTGCTGACTGTATAGAGCTTCTCTATCTTTGGCTGCAAAGCATATAATCAATCTGATTTTGGTGTTGGCCATCTGGTGATGTCCATGTGTAGAGTCTTCTCTTGTGTTGTTGGAAGAGGGTGTTTGCTATGACTGGTGTGTTCTCTTGGCAAAACTGTATTAGCCTTTGCCCTGCTTCATTCCATACTCCAAGGCCAAATTTGCCTGTTACTCCAGGCATTTCTTGACTTCCTACTTTTGCATTCCAGTCCCCTATAATGAAAAGGACATCTTTTTTGGGTGTTAGTTCTAAAAGGTCTTGTAGGTCTTCATAGAACCATTCAACTTCAGCTTCTTCAGCATTACTGGTTGGGGCATAGACTTGGATTACCGTGATATTGAATGGTTTGCCTTGGAAAAGAACAGAGATCATTCTGTCATTTTTGAGATTGCATCCAAATACTGCATTTCGGACTCTTTTGTTGACTATGACGGCTACTCCATTTCTTCTAAGGCATTCCTGCCCACAGTAGTAGGAGCTACCCCTCACCCAAGGTCAGGGGTAGCAACTGAGAGCACCAGGCTGTGACAGCGCAGGAGCGGCGGAGAGGAGCTTTCCCACGTCAGTCCGAGGTAAGGGGCGCGGCCGAGAGGATCTACCCCACCTCCAAGGAGCAGCTGCTGCACAGGCACAGGAGGGCCGAGAGGAGCTACTCCACGTTCAAGGTCAGGAAGGGAGGCCGTGAGAAGATACCCCTCGTCCAAGGTAAGGAGCAGCAGCTGTGCTTTGCTGGAGCAGCCGTGAAGAGATACCCCACGTCCAAGGTAAGAGAAACCCAAGTAAGACAGTAGGTGTTGTGAGAGGGCATCAGAGGACAGACACACTAAAACCATAATCACAGAAAACTAGCCAACCTGATCACAGGACCACAGTCTTGTCTAACTCAATGATACTAAGCCATGCGTGTGGGGCCACCCAAGACGGTCGGGTCGTGGTGGAGAGGTCTGACAGAATGTAGTCCACTGGAGAAGGGAATGGCAAACCACCTCAGTATTCTTGCCTTGAGAACCCCATGAACAGTATGAGAAGGCAAAATGATAGAATACCGAAAGAGGAACTCCCCAGGTCGGTAGGTGCCCAATATGCTACTGGAGATCAGTGGAGAAATAACTCCAGAAAGAATGAAGGGATGGAGCCAAAGCAAAAACAATACCCAGTTGTGGATGGGACTGATGATAGAATCAAGGTCCGATGCTGTAAAGAGCAGTATTGCATAGGAACCTGGAATGTTAGGTCCATGAATCAAGGCAAATTGGAAGTGGTCAAACAGGAGATGGCAAGAGTGAATGTCGACCTTCTAGGAATCAGTGAACTTGGATGGTAATAGGTCTTTCAGTTTTATCTGCAGCCTAAATGTACCCCTCACCTTCCTGCCCAGAACTTATGCAAAATACCAATGGGCAATAGCTGGTCTAGATAAGTTTAGCTAATAAATATTATATTGGTTCTAGAACTACCATGCTGACCAGTCCTGCAGCCCTGGTGCTGCCTGTGGCTGGTCACACCACACTGTTTCCTTTGTGATGATTGCTCTCCTAGGAATCTGGAGTCCTGCCTGCAGTTTGTTTCCGTCAGCTTCTCCTCCTGCCTGTTTTCCTCAGACATACCTATACATGAATTGTGGATATGGTTTGAGTTCTTTGGAACCTGGAAGTCATCTCAACTTGCACAACAGAGCGTGCAGTAGAAATCTATAAGAGGTGTCATCTCACTCTACTGTAGCAACATCCAAATCACCGTTTCATCCCAGTGGGCACTCCCTTCAATAGCAGTAGACAAGAATGTGGCTGCTTGTGCCATGTGGTGTGTCCTCTGGACTGATGACTCAGTGAGATCAAAGGTGGTCAAACACATGTGCACATTTCTCAACCTGTGTCTCTCATATTGCTGCCCTATGACCCTGATTTTCTGCAGAAGAACATGAAGCTGAAGAAGTCAGGGTGGTTCCTAATCTACCACCCAGAGACATCTTTTTATTCTCCTTCTGTGTTACCATCAGTAAAACTAGATGGGGGTTCTAGCCAAGGAGAGGACAAGGGTAAGAGGGGGTGTAGAAGGGATGTGTGCTGAGGAGTTCTTGACTATAGCAAAGAGGATTAGAGGGACCTAATGGAGAGATGGCTACCCACTCCAATATTCTTGCCTGTAGAATTCCATGGACAGAGGAGCCTGTGGGCTATAGTCCGTGGGGCTGCAGAGAATCAGACATAACTGAGAGACTAACACACAGTGAGAGACAGTAAGAACTGTGAGTAGATGGCCCTAACCACTGGAACTCAGTTCTTACTGCTGGGATGAAGGGAAGTAAAAGATAATTTCAGGAATGGAAATGAAACAATTGTGCATAATTGCCTTTCAAATTGATCTGCTGACTGAGAGTCGGTCCTGTACCTACTGAGCTAAATTCTTGGTAAAAAGAAAAAGTTAGGTGACTCATTTCTTGGAAAAATTAATAGTGGCTCTTCTTGCCTGGAAAGCTGACAACATATTATCAGTGTTGGTATTTATCTTGTCATGCCTTGCTGAAGCCTTCAGAATTTTTTTTTTTTAATCCTGAAGCCAGATACAGGTTCCTAGGAATGGTTTTTATTTGACAGCATCAAATAAGTTGGTCATGTTCAGTGGAAGTGAATGTACACAGCAGATACCAGCTGGAGTACAGAGGAGGCAGCATAGGAAGTAGAGAAAAAACTCTGAACTAGGACACCTGGCTCAGGTCCTGCCTCGCACTGCCGACAAGCCAGCATTGTCATGTTAGGAAGGTCGCTTAAACCTCACTAGCCATTAGTGTAAAGCAAAGGATTTAAAATTATATAACCTATTATTTAAATTAAATAACTTCTTTTTAAAAGAGTGAATACTGTTGTTGGAATTATGTTGAATCATTAAATCAATTTGGAAAGAATTAACATCTTTATGATGGCTTCGCTGGTGGCCCAGTGGTAAAGACTCCCCATACCAATACAGGAGGTTTGATGCGTGGGTAGGGAAGATCCCCTGGAGAAGGAAATGGCAACCCGTTCCAGTATTCTTGCCTGGGAAATCCCATGGACAGAGGAACCTGATGGGCTATAGTCCACGGGATCGCAAGAGTTGGACCCGACTTAGTGACTAAACAATAACTTCTTTATGATACTGAGCTTTCAAATCAAGAGAATGTTTTTAATGGGGAAAAGAACAGCCTATTTCTCTGCCAATGTATACAGGGGGAAATAATGATGCAAGATGGGGAAAATTGCTCGAGCAATATTCTGAAGTGGGCAAGAGTAGGTGGGCTGTGATGCCCAAGTGGAAGGATTGACATAGGTGGGAACATAGGCAGTTCCTAAATAATAATAGAAAACAAGAAAGAGTAATAGTCGTACATGCAATTAGGTGAACAAATTTGTGGTAGTGGGACCTTGTGAACATTCTCTTTCGATTGCTTCAGCTCTGTGAAATAATAGCCTGATCGGATGGTTAGAGTAAATGTTCTTATATTGTCTGGCTTCTAATGAGATATGTCTGGTGGGGAATCATTAGGTATAAAGGTGGCTGCTGGTTTAAGAGAATTACTTTGTCATCTTTTAAAAGTATCTTTTCTAAAAGTCATCAGGAAACTGTGTCTCTTTGCCTGTATCTTTTGAGATTGGTTTCCATTTATTTTATTTTATTTTCATTTATTTTTATTAGTTGGAGGCTAATTACTTTACAATATTGTAGTGATTTTTGCCATACATTGACATGAATCAGCCATGGATTTACATATGCTCCCCATCCTGAACCCCCCTCCCACCTCCTTCCCCATCCCATCCCTCTGGGTCATCCCAGTGCACCAGCCCTGAGCACTTGTCTCATGCATCCAACTTGGTCTGGTGATCTGTTTCACACTTGATAATATACATGTTTTGATGCTGTTCTCTCAGATCATCCCACCCTCGCCTCCTCCTGTAGAGTCCAAAAGTCTGTTCTATACATCTGTGTCTCTTTTTCTGTCTTGCATATAGGTTTATCGTTACCATCTTTCTAAATTCCATATATACGCGTTAGTGTACTGTATTGGTGTTTATCTTTCTGGCTTACTTCACTCTGTATAATGGGCTCCAGTTTCATCCATCTCATTAGAACTGATTCAAATGTATTCTTTTAATGGCTGAGTAATATTCCATTGTGTATATGTACCATAGCTTTCTTATCCATTTATTTTAAATATTTTTACTTTCCCTTATTAGGAAAAGCTCCTCCCAGAGGTGGAATTTTTAGCTTCCTTTGGGCTTCCTTGAGATCTGTATGTCTCTTCTTTTAAATTAAATAACTTATAACACCAGCTTTAAAATGCTTGTGAGATCTGAGGTGCAACTAAATGTTTCCCATTATTTGTTTCATATATATATATGTATATATTTGATCTGTTATCACATCTGAACAGAAATATATCCACTCAGTAAAGTTCTTTGTGGTCCCTATAGAAGTGATGTACAAAAATCAGTGGTAACACTAATGTAATAATTATGTTGTGGCCATTCTTGATGTACCAAAATGTGGCCCAAAGTTTACCAAGACCTCCTGGCCTTTCTTAATCTACACTACTGATAGCTTACAGTGAATGATGTTGGATTCATGATCTCCGAAAAAGAAGATTTAGCTTCAGGACCAGGGACCAGCCTTGATCACTCAAGAGCTTTTGCATAGCAGAGTTTTATTAAAGTAAAAATTGGACAGAGAAAGCTTCTGACATAGACATCAGAAGGGGGATGGAGAGTGCCCCCCTCACTAGTCTCAGAAAAGGGAGTTATATACTTTTTTCAATTGGTTATTACAATAAGTCAAAAGAATGTCTCAAGGTTGTCAAGGTCTTACCAGACCCACTCCCACAATATACATTTTGAGATAATGGGATTAGAACTAACAATAGAAAGGTCTTACCTGACCCACTCCAATAATACACATTTTAAGATGACAGGATTATTCAGAGGTTCTCAAGGAGGAGAAACATGTCCACAAGCAGGATACATTGTTGTTATAGTCATTGGTACAGAGTTTAAGGGAAAACATATCCTTGAGCAAGAGAGTTCCAGAAAAACACCTACTCCTGCTTTATGGACTGTGCCAAAGCCTTTGACTGTGTAGATCACAACAAACTGTGGAAAATTCTGAAAGAAGTGGGAATACCAGACCAAGTGACCTGCTTCCTGAGAAATCTGTGTGCAGGTCAAGAAGCAATAGCTAGAACTGGACATAGAACTACAGACTGGTTCCAAATCAGGAAAGGAGTACGTCAAGGCTGCCTACGTCACCCTGCTTATTTAACTTCTGTGCGGAGTACATCATGAGAAATGCTGAGCTGGATGAAGCACAAGCTGGAATCAAGATTGCTGGGAGAAATATTAATAACCTCAGATATGCAGATGACACCTCTCTTATGGTAGAAATCAAAGAAGAACTAAAGAGTCTCTTGATGAAAGTGAAAGAAGAGAGTGAAAAAGTAGGCTTAAAACTCAAACATTAAGAAAGCTAAGATTATGGCATCTGGTCCCATCACTTCATGGCAAATAGATGGGGAAACAATGGAAACACTGACAGACTTTGTTTTGGGGGGCTCCAGAATCACTGCAGATATGAAATTAAAAGATGCTTGCTCCTTGGAAGAAAAGTTATGATGAACCTAGACCACATATTAGAAAGCAGAGATATTACTTTGCCAACAAAGGTCATCTAGTCAAAGCTATGGTTTTCCCAGTAGTCACGGATGGATGTGAGAGTTGGACTATAAAGAAAGCTGAGCACCGAAGAATTGATGCTTTTGAACTGTGGTGTTGGAGAAGACTCTTGAGAGTCCCTTGGACTGCAAGAAGATCCAACCAGTCCATCCTAAAGGAAATCAGTCCTGAATACTCATTGGAAGGACTGATGCTGAAGCTGAAACTGCAATACTTTGGCTACCTGATGTGAAGAACTGATTCATTTGAGAAGACCCTGATGCTGGGAAAGATTGACAATACTTTGGCTACCTGATGTGAAGAACTGATTCATTTGAGAAGACCCTGATGCTGGGAAAGATTGAAGGTGGGAGGAGAAGGGGACGACAGAGGATGAGATGGCTGGATGGCATCACTGACTCTATGGACATGAGTTTGAGTAAGCTGGTGATGGACAGGGAAGCCTGGCGTGCTGCAGTCCATAGGGTTGTAAAGAGTCAAACACGACTGAGCAACTGAACAAACTGAACTGAGCAAGATGAGGTTTTTTTTTTTTTTTTTCCCCTGTGCAGTCATCAGCTCTGGACTTAAAGAAAAAAAGTTTTATGTAACTAAGACTAAGGAATGGAGAGAGAGAGAGAGAGAGAGAGAGAGAAACACATTTGTCTTTGCCTCCTCCTTGAGAATTCCAGAGCCCTATCTCCTCTTTGAGAGCCCCAGATCCCTCTCTCCTCCTCAGGAACCTCGGACTTCTTATCAACCTGCCTAGGAATTGACTCTCTCATTCCCCCTTTTTCTTTTAGGAGAATTATGTTTCCAAGGGAAAGGGGCATTGTTTTTGTTCCATAACTACTTCCCTCTGTTGAGGGGCATTTTCCCTAAAATGTTGAGGCAACATATTCTCCTAACCGTCACATTGAGGGTCTCTGATCCAGGGGCCGCAAGTAATAGTTGGAGGAGGTTGTGGCACCTGTAGGAGCCTGGACAACCGTTTGTAGCTTAAAAGCTCTCAGAAACAAATCCAGTTACACAGTTACAGATGTAAGGCAAAATAGTCATTAAACCAAGCTAAAACATAATTAAAATTAAAAGTGACATTATGTTCATAGCTACATCAGTCCATCTTAGAATTGCTAGATGTCATCAGATCAAGAAGAGGCACCACATATGATTTTTGTTGGTGAAGGTGGTTGCAGAGCTGAAGAAAGTCCCTTTTCCTTGAAGTGGAGAATCCCACCATGGGAAGCCTTCAGTTGATGAGATTGAAAAGCTGAAAGCTGAGTCACATAGTTAATTTTAAGCCTTCAGGATCTATATCTATTGTACACAGACAATATCTGTGTACAAAAACTGTCTGTCATTGGATAATCCCATTTGTGGGGGGGCAGTTTGAGCCCTCATTAAAGGTATGGGTAAAATTTTAAACCTACCGTTTTTTGTTTCCTGAGTTAGCTTACACAGATGCCTCATAATAATGTCATTAGCCTTTTCAACTTTCCTGAGGATTGGGGTCTCCAGGAACAGTGTAAGTGATATTCCTAGAGCTTTTGAGACCCTTTGAGTTACAGCAGCTTTAAAGGTGGAGCATTGCTGCTCTGAACTTTAGAGTTTAAGATCTCACTTACATCATGAGAAGTCAGTACAGTAAGATTTTGCCCATTAGTAAACTTATGAGCTTTATGCTTTAGCAAAACAATAGTAGCAATTACCCTTAAGGAGTGTGGTCATAACCTTTTTTCAGTAACAAACAAACTAAACTCTGATCCTGTGGGCAAGCTCAAAGCAGGAGTCTGCAAGAGAGCAGTTTGAAGAGCCTTAAAAGCCTTTTGAGTCTCTGGGGACCAAACCAGCTTGTTGGTTTGGGCCTACTGAGTCTCAGTTATAAGTTTATATAAAGACCAGGCAAGTTCCCCATAACCAGAATCCAAATTACAGTAGCCTGTAATGCTCAAGAATCCACTCAATTGTCTGAAAGTCAGGTTTGGGTCATTTAGGAATTTCAGAGAATAAAATATAAGGATTAGACACTTATTATTTGTATATCTTGAAAAGTCTCCATTTATCATTTGACTTTTTTTACACCCAAAATAGGAGTATTGCATGGACTATTACAGGGAATTAATAGTCCCTGTTCCTTTAAATTTTCAGTGATGGGTTGAAAGGGTTTTAACTCTTCCTTAACCTCAGGCTTTAGTGGGTACGGCTTTTGATGTGGAAATAAGTGAGATTTATTGAGCTTGATAATGACAGGAACAGCATTTTGTGCTTGACTCACAGTGTTTCCATCAGCCCACACTTTAGGATTTGCATTTTGTTAAATTAAAAGAGTGGGTTCCATATTTATGAAAACAGAGGCCTGGACCTTGTTCAATATATCCTTCCCCAGAAAGAGTGAGGGAGACTCTGGTACAGTCAGAAACTCATGAGAAAACAGCATAGAGTCCCCATTTCTGCTTAAAGCATGATTGAAATAATAGCATTTGGCTCATCCAGACAGTCCCATTATGGTAGTGGATCAGGAGGAAAGTGGACCAGGGGCTTCAGTGAGCGCGAAGAAAGCTGCCCCAGTATCTGAAAGAAAATCGACTGATTGGCCCTCCACAGTTATTAACACCCAGGGTTCCTCAGGTGTAATTAGGATGGGAGCTTGTGTGGGGACCCCCGGGCACCTTCAGTCAGTCCTGATTGCCTTAAGAATCCACCGCCTGGGGCCTACACCTTGGAGGACAGTCTCTTCTCTAGTATGGTCCTTTGCAGACTGGACATGGAGCCAAGGGCAGCTTAGATGCCTGAGTGCAATCCCACTTGAGATGCCCCTCCTTTCTACAGTAATAACAAGTCCATCCCTTTTCACCTGGGTTCCTCTGGGCATTTTTCTTCAGGCTGTTTCAGAGTGGATCTAACAGCCATTGTTGGGGCTTCAGTCTTTCATCTGGTTATTTTTTTGCTTCTTATTTTCCTCCTTGTATTCTCTACCATTATATACCATCTGAGCCAGTTGTAACAGTTTTTCTAAAGACTGATTAGGTCCAAATGCCTGTTTTTGTAACTTACGGCAGATATCTAAAGCCAACTGAGTGAGAAGTCTATCTTTTAAGATTATTTCTCCCTCTGAACGTTTGGAATCAATGTCAGTAAACTTGCGGAGAGCCTCCCGTAGTCTATCTAGGAATTTACCAGGAATTTTCATCTCTCCCTGTTCTATGTCAGTCAACTTAGCATAGTCTGAAGTCTCAGCATGCGCTCTTGCTTGAGTCCTTCAAGACTACATCTGACAAAGTGGCTCTGTTATGGGAACTGCTTGGCTCCCAGTAGGGAGGAGGGCTATTTTGTGTTCCCTCTTTCCCTTTGTCTCATGTTCAAGCCATTCATCTCCAAAAGTAGTAGCTTCCCCCAACGAACTCTAGAGTTAGGAGTCAGCCTCTGTCCCAAGACATGCATTATAGCTCTCCAAGTAAGGTCATAAAGTAAAGGCAGTTGCGTAAAGGCTTCTATGTACTTTTTGAATCCTCTCGATAGTCTTGACCACAGTTGGTACTGTTTGAAATGCTACCAAGACTGAGGCAACCCCTCCTGGAGGGGTACCTTGATTCTCGGCCTGTTCATTTGGGAGCCCCAGATACGGGGGCAAAGTAAGAGGACAGAAGGGAACTGATGGTTTCACACCCAAATCTGCACCCTTAGGACACAAGTCTGACATGGCTCACAGGGAGATAAAGACCAACACTTATGTCACTTCTACCCATTTCCCTTGTTTTCTACAGAACTGGTCTAATTGTAAAACAGTATTAATTGAGACCTTTCAACTGGCCAGCATTTCCCGTCTTCCAAAGGATACTGTGGCCATTTAAGTATCACAGAAGAAGATCAGGTGTGTCTTTTTAAAGTTTGGGGGATCAAACCTGTCCCAGCTTTTTAAAATACATTTTAAAGGAGTGGTTCTGAAACTGTTAGCTCCCATCTGTAAGAGAGAAAAAAGCGGCATCCACAGATGTGGCTTTTTTCCACCAGAAGCATCCCTCCCTGCTCTAGATGGGGGTGTAGACGGACTCTCCACCAAAGCTTCCCTTCCCTGGTCAGACTAAGCCTGTCCCTTACTGACGCAAGCACCGTACTCGTCCCTGCCAGTTCTAGCACCGAGGTGGGGTGGAGATGCACCAGGGGTAGACCTGATGGCATACCAGATTGATTTTCAGTTCCTTACTGCCGAGACCTTTGTTTGGTTTGCCTTTTTCTCTAATGACACCGAGAGTGTAACAGAGTAGCTTTCTGGAAGCTAGAACTACTAGGGGACGCATCCATCTTCCGTGTGCACATTCCCAAGTACAGTCCCGAACACAATAGAAGCATTGAGTTATAAAGGGACGAATTAAAAAACCCAAGATGTCTCTTCTGAGTGTCGCCACACCAGTAATATGTAATAAAAAAAGGGGTTGTGAAGGGTTGGCCAGCAAGAAAAAAGTGAATTCTGTCCTCAAACTACTTGGACTAACCTTCCAGTTCATTTCCACAGATTCCACAAAAAGACCATCTAGGGAATTGAGACACAAGCTCTCTAACCTTCTCTGGTCTGCTAAGAGCTAGTACTACCAAAAGAAGAAACCCATTTCATTTCCAGTCTGACCAGATTCTGTAATTCCCAATCTGTGTCCTCAAAAACCTCATGGTGACCAGCAATGCTTCTACCCACATAGATTGGAGGCATAGCCATGCCAAAGACTCACTTTCAGGTCGCTGGCCCCTGAAGCAGGCAGCCAAGAGAGTGACCTCTAACCTGAGAGACGTTCTTGGAGCTAGAGTTCTGCATCGCTCCCAAATGTACTCCTAGGAAGGCTAGGGGCTTTCATGCATGGGGTCTAAGTAAAAGTACATAGTAACAGCATGGATAACAAGTCCCTTGAAAGTCTATGATCCAACATATTAGGTTAGTAGTTCTAATTCCCCATGCAATTACGAAACAGTCAAAGAGACCAGGAAAAGCTGACCGAGAAAGGAAAGTTCAGTCTACCTGCTTCGCCCATTTCTGGCTGCTCCCCTTGCAGGGACATTGGGTGTCTCTTGGCATTAGCAGATGGGTATAAACCCCTGACAGGGCTCCCCTTTTGGGGGCTCCCTTCCATCATTATGAGGCACCACAAAATCGCAGAGCAGGGCTCATCCCTTGCTTCACGCAGGGTGTGTCATTCATTCACACAAGTACACCGTAGAGTTAGTAAAGTACAGCAGAAAATGTGCATACTGAGAAAGCAGAGAGTCTAGAGCTCTGAGTGTTCTTACCTTGTCGTGAAGATCCTGGACGAGCCCCCAAAATTACAGCTTACAGTGAACGATGTCGGATTCGTGATCTCTGAAGAAGATTTAGCTTCAGGACCAGGGACCAGCCTTGATCACTCTGGAGCTTTTGCATAGCAGAGTTTTATTAAAGTGAAAAAGGAACAGAGAACGCTTCTGACATAGACATCAGAAGGGGGATGGAGAGTACCCCCCTCACTAGTCTTAGAAAACGGAGTTATATACTTTTTCAATTGGTTATTCAGTTCAGTTCAGTCGCTCAGTTGTGTCCTACTCCTTGCGACCCCATGAATCGCAGCACGCCAGGCCTCCCTGTCCATCACCACCTCCCGGAGTTTACTCAAACTCATGTCCATTGAGTCGGTGATGCCATCCAACCATCTCATCCTCTGTTGTCCCCTTCTCCTCCCACCTTCAATGTTTCCCAGCATCAGGGTCTTTTCAAATGAGTCAGTTCTTCACATCAGGTGACCAAAGTATTGGAGCTTCAGCTTCAACATCAGTCCTTCCAATGAATATTTAGGACTGATTTCCTTCAGAATGGACTGGTTGGATCTCCTTGCAGTCCAAGGGACTTTTAGGAGTCTTCTCCAACACCACAGTTCAAAAGCATCAATTCTTCAGCACTCAACTTTCTTTATAGTCCAACTCTCACATTAATCCATGACTACTGGGAAAACCTTAGCTTTGACTAGATGGACCTTTGTTGGCAAAGTAATATCTCTGCTTTTTAATATGCTATCTAAGTTGGTCATAACTTTTCTTCCAAGGAGTAAGCATTTTTTAATTTCATGGCTGCAGTCACCATCTGCAGTGATTTTGGAGCCCGGGAAAATAAAGTCTGCCACTGTTTCCATTGTTTCCCTATGTATTTGCCATGAAGTGATGGGACCAGATGCCATGATCTTAGTTTTCTGAATGTTGAGATTTAAGCCTACTTTTTCACTCTCCTCTTTCACTTTCGTCAAGAGGCTCTTTAGTTCTTCTTCACTTTCTGCCATAAGGGTTGTGTCATCTGCATATCTGAGGTTATTGATATTTCTCCTGGCAATCTTGTTTCCAGCTTGTGCTTCACCCAGCCCAGCATTTCTCATGATGTACTCTTCTAGAAGTTAAATAAGCAGGGTGACAGTATGCAGCCTTGACATACTCCTTTCCTGATTTGGAACCAGTCTGTTGTTCCATGTCCAGTTCTAACTGTTGCTTCTTGACCTGGACACAGATTTCTCAGGAAGCAGGTTAGGTGGTCTGGTATCCCCATCTCTTTCAGAATTTTCCACAGTTTGTTGTGATCCACACAGTCAAAGGCTTTGGCATAGTCAATAGAGCAGAAATAGACGTTTTTCTGGAACTCTCTTGCTTTTTCGATGATCCAGCAGATATTGGCAATTTCATCTCTGGTTCCTCTGCCTTTTCTAAAATCAGCTTAAATATCTGGAAGTTCATGGTTCATATACTGTTGAAGCCTGGCTTGGAGAATTTTGAGCATTACTTTACTAGCATGTGAGATGAGTGCATTTGTGTGGTAGTTTGAACATTCTTTGTCATTGCCCTTCTTTGGGATTGGAATGAAAACTGACATTTTCCAGTCCTGTGGCCACTGCTGAGTTTTCCAAATTTGCTGGCGTATTGAGTGCAACACTGTCACAGCATCATCTTTTAGAATTTGAAATGGCTCAACTGGAATTCCATCACCTCCACTAGCTTTGTTCATAGTGCTGCTTTCCAAGGCCCATTTGACTTTGCATTCCAGGATGTCTGACTCTAGGTGAGTGATCACACTGTCATGATTATCTGTTCGTGAAGATCTTTTTTGGATAGTTCTTCTGTGTATTCTTGTGACTTCTTCTTAACATCTTCTGCTTCTGTTAGGCCCATACCACTTCTGTCCTGTATTGTGTCCATCTTTGCATGAAATGTTCCCTTGGTATCTAATTTTCTTGAAGAGATCTCTAGTCTTTCCCTTTCTATTGTTTTAGGGAAGTCCCTGGAAGGGTATTTGAAATTGAGAGGAAGTAGTGCTCCACCCAGCCTCCTTTCCCTGCTAACAAAGACAACAACTTTTTCCCAGGCATGTAGGGAGGCCTAAAGTTTCAGCAGTAAAATGACACATTTCCCCTCATTCTAATCCACCCCTTGAGACAAAACAAATTAAGCAGTCATAATACCCAGCAGAAAACTGTCCATTTGGGGTTCAGTGAACAAAGGAAATAGTGTATCTATCCTGCTTTCTTGTAACACTGCATCCAGGGGCCCTTCCTCCTTTGGGATATCTGTGGCTGGCACAGGGTATGGGGATGGAAACTCTTACTGACTGAATAAGTACTTGGTAGCCTCTGAATTCTTGTCCAGAGATTCTTGGGTTGGGGTTTTTTTTTTTTTTTTTTGGAGGGGGTTTTATTTTAGGGAAAAACCAAAGAATAGAGTGAGACCATCCAAGAGTATGGGATTCACATGCCAGTTGACACAAAAGAACTTGCTTATCTTTGGTCCATTCTCCTTATGGATACTACATCAGAAAACAGGATTCATTCTTTTTCTTGTTTTGTTTCTTTTTTAAAATAAGCTTTACATTTTATAGTATTAGATTTATAGAAAATTTTAGATGGTTTGCAATGGTAGTAAATAGAATTCCCATATATTCCAAACTCAGTTTCCCTCATTAGTAATATCTTACGTTAGTGTGGTACACTTGTTATGATTAACTAAACAATAGTGATACATAATTATTAACTAAAGTCCACATGGACTTCCTTGGAAACGCAGCAGTAAAGTAAACGCCTGAAATGCAGGAGACTTGCATGAGATGCAGGTTTGATCCCTGGGTCTGCAAGATCCTTGAAGTAGGAAATGGCAACCCACTTCAGTGTTCTTGCTTGGGAAATCCTATGGATAGAAGAGCCTGGCAGGCTACAGTCCATGGGGTTGCAAAAGAGGCAGACAGGAATGAGTGACTAAACAACAACAATACCTTATTCAAACCTGTTTTCCTTTTTTCCTTTTAGTTTTATTGAGAAATAGTTGACGTATGTCATTGTATTAGGGTTAAGTTGTACAGCTTGATAGTTTGATTTACATGTGTTGTGAAGTGATTGCCACATGTTAGTTAACATCCATCATCTCACATAGATACGATAAAAAGACAGAAGAAAATTCTCCTTATGATGAGAACTCTTAGACTTTACTCTCTTAACAACATACCTATATATCACATAGCAGTGTTAACTATAGTCATCATGTTGTACATTACATCCCTAATATTTATTTATCTTATGACTGCAAGTTTGTACCTTTTGACCACTTTTCCTCTAGTCTCCCTCTCTCCGATCCCTCCCCTAGTAATCACAGATCTGTTTTCTTTTTCTGTGTTTGGTGTTTTGTTTATTTTGATCTTTTAGATTCCACATATAAATGAGATCATACAGTTTTGGTTTTTGTTTGTCTTCTTTATTTCACTGAGCATAATGCCTTCAAGATCCATCCATGTTGTCACAAATAGTACGATTTCCTTGTTTTTTATGTCTTAATAGTATTCCATTGTGTATATATATCACAGTTTCTTTATCCATTCAGCCATTGAATGGACTCTTGGGTTGTTTTTGTGCCTTAGCAACTGTAAATAATGCTGCAGTGAACATTGGGGGCTGATATCTTTTTGAGTCAATGTCTTCATTTCCTTTGGAAATAATCCCAGAAGTGGAATTGTTGGATCATTTGGTAGTTCTATTTTTAACTTTTTGAGGAACCTCCATACTGTTTATCATAGTGTTTGCAGCAATTTACATTCCCACCAATAGTGAACAAAAGTTCCTTTTTCTCCACATCCATGCCAACATTTATTATCTCTTGCCTTTTTGATGATGGCCATTCTAACAGGTATGAGGAGATCAGATTTGTTTGCTGTTGCTGTTCAGTCACTAAGTTATATCTGACCCTTTGCCACCCCATGGACTATAGCACACCAGACTCCTCTGTCCTCCACTATCTGCTGGAGTTTGCTCAAATTCACGTCCATTGAGTTGATGATGCTATCTAACCATCTCATCCTCTGCCGCCCCCTGCTCCTTTTGCCTTCAGTCTTTCCCAGCATCAGGGTCTTTTCCAGTGAGTCTGCTCTTTGCATCAGGTGGTCAAAGTATTGGAGCCTCAGCTTCATCACCAGTCCTTCCAATTTAGTTTTTACCAAATGCCCTTTTTCTGTTCCAGGATTCCATCCAGGATACCTCGTTACATTTACTTGTTATAGTCCCTTAGGCTCCTCTTGGCTGTGCCACTTTCTCAGAACTTACCTTGTTTTTGGTGACCTTGACAGTTTTGAGGAGAATTGGTCAAGTATTTTATGGGATGCCTCTCAACTGCTTTGTCTGATGTTTTTCTCATGATTAGGCAGGGATTATAGCCTTTTGGGATGAAGACCAGAGAAGTAAGTTACCATTTTTTGCCACATCATTTCAAGAGTACATACCATCAACACAACTTATCACTACTGATGTTGACCTTGATCACTTGGCTGAGGTAGTATTTGCTAGGTTTTTACGCTGTAAAATTACTCTTCCCCTCCTCCCCTTTCCATGTTTTTCTATTTGGAAGGAAGTTACTGTGTACAGCTCGCATGTAAGGAGTGGGAAGTTATGCTCCACCTTCTGGAGGGCAGAGTATCTACATAAATTATTTGGGATAATTTTGCCCAGGAGATGTCTCGTCTCTCTCACTTACTTATTTTTTCAGTCACTTATTTATATCACCCAGTGACTTTTGCTCACATGTATCTTTAAAAACCTTTTATTTATTTATTTTAATTGGAGGATAGTTACAATATTGTGATGGCCTCTGCCATACATCACCAGGAATCAGTCATAGGTGTACATGTGTCCCCTTACATGTGCTTTTTCACCTGGCTGCATGCTTAGAATTTAGAAGGAGGAAACTCAAATTGGATTCTTACAGATATTTGTTTTATATGTTGGTTATACTGATTTGATTATTTTGTTGTTTGAATTGTTCCAACTTTGGCCCTGAGGATCTTTTTCAGATGCTTCCCAATGGTCTCTTTGACATAGCCCTATCTTTGTCGTGTTGTGTTTTTCTGTTTTATTTTGTTTGTTTTACGTTTTAGCACCTCGTTACTTTCTGGCAGTACAAGATGATGCAGTCACACCTTGTGTATCCTCTTCCAATCCTAGAACGAGTCATTTTTCCAAAGAGCCAGAGATCATTCTTGATTTGCACATTTGCATCTACAACAAACTCATTAGAAAGTGGTGAGAGAGATTTGAAACAGAATGGGTAGGACCCTATTTCTTACTGATTAACTATTTTACCTTGCTTAATCCCCTGCCAAAGTTTGAAGCCTGTATTTGTTTCCTATTGTTGCCGTAACATATGTTATTTCTTATGGCTACTGTAACAAATTACATGTTGGCAGGGGTGTGTTTATTCTGAAGGTTCTAGGGGAGAATCAGTTCTTTGTCTTTTTGAACTTTTCATGGGTATCTGCATTTTTTAGCTCATGGCCCGCTTCCAGCAATGGCATCTCGCTAACCTCTGCTTAATCGCTAGCCAGTCTCCTCTTTCTCTCTCTTCAGCCTTCTTCTTCCATCTTTTAAAGGTCCTTGTTATAAGACTGATCCCACCCAGATTATCTAGAATAATATTCCTATTTTAAAGTCTTTAAAGTTCCTTCTGCCATATAAGGTAACGTATTCACAAATTCTGAGGATTAAAACATGAACATCTTTGGAGGGTTTTTATTCTGTCTATTACAGAATCCTAAAACCAAAAAGTAACATTTGCTGATGAATCACAGTTTTAGCTGTTTCCTTTATGCCATGCAAGATATTCTAAATCTAAACACTTTCAACAGTTTCAATCATTTCTCCTTTTCCCCCAAAGAGCTAATCATATTGTTAATATTATTTAATAAACTTTCCTAAAAACTTATGTCACTTTTTGGTATTTTGCCCAAAAGAGTGGCACAGTTTACCTCACTAATTCCAGTGATATTTCCCCCAGTAGAAATTTAGAACATGTGGGCTAAGTCGTTTATGTGAGTGACTTCTTACTCTGACCAAATGATCTCTCAACAAGAAAGGCTAAAGCCTTTATCCAAGTGCACAGGGTCATTACACATGATGAAATACATTCATTTGGGGGTTTCCCAGGAGGTGTAGTGATAAAGAATCCTCCTCCCAATGTAGGAGACACAAGAGACTCAGGTTTGATCGCTGGGTCAGGAAGACCTCCTAGAGGAGGAAATGGCAACCCACTCTAGTATTCTTGCCTGGTAAATCCCATAGACAGAGGAGCCTGGTGGGCTACAGTCTAGGGGGTTGCACAGAGTCGGACATGACTGAATAAACACGCACACACGTGTGCACACTGTATACATGTTACACGTGATGATAGGGTCATGATGGCTCTCAGAGCCTATTTATTGCTTCTGCATCTCTTCCATAGTGCAAATATAAGCCACATCAGTCAGTTACATAGATCAGAGAATTTCCAACTATATGTCCTATAAGATGGACCCAATATATTAGACTTAAAGTTAAATAATTGTGGAGTTTTTCCTACGGAAAAAAGTTATAGTAATGAATAGATTGTTATACATTTAAGTGTTTTTCATTAATTTTCCTTAACACTGGTACCTCCTACTCTTTGTCTCTTGGCACATGCTAGCTGACAACAAAAGAAATGAACAAGAAGCCAAGTAATATTAATAGAAAAGTTCAGAGATAAGAGATAACAAATCACATCTAGATGGATAGTGCATGGTGCTTTTCTGTAATTTTATGTTGCATACGTAGAAATATTTTGCTAGCCAAAATGCTTTCTTATGTACAGAACTCTATGTGTAAAGGATACATATCTTTCCCTAAATATGATGGAGCCATCTACTATTTCTTTGTTGTACTGAAGAGTCTTTACAAAAGGAAGTCATTTCTGTCTTGTAAAAGACTAATATAATCTTGAAGAGGCAAGAATATGGGCTTTGGAGCTAGGTCAATATGAGTATGAATATCTTACCAGCTGCGTGACTTCAAATATATTGCTTAACTGAACAATTTGAATTAGGAATTACGTTAGGTTATTTGCAGAAGATTACAATTAAAGCATCTTAAATATGAAAGCAGCTTATTTCTTCCTCACAATAGAGAAGTGAAGAGTTAGGCAGTTTGGGACTGGTGTGGTGTCTCCTTGATCATGAAGTTTCTAGGTTCTTTCTTTCTGAATGCCCTACCATCTTCAGCTTCCATATTCTAGGTCACTTGTGGTCTGCTATGGCCTTTGATGCTCTAGCTACCTCATCTGCTTTCCAAGCAGCAGGAAGGATAAGGAGCAGACAAAATGTTTCAGGAAGCCCTGCCTAGTGACTTCTGCTTCTGTCTATCTGGCTGCTCCTCTCTGCAAGGACAATGGAAAATATAGTTTTTTAACTGGACAGACTGCTCAGAATTTGGAAGGAGAGAATCACATTGGGTTCTGTGGCAGAGATGCCTAAACAATCCCTGAGACCCAGGATTTCCTTCTTCTTTTAGTAATAGAATCACCACCATACCTACCCACCACTGGTTTTACCTGGCTAAGGGCTACTAAGTAGAGGCTATGTTTTTCAGCCTCTCTTGCAGTTAGTTGTAACCATGTGACCATGACCTTTCTGGACCATGTGAACTGAAGTGTCTATCTGCAGTTTCCTGAGAAAAGGAACCACCTGTCCTGCGACTTTTCTCTTCTTCCTTCCCACAGGCTTGGACATGCCTGGGCAGCGGTGAGCCAGTTTTTACAATATAGCTGAGGATACCACCCTTGACAGTGATCAAGTAGCAAGGAAGTACTGGGTTTCTGGATAACTGTGTGAGGCAGAGCCGCCTGCTATCCTGGACCTTTGGTGTAACTATGTTGTGTTTTATGAGAGAAATAAGCCTCCACCTTGCTCAAGTCACTGTATTTTGGTATTTCTTTGTTATAGCAACTTAGCCTATATCCTAACTAATAATAGTAATTTCTGTGCCTCAATTTATTTTTCTGTAAAATAGCAATAGAATTATGTTCTCCACTGAGTTATTGTGAGGAAAGAAATATACGTAAGATACCTGGGCTGTGGTTATTATACGCGATCAATATTGACAGGTTTCACAAGAGAGTTCTGAAGAGGTGACTAAAGAACTTGGGAGGATATAGCGCCAGTGTAATGGAGGCCCATTACATGCGATTGGATTTTGATTTAGCAACAAAAGCATAAGAACAACAAATGTCTTGCATTTAAATGTGAGTAAGCTAGTTAAAATGTTTAGAAATACTACCTGAAACATTTTCCCTTCCTAGCAATTTGGATTGTTTCTCTGCCTGAGGCTGACATGAGGGAGGGACAGAATGCATGGAGGATGAATCAGTAGTAGATACCAGACTGATGTTCCAAAAGAGAAGGTGGAAACAGCCTTCCCTTGGCAGGCTTCAGAAGTGGGATCAGGGAAGGAGCCTCAGGACAGTGTGGGTTTCTTCCCTTGTGCTTATGAGGGGGATTTACAAAGTCGGACAGCAACTTTTACAAAGACATAAACAACGTTGTTTTCTCTGCTATTAGCAGGACTAGAGCCTTGAGTCTAAGACGGAATTAGTTGTGGAAAATAACTGGGGTCACAAAGAGTCTGACACAACTTAGCGACTGAACAACAACAATGAACATTATATTCCTTTGCACCCCTGAGTCATGGCATGCAAATTTCTATCCTGCTAGAGGCAATGGCACCCCACTCCAGTACACTTGCCTGGAAAATCCCATGGATGGAGGAGCCTGGTAGGCTGCGGTCCATGGGGCTGCTAAGAGTCGGACAAGACTGAACGACTTCACTTTCACTTTTCACTTTCATGCATTGGAGAAGGAAATGGCAACCCACTCCAGTGTTCTTGCCTGGAGAATCCCAGGGGCAGAGGAGCCTGGTGGGCTGACGTCTATGGGGTCGCACAGAGTCGGACACGACTGAAGTGACTTAGCAGCAGCAGCAGATGACTCCAGGTTAATACACTACTGTAGGTCAATTTCATTTATAAATATGGATTCCATAATCTTATAACATTGGCAAATTTAATCCATTAAGATAGTAAAAAGAAAAAATACATCACATCCAACAAATGCAAGTGTAAAAGGATTTTAAATTAGAAGTTTCAAGCCAGAAACCCTGAGGCAGTAGATATTAAATAACACTGTTGTCAGTATACTATCCTGTAAGAATTTCAGAGTAGAGTCAAAAACCAGTTTCATAGTTTCCAACTCCTTCACCCTCAAGGTGTAAAGGCTGTGGGTGCAGGACTTTTAAAGAGGACATTTCTGGAGAGAGCTATGCTATTTCTCTCCTCCCCTCTCTCAGTGAGTAGGGGTAGGGCATTCATTCCTGTTCTCAAGTCATGGGAGAGCTATTTCACTGGGACCATCTGGATACTTATCCTTGATGTAACTCCTTCAGGTAGTAGACCAGTCTCTGACTCATGCCTGGAATGTGTAAGAGGCAGAGATGGCCTGGCTAGGTGATCCTGTCACCAAGTTGCAGGGGAAATGAATCAAGTGGCCAGCATGGAGGGAGAACTGGTTTAAATCCTTTTAAATCCTGCCCAAGAGAATTGTCTGAAGGAGCCATAGGACCCCCACAGAAAGACCCACTGTAGAGTGGACCACCAAAAAGCAAATGCGGAGGTGGGGAGCAGCCAATGGAAGGGAAATCATGTCACCTGCATTGTGGTAGGAACAACAGAAATGTTCCTACTGGGGGCCTTTGCAGAATCCTCAAAGCTGCTTCAGGAGAGAAGGAGTCAGCTTTGAATATTTGCCAATCCCAGAGAGCTTGAAACTGTTTAAGTATTTAAATACTATTTATTTGGTTTCTCTCCCAAACCTGAGAGAGCCAGCTGGAAGAGAAGGAGATAGATACTCTAGGCAGAAAATGAGAATATAACCATGGCCCTACCTCCTTCCATTCCTGCTATAAATATTCATACAGAAGGTCCAAGTTAGGGAAGGAGAGGAGTTTTTACTTTAAAGAAAGCTTGACAATTTGATCAGTATTTAGAATTGGGCATTCTAATGCCTGGACTGTCATGACCATGAGAACTTTTCTTAACTAAGAGTCATGTGTATGTCCAAGATTTATTGGAACAGAGAGGAAAGATTCCCCAATGAATAAAATTTAAAGGCACATTGTGAATCAGATCCAAAAAGCATAAACTTTGTAAAAAATTGGTAAATTAGATTTCATGAGAATTTAAAATTTGGGGTCTGTATCTACACAGTGGAAAGCTATTCATCAAAAAAGCATGTGAGCTACTAGGAACAAATAACAGGTGCAGTAATATGAGTGAATCATAAAAACAATATGCTCAGTGAAAAAAGCCAGACACAAAAGCATACATACTATATGATTTCATTACATAAAATTCTAAAAAAGGAAATACCAAACTACAGTGACAGGAGCCAGATCAGTGATTGCTTGGGTGCTACAATGTTCATCATAGCACTATTCATAATCACCCCAAAATAGAAACAACTGAAATGTCCATCAGCTGATGCATGCATAAATAAAATGTAGTATAGCCATACAGTGGCATATTATTTGATAATAAAAAGGAATAAAACACAGATACATGCTACAACCTGGATAATCATTGAAACATCATGCTAAGTGAAAGGAGCCAATTACATAGGAC
This sequence comes from Muntiacus reevesi, assembly GCF_963930625.1. Taxonomy (NCBI): domain Eukaryota; kingdom Metazoa; phylum Chordata; class Mammalia; order Artiodactyla; family Cervidae; genus Muntiacus; species Muntiacus reevesi. The sequence goes on from NC_089249.1 coordinate 162,488,075, forward strand.
CACATGTTGTGTGACGCCATTTATATGAATTGTCCAGAACAGGCAAATCTGTAGTGACAGAAAAGTAGGTTAATGGTTGTTTCAGACTGCAGGAAGAGTTGGGGTAAAAAGGGTTACGAGGTTTCTTTTGGGGGTGATAAAAATGTTGCAAAATTTATTATATTTAATAAAATACAATATTTTATATAACATTGTTATATAATATAATATAGAACATATTATACATTATAACATACAATATATTATAATAACATAAAATCTTATTGATTTATAATATTAATTTATTATTATTTATTATTATTACAGTGATGATTGTGCTACTCTGTGAATATACTAAAAAAACATTGAATTGTACTTTTTAAATGTGAATTGTCTCTCAATAAAGATGTGGATTATCTCTCAACAAAGCTGATACCCAAAAAATGTTGTTGGAGATGATTGAAAATCCTTTTATAGAAGAGTAACGTTGGATTCTTACCAATACCACTAAAAATATACATTTCTGATCAATTAAAAACCTAAACATAAAAAATGCTAAGAAGGAGTTCCCTGGTGATCCAGTGGTTAAGATTCTGCACTTCCAATGCAGGGTGTGCAGGTTCGACTCCTGATCTGGGAACTAAGATTCCATATGCCACGAGGTGCCACCAAAAAATAAATTAAAAAAAAAAAAGAATGTTATTTTTTTTAAGTCATGAATTTATTAGGAAAAAAAATTGTAGAAAAATGTTTATGGCCTTAAGAGTAAGGAAAATCTTACAGAAGAAGATTCAAAGAGAAAAAAATGTATAAAAGTGATACATTTGACTATGTCAGTAATAAAAACTTTAAAACAATAAATACCTTTATGATATCTAAAGCTTAAGATATATAACAGACCAAGAGAAAATAGTTTTAAGTATCTGAGAATTAAGATTAATAATGCATAAAAAACTGCTGTTATTAATTTAAAAAGGTAAAGAAAATAGGATACCAACAATTTACAAATGGAAAAACACAAGTGGCCAATATACATACTAAAATATACATTTGAGCAACTCTCCTAGGAATCAGGGAAATTAAATTTAAAATAAAAATTTTTTGGACTTTCTTGGTGGTCCAGTGGTTAGGACTCTGTGCTCTAACTGCTGAAGGTCCAGGTTCAGTTGCTGGTTGGGGAACTAAAATCCCATAAGCTACATGGCATGGCCAAAAGTAAATAAGTAAAAATATCACCCATCAGATTGAGGAATTTAAAAGATTATTAAAACTGTTAGGAAGAATATGAAAGACTTTCACAAAGGTCACAGGTAATTTTCGAAAAGACTGCAGGTAGGAATATAAATTGGTGCAGCCTCTTTGGAAGGCAAACTGGCAGCATAGACTGAAATTTTAAACGTGTGTCCTCTAGGGCTTCCCTGGTGGTTCAGATGGTAAAGAATCTGCCTGCAATGTGGGAGACCTGGATTGATCCCTGGGTTGGGAACATCCGCTGGAGGAGGGCATGGCAACCCACTCCAGTATTCTTGCCTGGAGAATCCTATGGACAGAGGAGCCTGGTTGGCTGCAGTCCATAGGGTCACAGAGTCAGACACGACTGAGTGACTAAGCAGGCACACACACCTCTAGGTATCTACCAGAGTAAAGCATTTACCCAAGTGTAACACTTGTATAAAGGAGTTTACAGTAGCATTGCCTTCATAGGACAAACTGGGAACAATCTGAGGTCTATCAGAAGTAGACTGGCTATGCAAAATTTAAAAGAAAAGGTTGATTGCTTTGTATAGAGAATGACCTCCATGATTTATAACTGAATGACAAAACAAAGCTAGGGAACAGTGTTTGATATGATGAAAATGAAAGTCAATCAGTCCTGTCCAACTCTTTCCAACCTCATGAACTGTAGCCTGCCAAGCTCCTCTGCCCATGGAATTCTCCAGGCTAGAATACTGGAGTGGGTAGCCTTTCCCTTCTCTAGGGGATCTTCCCAACCCAGAGATTGAACCTGGGTCTCCCATATTACAGGCAAATTCTTTACCAACTGAGCTAGCAGGGACGTTTAGTAAAAACAAACTCACATAAAACAATGTTACCTGCAGGTTTATCTTATTTAAAACATAAAAGAAAGTCTGATACTATTGAACTGAAAATAATAGCGAATGGTTGCTTAAAATAACATGATATTGAGGGTTTTCTAGTAAAGAAATTGCTCTAAGCCCTTTGTAACATTTAACACATTCAAGCCTACAACAACTCTATAAGGTGAAATGAGGTTAAATAACTTGTCCAGAGTCATGAATAAGTTGCAAAATCCAAACTTGGACACTATAGCTCCAAGAGTTATCAGTCTTAACTTTGGTTATGTGCGGGAAACAGGACTGGGATTGGGATATGATTGAAGGCAACCATGGCCTAGTTTGTAATGTCTTTATTTTGTACTAAGTATAAAAACACATAAAAGAAAGCTAAACAATGAATTCAGGATGATTGTTACAGATGGGGAGAGTGAACTAGAAATAAAATCCATGTGGAGTGTGCAGAAGGTGCATGAATTTTTTGTGTCAATAAAAATTCATTTAAAAAGAAACATGACAATTTACCAATGATTATAGCAGATTAGAGAGAGAACTCTGATCCCAGTTAATTCATTATTCTTAGAAAAGACAAGCGTAAACTTATCAGAATATTCTGAAAACTGGAGATGACTACTTTCTGACACAACAATGAATAAAATGTTCTCAATTTGGAAACTAGTATGTTAAAGTTGAGATTCAGACAAAACACTTTCTTAAGTATTACCATTAACTATCTTTCCAACCTTTCCCTCCCCTCCTCCTACAAATGGTAGGAGAAATCCATGCTCCATTTCCTGCCCATGTTTTGCTGAGTTCCCCTTTTATCCTCTGCTCAAGATGTTTGCGCCCCACTTCTTTGGATCACTCAGTCCTTAGGGGAACTATCTGCACCTAGTCGATACATAGCCTGCAGGCCTTTAATATGTGTTAATAGATTTGGGAAAGATTGAAGGCAAGAGGAGAAGTGGACAACAGAGGACGAGATGATTGGATGGCATCACAAACTCAATGGACATGAGTTTGAGCAAGCTCTGGGACATGGTGAAGGACAGGGAAGCCTGGCTTTCTGCAGTCCATGGGGTCGCAAAGAATCGGACGTGACTGAGCAACTGAACAGCAGCAACAAACAGATCTGGAATGACTGCAGTAGAAATCTCTCTTTTTCCCTTTCCAGAGCCGGCCCCGGACACAGCAGCAGTCGCGATGTTGATGCCCAAAAAGAACTGGATTGCCATTTATGAACTCCTTTTTAAGGAGGGGGTGATGGTGGCCAAGAAGGATGTCCACATGCCCAAGCACCCGGAGCTGGCAGACAAGAATGTGCCCAATCTTCATGTCATGAAAGCCATGCAGTCTCTCAAGTCACGAGGCTACATGAAGGAACAGTTTGCCTGGAGACACTTCTACTGGTACCTCACCAACGAGGGCATCCAGGATCTCCGCGATTACCTCCACCTGCCCCCTGAGATTGTGTCCGCCACCCTGCGCTGCAGCCGTCCTGAGACTGGCCGGGCACGGCCCAGAGGTCTGGAGGGAGAGCGACCTGCAAGGCTCACACGAGGGGAAGCCGACGGAGACACCTACAGACCAAGCGCTGTGCCCCCTGGTGCCGACAAGAAAGCCGAGGCTGGGGCTGCGTCAGCAACTGAATTCCAGTTTAGAGGCGGATTTGGTCATGGACGTGGTCAGCCACCTCAGTAAAGTTGTAAGAGGTTGTTTTGTGTTGAATAAACCTGTAAAGAGAAAAAACTAAAAAAAAAAAAGAAAAGAAATCTCTTTTTTTCCCTTTGCAGTAGGAATCTTATCCAACAGGAATTAGGACTGGAAATGGAATAATTCAGTTAAAGTCAGAAATCACAAAATGTGATCTATATTTACATTAAATATTTTTGACTTAAAGTGTATTTGTACATTCATTCACCAGTGTTATAATGTAAAGCAAGGTTGAGAAGGAGGATTGAATCCCTGCATTAACTTTCTTGAACATACAACATTCACAACATGCATTTTTATGATTTAAGTTTGGCTTTCTTTAAAGTGGAGCAAGAACTTAAACACACCTGGGAAAGAAATCTGTGTACAGGACTTTAAATTACTTAGAATTATTTACCCAACTTCTTACAATTGTTTTGCCCACACTTATTTCAATGGTAGCTTTTGTTTTTTTACTAACACAGTCTTTATTGAATCTTTTCAAGGCATTCCACTAAGTTTAAAAACAATTTAATGAAATGATGCAAACACAGAAGAAAAATAGAAAGGACACCTGTTCCCACACTCAACTGTATGAATGTTACCATTTTGCTGCACTTGGTTCAGATTTTTCAAAAAGGAATCAATATTACAGATAGAATTGGAACCTTCTGCACACTCCACATTGGTTTTATTTCTGTTTTACTCTCCCCATCTGTAACAATCATCCTGAATTCACTGTTTAGCTTTCCTTTATGTGTTTTTATACTTAGCACATACATGTACCAATAAATAGATATATTTATATAGCTTTGTTTTACATGTTTTGAATCTATGTGTAAATTGTATCATACTGTATTTTTCTCTCATCATATGTGTTTGAGATTTATCCTTGTTGCTATTTGTAGCTCTAGTTTACTCATTTGAACTGCTGCATTGTATTCTATTTTGCAAATATTCCAAAACGTATTTATTTTCTCTCTGGTTGACTATTTGGGTTATTTCCATTTTTTTCCCCCAATAAAAAATACTGCACTGATCATTCCTTCATACATCTCCTTGTATATATATATATATGAAAGTTTCCCTAGCAAATATAATAAGAAATGGAATGTGGGGGACTTTCCTGGTGCCTAGTGGCTAAGACTCCACTCTCCCAGTACAGGGGCCTCAGATTCCATCCCTGGTCAGGAAACTAGATTCCACATGCTGCAACTTAAAAGATCCTGCATGATGCAACTAAAGATCTCACATGCTGCAACTAAGACCTAGCGCAACCAAATAAAATGAATAAATAAATATTTTTAAAAATCTATTAAAAAAGAAATGGAATTTTGGGGTCAAAGGTCATGCACATCTTCACAAGCATATTGTCAAATTATTTTCTAATATGTTTGTAACGATTTATGCTTTCACTAGCAGTGAGTGCGCTCATTGCTCTACAGCCAACACTCATGCTATCAGTCTTTTCCCATTTAGGTGAGTGTGGAATGGTATCCCAGGTGGTTTTATTTGGATTTGGCTTATCTATAATGAGATGAATTATCTTTTCATACGTTTGTTGGCAATCTAGATGTCCTCTTCTCATAATTACTTGCTTCTCTCCTTTGCCCATTCCTCCATTATTTATCTTTTATTCCTGATCTGCAGAAGCTTTGTTAAATTCTAGATACCTATCTTTGTCAATTAAGTGAGTTGTAAATGTCTCTCTCAGATTGCAGCTCGTAATTTATCTTTGTTAATGTCATATTTTGTTGCATAAATATTTTTAAAATAGAGGTGATCACATTTAATAGTCTTTTCTGTCATGGTTTATGCTTTTGAGGTTTAGGAAATACTTACTGAAAGATTCTGCTTACATACTCTTCAAAATGTTTTGAAGCTTTATTTTTTCATATTTGTGCTTGTTTTACTTAGATATGGTTTTCGGTGTGGTATGGGGATAAGGACCTTTCATCTTTCCCTTCTCTCTCTTTCTTTCTCTTCTGTATATACAGTCATCTTACCCTCGGTTCTCTGAAAAACAGAACCTGAGGTACCACCTACATGCTGAGGTACTGAGAGGGGCAATCCTAGGGCTGCAGTAATTAAGGAAAAGAGAAGTTAGGTGTGGGAGAAAAGAAAGCAAATACAAGCTTGATATGTTACCAAGCTGGTCACGGCTTCCCAAGGAAATCCAGCCTTGGTCACCCAAGACATTGTCCCAGCAAGTTCCGTGGAGACACCACATCTCAGAACGGTCAGTCAGAGAAAGGAGGAAGGGTTTATTTGCTGGCTCCTCTTTTCTCCTTCCTCTTCATGGTTGAAGTTTACTCCACTGGAAGTTAAGTCACTTCTGGGTTGTTATACCAACCCAATGGGGAAGCCAGTCTCTAGCACTGTTACGTGGAACTTGATGCTTTGTTTGAACTGATAGTGATGGAAGAACCCCATGAGTCTGGTAGGGTGAGACCTGAACACCAGGACCGTTGTGTCTTCCACACTTTTGGGAGCAGTGGAGGCCACACCAAAGTCAGGCTCTCACGCTATGGTAACACTGAGACAGCTGAAAGTATTAGGAGATGAAGAAATACCAGTAGTGACTGGGGCTCCCAGTGGGGAAGTGGGTCCAGGTCAATTATTTGGATCCTTAACAACCAATTTTCTACTTATTTAATAGCTAATCTGTAATGCCACCAGGACCCAGGAGAAAGGAGCAGTGACCCCACAAGAGACTGACCCAGATTTGCCTGAGAGGATCCAGGAATCTCTGGCGAAGACATGGGTCAGCTTTGGTCCACTGCAGGGTCGGGGGCGCTGAGTGTAGCAGTGCATGCACGGGACCTTTTGCAGGAGGTCCCCATTTTCTTCATTACCTCAACCATAGTTTGGCCTCAGGTCAAATAACAGGGAGGGCACACAGCCCCACCCATCAACAGAAAATTGGATTAAAGATTTACTGAGCTTGCCCCGCCCATCAGAACAGGATCCAGTTTCCCCCTCAGTCAGTCTCTCCCATCAGGAAGCTTCCATAAGCATCTTATCCTTCTCCATCAGAGGGCAGAGAGACTGAAAACCACATCACAGAAAACTAATCAATCTGATCACATGGACCAGAGCCTTGCCTGACTCAATGAAACTATGAGCCATGCCGTGTAGGGCCACCCAAGACGGACAGGTCATGGTGGAGAGTTCTGACAAAACATGGTCCACTGGAGAAGGGAATGGCAAACCACTTCAGTATTGCATTAGAACCCCATGAACAGTATGAAAAAGCAAAAGTTAGGGCACTGAAAGATGAACTCCCCAGGTCTGTAGGTGCCCAATATACTACTGGAGATCAGTGGAGAAATAACTCCAGAAAGAATGGAGAGATGGAGCAAAAGTAAAAAGAAAACCCAGTTGTGGGTGTGACAGGTGATAGAAATAAAGTCTGATGTTGTAAAGAGCAATATTGCATAGGAACCTGGAATGGCAGGTCCATGAATCAAGGCAAATTGGAAGTGGTCATACAGGAGATAGCAAGGGCTAATGTCGACATTTTAGGAATCAGCAAACTAAAATGGACTGGAATGGGTGAATTAAATTCAGATGACCATCATATCTACTACTGTGGGCAATAATTCCTTAGAAGAAATGGAGTAGCCCTCATAGTTAACAAAAGAGTCTGAAATGCATTACTTGGGTGCAATCTCAAAAATGACAGAATGGTCTCTGTTCATTTCCAAGGCAAACCATTCAGTATCACAGTAATCCAAGTCTATGCCCTAACGAGTAATGCTGAAGAAGCTCAAGTTGAACGGTTCTATGAAGATCTACAAGGCCTTCTAGAACTAATACCCAAAAAAGATGTCCTTTTCATCACAGGGGACTGGAATGCAAAAGTAGGAAATCAGAGACACCTGGAGTAAAACAGGCAAGTTTGACCCTTGGAGCACAGAATGAAGCAGGGCAAAGGCTAACAGTATTGCCAAGAGACCGCACTGGTCACAGCAAACCAAACATGCTCTTCGAAAAACACAAGAGAAGACTCTACACATGGACATCACCAGATGGCCAACACCGAAACCAGATTGACTATATTCTTTGCAGCCAAAGATGGAGAAGCTCTATACAGTCAGCAGAAACAAGACTGGGAACTGACTGTGTCTCAGATCATATACACCTTATTGCCAAATTCAGACTTAAATTGAAGAAAGTAGGGGAAACCACTAGACCATTCAGTTCAGTTTCAGTTCAGTCACTCAGTCATGTCTGACTCTTTGCGACCCCATGAATTGCAGCACGCCAGGCCTCCCTGTCCATCACAAACTCCCGGAGTTTACTCAAACTCATGCCCATCGAGTCAGTGATGCCATCCAGCCATCTCATCCTCTGTCGTCTCCTTCTCCTCCTGCCCTCAATCCCTCAAAGCATCAGGGTCTTTTCCAACGAGTCAACTCTTCGCATGAGGTGGCCAAAGTATTGGAGTTTCAGCTTCAGCATCAGTCCTTCCAATGAACACCCAGGACTTATCTCCTTCAGGATGGACTGGTTGGATCTCCTTGCAGTCCAAGGGACTCTCAAGAGTCTTCTCCAACACCACAGTTCAAAAGCATCAATTTTTTGGCACTCAGCTTTCTTCACAGTCCAACTCTCACATCCATACATGACCACTGGAAAAACCATAGTCTTGACCAGTCCAAAAAATAAAGTCTGACACTGTTTCCACTGTCTCCTCATCTATTTCCCATGAGGTGATGGGACCAGATGCCATGATATTAGTGTTCTGAATGTTGAGCTTTAAGCCAACTTTTTCACTCTCCTCCTTCACTTTCATCAAGAGGCTCTTTAGTTCTTCACTTTCTGCCATAAGGGTGGTGTCATCTGCATATCTGAGGTTATTGATATTTCTCCCAGCAATCTTGATTCCAGCTTGTACTTCATCCAGCCCAACATTTCTCATGATGTACTCTGCATATAAGTTAAATAAGTAGGGTGACAATATACAGCCTTGACATACTCCTTTTCCTATTTGGAACCAGTCTGTTGTTCCATGTCCAGTTCTAACTGCTGTTTCCTGACCTGCATACAGATTTCTCAAGAGGCAGATCAGGTGGTCTGGTATCCCCATCTTGTTAAGAATTTTCCACAGTTCATTGTGATCCATGCAGTCAAAGGCTTTGGCATAGTCAATAAAGCAGAAATAGATGTTTTTCTGGAACTCTCTTGCTTTTTTGATGATCCAGCAGATGTTGGCAATTTGATCTCTGGTTCCTTTTCTAGATGGGGAAACAGTTGAAACAGTGGCTGATTTTAGGGCTCCAAAATCACTGCAGATGGTGATTTCAGCCTTGAAATTAAAAGATGCTTACTCCTTGGAAGGAAAATTATGACCAAACTACACAGCAAATTAAAAAGCAGAGACATTATTTTGCCAACAAAGGTCTGTCTAGTCAAGGCTATGGTTTTTCCAGTAGTCATGTATGGATGTGAGAGTTGGACTATAAAGAAAGCTGAATGCCAAAGAATTCATGCTTTTGTACTGTGGTGTTGGAGAAGACTCTTGAGAGTCTCTTGGACTGCAAGGAGATCCAACCAGTCCACCCTAAAGGAAATCAGTCCTGGGTGTTCATTGGAAGGACTGATGTTGAAGCTGAAACTCCAATTCTTTGGCCACCTGATGCGAAGAACTGACTCATTTGAAAAGACGCTGATGCTGGAAAAGACTGAAGGTGGGAGAAGGGGACGACAGAGGATGAGATGGTTGGATGGCATCACCAACTCAACGGACATGAGTTTGAGTAGGCTCCGGGAGTTGGTGATGGACAGGGAGGCCTGGCATGCTGCAGTGCATGGGGTCTGAGTCGGACATGACTGAGCAACTGAACTGAACTGATCTGAGCTGATGATACTGAATCTTCCAATTCATGAACCTGATAGATCTCTTTATTTATTCAGGTGTGTGTTTTTGTTTTCTTCAGTTTTTATAATTTTCTTCATTATGATCTTATACACTTACAGATTAACTCCTAGGAATCTTGTTATTGTTGTCACTGTTGTGAATGGAATCTTCTTCCTACAATTTCTGATTATTTACTGATACAATTTTTTCATACTGATCTTGAGTATGGCAAATTTGCTAAACTTCCTTATTAGTTTTTTTTTTTTTTCAAACTTTAAACTTATTAGTTAATAGATTCTATTCTGTGTATTATTTTTGGAATTTGTACATAATCAATCATATTATCTGTAAATAAGGACAGTGGCCTTCAGATCCCAGTTTTAAAGAGTTGTAAAAATCATGAATGGGTGTTAAATTTTGTTGATGTACTGAAATTTATTGGAATGACAAAGTTTTCTCCTTTACTCTGTTTAAATGCTCTGTAGATTTTAGGATGCTCCACTTCCTATTATTTCCGGGATAATCAACTTAGTCTTTGTAGAAACAGTTCTTTTGATATTCATATTACATTGTTTTACATAGTTTTAATTTAAATTATGTAACTCTAAAATCACTGCAGATGGTGACTGCAGCCATGAAATTAAAAGATGCTTACTCCTTGGAAGGAAAGTTATGACCAACCTAGATAGCATATTAAAAAGCAGAGACATTACTTTGCCAACAAAGGTCCATCTGGTCAAGACTATGATTTTTCCAGTGGTCATGTATGGATGTGAGAGTTGGACTGTGAAGAAAGCTGAGTGCCAAAAAATTGATGCTTTTGAACTGTGGTGTTGGAGAAGACTCTTGAGAGTCCCTTGGACTGCAAGGAGATCCAACCAGTCCATCCTGAAGGAGATAAGTCCTGGGTGTTCATTGGAAGGACTGATGCTGAAGCTGAAACTCCAATACTTTGGCCACCTCATGCGAAGAGTTGACTCGTTGGAAAAGACCCTGATGCTTTGAGGGATTGAGGGCAGGAGGAGAAGGAGACGACAGAGGATGAGATGGCTGGATGGCATCACTGACTTGATGGGCATGAGTTTGAGTAAACTCCGGGAGTTTGTGATGGACAGGGAGGCCTGGCGTGCTGCAATTCATGGGGTCGCAAAGAGTCGGACATGACTGAGCGACTGAACTGAACTGAACTGAATATCAAATGCACTTTGCATCAATAGGTTATGAAAATACCATCTACCCTGGATGAGCAGAAAAGTGTACAAGAGCCCCTTACGTAGCAGTATTACACTGATTGTTCTTCTAAGACAGAATGGGGGGCTTTCCCAGTGGCTCGGTGGTGGGGAGTCTGCCTGCCAGTGCAGGAGACATGGGTTCGATCCCAGATCCAAGGTGATTCCACGTGCTGTAGAGCAACTAAATCCACACACCACAGCTGTTGAGCCTGTGCTCTCCACAACTGCTGAAGCCTGTGTGCCTTAGAGCCCAAGCTATGCAACAAGAGAAGCCACCACACTACAACTAGAGAGTAGCCCCCACTAGCTGCAACTAGAGAAAAGCCCACGCAGTGACAAAGACTGAACACAGCAAAAAAAAGACAGAATGGAGAGTATCAGTTAAGTAGAAATCAATTAACAAAGTGTTCACTGTTTAAGGAAATCAGTGGCCATGGTGACAAAGCTCGTGTTCTGTAGGTCAACATGAGTTGTCTCCATCCAACCACATTCAAGAAATAGTTAATGAGAAATCACTATACATTAAGTACCATGGTAGGCATCATGGTTACACACAGAAGTGAAGCGGATCGTTCCTGTTCACAAAATATTTCCCAGTCTAGTAGAAAGGTTAAGACTAAGTGCTCATATACATCATGAAGAGATAGAAAGAGTAAGACAGATGTCTAAGGAAGTACAAAAGCTATCACAGGAGTAAGCAAAGTAAATGGGGAGGAAACAGTGATCAGGAAAGGAGTCTAAGAGGAGGTGGATTCTGCTATGAGCTATGAAAGGAGTTGGACCTTTGATATCCACACCAAGTGGCCCCTTTAACTGCTCCTGGTCAGCAGTTGCCTTGAAAGCAGAGCTACCCTCTGATCTGCTCTGATGACCATTTCTTTTCCTGTTGACTTCGCACACAGATTCTCCCTCTCTGTCCGGCCCTTTGAGATGAGATGTCCACTTTCTAGTCCCTGGAAACTGCCACCGTGTTATCTTACATGACAACGGAGAATGAAGACAGAAGAAGGAAAAAATTACTAATCAGCTGATTTCAAGATTGGAAAGTTAGCCTGAATTATCCTGATGGGCCCGGTGTAATCAAAAGAGATCTTTAAAGTGAAAGAGGAAGTGGAAGAATCAGCGCCAGTGTGATGCAGCGTGAGGAAGACTTGACCAGTCATCGTGAGCCAAAGCATGCTGGCAGCCACTAGAATCTGGAAAAGGAAAGGAAATGGATTCTCTCCTGGAGGCTCTAGAGGACTACAGCCCCGAGACACTGTGATTTTAGCCCAGGGCAACCCATTTCAGACTTCTGACCTGCAGAACTAGAAGATCTTACATTTTGTTTTAAGCTGCCAAGCTTGTGATAATTTGTTACAGCAGCAACAAGAAAGCAATACAAAAGGTTAATAAAGCTGATCAGGAGAAAGAACAGGTTTTGAGAGTAAGTTTCTGGCTTTGTTGTTGCTGAGCCGAGGAGCTGGCGGTTATCTGTGAAGGGACCAGAAGGCTGTTGGAAATCTGGGTTTGGAGCTGAGAAAAGAGGTTGGGATCTGAGATTCTAGAATCATTTCATCAAGGAGATACTTGACAGCTACAGCATGGCTGTGATGGCTTTCAGGAGAAAGCTTAAGGCAGTGGTACCCAGTAGAAATAAAACATAAGCCACAAATGTGAGTCAGATTTGCAACGTAAATTGTTCAGTAACCACATTAAAAACATAAAAAATCATATAAAATTAAATTTTAATAATATATTTTATTGTACTCACATATCCAAATTATCATTTCAACATATAATTACTATAAACATTATTAATGAGATATTTTACATTCTTTTTCTTGGTTTAAAGTCTTTAATATCTGGTGAGCATTTTACACTCACCACATATCTCCGTTTGGGACATCTATAATTAATTTCAAGGGCCCAAACCATCATGTGGCTAGTGGATACAATATTGGACAGTGCAGTTTAGAGAAGGTGCACAAAGAGTGGAAACTTGAGAAACTCTTGCCTTTAGGAGATGGGAGGAGGAAAAGGAACCAGCAACGGGATAGACAGAGGTAGTGCAATGTTTCAAAATCCCAGGGAATTTTACTTAGGAAAATGTGGTGGCGGAAAAGCATCACATAATTTCTTTCTTCAGTGCTCTGGCTCATTCAACTCTTACATTTTAGAGGCATTCACCCTGTCTGTAGTGAAGCTTTACACTACATTTTCCTTTTCCCTGCCTTTAATCGTCTCATATGTATACATCTAGTCATAAATTTAGGAGCTTAGATATAGATGGCTAGGGATAACAGGGTGACTAGCAGAAAGAAGAAAGGAGCACTAAGGTGGTATGAGGTGGTTGGAGGATGTGATGATTTGGAACAGGTGCCTGGTGGGAGTAAGATGAAGATCATGTTGCCATGACAACTGATTATTTCATTGGTCCAATGACCAGTTGCTATGGTGACAAAATCTTTGTGTCAGTGTGACATGGATCCCAAGGGAGAAGATGCTTGTGCAAAGGACCCTTTGCTCATTGGTAAAGCTTTTATATTTGCAATAATTTCTGCACTGTTTGACAAAACCTCCCCCAGGAACTTCAGTCAACATTGATATCCTCCCTCCTTCCTGTTCATTTACAACAATCATTGCTGGTAAAATGCACAGATTTTCATTGTTCATGTTTTATATGGTGCTTCCTTATCTGAGAGTCCTTAACTGTTTATTAATTTAACTCTTTCTCCTACACAGATATAATCCTATTGAAGGTAGGGATCATTCTTGTGTTTTCAAAAGACTGGGGGTTAGTGGAAAAGACAGACTTTTGGGAGTCAGACATATGTGGGTTTACATACCACCTCTGCTTCTGCCATTTGCAAAGCGCATGGCCTTAGGAAAGTCATTTCATCTTCTTGAAATTTTATTAAGAATTATTCCATAAAATGAGGATAATAAAACTTGCACTGTGAGATTGTTGTGATGATTACAGATAACCTACATAAAGTAGCTGGCTTACAGTAGGGACTCGGTAAATGGTCTTAATTATTGTAATATCATGTCCAGCCCATGTTATGATGAGCACTTAGTAATACTTGATGAGTAATAAGATAATAATGACAGATGACAGGATAACAATGGGACTAAGTTTAATCTTCAGGATTCTTAGAGATCAGCTGTCCTATGGTAGTCCAACTATACAGCTACAGTCTTAACTGTCAACCCAAGTTATGCTGGTTGTAACATCCTGGGAGAAAAGAATTTAAAGTATTTAATTAGAAAACAGGAGGGAAGAGATAACCAGATATTATGTGCCTCCTTATGGAAGAACATGCAGCCACTGAACTATTAATAGTTATGTCAAAAACAAAACAAAACATCACACATGAATGTAATTCAGACTCTCGACCTAATTACTGATTTCCAGGAAACATAGAGGGCAGGGTGTGTGCACGTTCAGCTGTGACTGACTTTCTGCAGTCCCATGGAATGTAGCCCACCAGGCTCCTCTGTACATGGGATTTTCCAGGCAAGAATACTGGGGTGAAAAAAAAAAAAAAGAATATTGGGGTGGGTTGCCATTTCCAGCCTAGGGGATCTTCCTGACCCAGGGATCGAACCTGCATCTCCTGTGTCTCCTGCCTTGGCAGGTGGATTCTTTACCACTGAGCCACCTGGGAAGAACACAGAGGGCAGAGTCCATGTTAAAAACCACCATAGGGAAGCAATCAGCAAGATTCAAATTGTAGGAAACACTACAGGAAAAATAATGTAGTTTCTTCAACAAACACATTGAGAAAAACAGGGCAGAGAGGGAACTTATATATTAATAAGATTTAAGAGACATATCATTAATTTCCATGTGTTACTTGAGCTCTGATTCAAACAAACATTTAAAAAATTCATAAGGTGACTGGAAATTTAAATACTGACAGGATGGGTCCAAGATACATCTTCATACCAGTGACTTCAGAAATTCTCATTAATTTTAGATAAGAGAATGCTATGTTTTGGTATAATAAGAGCTCTTATCTTTTAGAAATAAGACCCTGATGTTGGAAAAGACTGAAGGCAGGAGGAGAAGGGGATGACAGAGGACGAGATGGTTGGATGGCATCACCGATTCAATGGACATGAGTTTGAGCACCCTCGAGGAGATGGTGAAGGACAGGGAAGCCTGGTGTGCTGCAGGCCATGGGGTCACATGGGGTCTCAAAGAGTCGGACACAACTGAGTGACTAAGCAGCAAATATTCTGGAAATACAGGTTGAAAATATATGTGTATTGATGAAGTATGATGTTGGCAATTTGTTTCAAAACAACATTGATGGGACAATGTCACTGTGAGGGTAGGAATCAAAATTGAAAAAGATTAGCTACTACTTGATAATTGTTGAAGCTGAGTGATGACTATGGGGGTTCGTTGTGCTATTTGTCTATTTGCACATCTGCTTGAAGTTTTTCACAGAAAATAAAGATGTTTGGAAAACATTAAGGAATCATATTTAAAACATTAAGTGCAGTTATCCACGATTGTAGGCACAATAAGGGCTTCTCTGGTGTCTTAGCAGTAGAGAATCTGCCTATAGTGCAGGAGACACAGAAGACATGGATTCAGTCCCTGGGTCAGGAAATTCCCTGGAGGAAGAAATGGCAACCCACTCCAGTATTCTTGCTGGGAAAGCCCAGAGAGCCTCGTGGGCTTCAGTCCATGGGACTGCAAAGAGTTGGACACAACTAAGCAACTGAGCATGGCACATGCTCAATAAAGATGCTCAAATGCAAGAAAATACAGAATATTCTTTGGTACAGTGGTGGACAAATGCATTTTTATGGCCTAATGAATAAATTCATGTATATTTAAGCTAGTCCTCCAAAGTTTAATTTCTACACTGGACACATATTTTTCTATTTCAAGTTACAATCAGTACCACTCATATTGTTGTAGGTTAGATTCCTAGAAAAAAAATCCCCTAAGAAGGAATGTGTGGACAAGATATTTTTTAGGGGGAAGAGAGAGAGGT
Source organism: Muntiacus reevesi (assembly GCF_963930625.1). Classification (NCBI taxonomy): domain Eukaryota; kingdom Metazoa; phylum Chordata; class Mammalia; order Artiodactyla; family Cervidae; genus Muntiacus; species Muntiacus reevesi. Next base: position 162,503,910 of record NC_089249.1, read on the forward strand.
GTGCTTTTGTGATCAGTCCTAGTGGAGAAGTAAAGAGGAAAGGGCAGAGGAAGGAGTTGAATGGTGGTGATACGGTTGTCAAGCAGATTTCATCTGAATCAGCCTCCCAACCCCCTGGGAGCTCAGGAGATGGAGGGCCCTTTCCAGATGTACCGCTTTGAGCAATGGGGCCAGGTCTTCATACTTGGAATCACCCTCATGCCTACCTTGCCCCAACAAACTTGAACTCATCCTTTGAGGCTGAGCTCAAATGTTTCTGTGTCTGCAAACTTTTCCTTAAAACATTCATCCCCAGTCAGATTCATTTCCTTCCTTCACACTTCTTTCTCTATGAACCATACAGGGGAATAGGAAGAGCTCACAATTGTAACATTTATGATGAGCTAGGCACTGCGTTAAGGACTCTAAATGGGCATCTGCGGTTGGTTCTATTATCCCCATTTCCACATGAGGGAACTGAGTCTCAGAGAAGCTGAGCAATTTTACCTAGCTAAAACCATTTAGCTAGTGATGGGCAGGGCTAGTGAGGGCGATTTAATTCCCAACAAAGGAGCCCACACTCACTCACTTTTCACCATTACTCACTTATCACAGCACATACTCAGTCACTATTGTGCTGGACTGCCCCCTAGCTCCTGCTTTTATCCTTGTACTCCAAGCCCTGAGCCAAGTTACTCAACCTAGAGTTAGCATTTAATAAATGTTTACTGAATAAATGGATGGCCATCTAATCAGCATCTGTAGAAAATTTCATTTTGGAAACAAATCAAATCCAGAAGCAAGCAATTTATAGGCACAAGGAGGATGACATATTTCAAGGTAACAAGGACCAAGAAATCCCACTTTAAGGACTAAGATTGGCTATACTCAATACGGCATAAGAAGAGATTGGGTGAAGGGAGTGAGCGTGTAGGCCACAAATTAACTGCTAAGTGGTTAAAAAGGAAAAACTGTACTTAGGTACTTGAACCAAGGCTTTATGTTTGTGCAATGCAAGTCTTTTGTCATCTCTTGCTTTGAGAATCATTACAGAAAGAAAAATTCCCTATTCCTTCCACTATGTAGAATAGTGGGAACAAGTCACAGGTAGAGCATGAATTTAGATTAAATAAAATTAAAACTACTTCCTGAGTCAAGAAGTATGTAAAACAGTTGCTCAAACGTGGAGATGAGAACCTATAAGGAGAAGAAGATACATGAATTATACATGTTTCTATTATATAGAAAAACAACGCTTCTCCTTTTCCATTAAAATATTAGAATCTGAGAAAATATATTTAGACAATCAGTGTGGAATATTAGGAAAAGGAAAAATTTGGAAGTCATTGAATTGAGGCTCAAGTTTTTGTTTTTTTTTTAACTGATTTAGCTGCACCAGATCTTAGTTGTGGCATACAGGATCTAGTTCCCTGACCAGGGATTAAACCCAGGTCCCCTGCATTGGAAGCATGGAATCTTAAACACTGGACCATCAGGGAAGTCCTAAGGCCTAGGTCTTTACATTGCTATTTGCTAGGAATGTGACCTCAGCTTTCTTTTTTTTTTTCCCCTGTAAAACGGGGACAGGGATCTCCACCCTTTAGGATTATTATGGGGATTTAAGTAAGGTAAAATATTACCACCTCTTAACTTCTATAGACATCAGCATTTTGCCTGTCTTCTTTCATAGATCTCTCACACATTTTTTCTGGAGTATTTCAAAGCAAATCTCAGTCATCATGTCAATTCACCTTGAGTATTTCAGTTGCAAGGATTTTTGTTATTTTTATCAAAAGAAACCCCAATGTAAATTCTTGACCAAAAAAAAATTTTTTTTTTTGTACATATTACTCAGTTTGGTTTACCTGTTAAGTTTAACCCTAACAGGTTCACTGGGTCACTCTTCATTTCTCTGCTTTGTGTCTGTCCTTTGAATAAACTAATTATGCTCAATGCTGTTATAATTTGGAATCAGCTGCATGTCATGTATGCAGTGTCTTAACTGTTTAAGTGAGTGTTAGTAACAGTTTAAATCTCTTTCTGGTTTTGAAGCACTGATCTGGGTAGTCCTAATTCACTTGCAGGGCTTTCTTCAATGCTTGCTTCAACGATGTTTCATGGAAGGTTTTCCAATTACTGTCCTGAACTCTTTGGAGATGCTCCTTCGTTTGCCTGCGTTTAACCTTCACCTGTATATTCTCTTAATCAGGCCTGTTAAGAAACTTGATTCACAGTGCACTTCAAGCTATATTTCTCCTTGCCAAGTCGGCTGGGCTCTTCTTCAAGGTTTTCTACTCTTCATAATTTCCTTCAGGAGATTTGTGTGCCTTAACTGCCTATCTTACTCCAGCCCTGCAGATCTCAATGTACTAGCTATTTTTCATTTATGTGGCATTTCAAATAAATGAGGTGCATATCACTTGTAAAGTATTATATTAAAAATTGGCTAATAAAATTACCACAGCCATCCCCTCCAAAATCCCTTAACCCAGTGGGCAATACACTACAACATAGAAGAGCCTTTGTGGGGAGTTAGAAGATGTTAGTTACGTTTCCAGATCATTCCTTAGTGTTAGTTTTAAAAAATTATAAAAATGTATTGAATGAAAAAAAATGTATTGAATGCCTAGTGGGTGCCAGGTACCCAGTAGGGTGCTAGGTTTAAAAATGGATGAGGTGGAAAAAAAAAATGAATGAGGTGGCTCTTGCCTCCAAAACAGGGGCTATACCGTAACCTTCTTTGTAACTTCCTCTGGGATGTGACACGGTCCATGGAACCTGTCTTACAAAGGCTTGTCTAAGCCCACAGATCAGGATTGAGCTTCAAATCCTGTATTTTAAAACCTTTCACTATATTATACCATGGACAAGAGTCTGAGCAAACTCCAGGAGATCCTGGAGAATAGATGAGCCTGGCGTGCTGCAGTCTGTGGTGTTGCAGAGCCAGACACTGCTTAGTGACTAAACATCAAGAAACGTTACACCAACCATCCATTTCTTCTATTTTCACGTAATCCCCACACAAACTCTTTTACCTGGGGATGACTCCAGAAATTTGGATCAGCAAAAGAAAAAAAGTTGGGAAAGCCACTAGGCCATTCAGGTATGACCTAAATAAAATCCCTTATGATTATACAGTAGAAGTAACAAATAGATTCAAGGGATTAGAATTGGTAGACAGACTACCTGAAGAACTATGGACAGAGGTTATAACATTGTACAAGAGGTGGTGACCAAAAACCATACCAAAGAAAAAGAAATAAAAGAAAGCAAAGTCATCGCCTGAGGAGGCTTTACAAATAGCAGAGAAAAGAAGAGAAGCAAAAGGCAAGAGAGGAAGGAAAAGATACACCCAACAGAATGCAGGGTTCCAGAGAATAGCAAGAAGAGATAAGAAAGCCTTCTTAAGTGAACAAAGAAAAGAAAAACAGGAAAACAATAGAATGGGAAAGACTAGAGATCTCTTCAAGAAAACTGGAGATATCAAAGGAATATTTCATGTAAGGACGGGCACCATAAAGGACAAAAATGGTATGGACCTAACAGAAGCAGGAGATGTTAAGAAGAGGTGGCAAGAATACACAGAAGAACTACACAAAAAAGATCTTCACAACCCAGATAATCACGATGGTGTGATCACTCACCAAGAGCCAGACATTTTGGAGTGTGAAGTCAAGTGGGCCTTAGGAAGCATCACTGCGAACAAAGCTAATGTAGGTAATGGAATTCCAGCTGAGCTATTTCAAATCCTAAAAGATGATGCTGTGAAAGTGCTGCATTCAATATGCCAGCAAATTTGGAAAACTCAGCAGTGGCCACAGTGATGGAAAAGGTCTGTTTTCATTCCAATCCCAAAGAAAGGCAATGCCAAAGAATAGTCAAACCACCATACAATTGCATTCATTTCACATGCTAGCAAGGTAATGCTAAAAATCTGTTAAGCTAGGCTTCAGCAGTACATGGACTGAGAACTTCCAGATGTGCAGGCTGGACTTAGAAAAGGCAGAGGAACCAGAGATCAAATTGCCAACATCTGTTGGATCATAGAAAAAGCAAGAGAGTTCCAGAAAAACATCTACTTCTGCTTAATGGACTAGGCTAAAGCCTTTGACTCTGTGGATCACAACAAACCGTGGAAAATTCTTCAAGAGATGGGAATACCAGAACACTTTGCCTGTCTCCTGAGAAATCTGTCTGTGGGTCAAGAAGCAGCAGTTAGAACTGGACATGGAACAACGGACTGGTTCCAAATTGGGGAAGGAGTACAACAAGGCTGTATACTGTCACCTTGTTTATTTAACCTATATGCAGAGTACATCATGCGAAATGCTGGGCTGGATGAGTCACAAGCTAGAATCAAGATTGCGGTAAGAAATAACAACTACCCCAGATATGCAGTGATACCACTCTCATGGAAGAAACTGAAGAGAAACTAAAGAGCCTCTTGATGAGGGTGAAACAGGAGTGTGAAAAGTCTAGCTTTAAACTCAGTATTCAAAAAACTAAGATCTTGGCATCCAGTCAAAGTGGAAACAGCAACAGATTTTATTTTCTTGGGCTCCAAAATCACTGTGGAAGTGGTTCACATATACAGTCATTCCAAAATGACTGTAGCCATGAAATTAAGAGATGCTTACTCCTTGGAAGAAAAGCTATGACAAACCTAGACAACCTGTTAAAAAGCAGAGACATCACTTCGCTGACAAAGTTCTGTACAGTCAAAGCTATGGCTTTTCAGTTGTGTATGGATGTGAGAGTTGAACCATAAAGAAAGCTGAGTGCCAAAGAATTGATGTTTTCAAACTGTGGTGCTGGAGAAGACTCTTGAGAGTCCCTTAGACTGCAAGGAGATCAAACCAGTCAATCTTAAAGGAAATCAATCCTGAATATTCATTAGAAGGGATTGATGCTGAAGCTAAAGCTCCAATCCTTTGGCCACCTGATGTGAAGAATCGACTCATTGGAAAAGACCCTCATACTGAGAAAGACTAAGGGCAGGAGGATAAGGGGACGACAGAGGATGAGATGGTTGGATGGCATCACTGACTCAAAGGACCTGAGTTTGAGTAAACTCCGGGAGATAACAAAAGACAGGGAAGCCTGGACCATGCAGTTCATAGAGTCACAAAGAGCTGGACGTGACTTATTGACTAAACAATAACAACAACAAGGCTCTGCATTAGTCAGGACAGGCTCTGTTACGCTACAGGAGCAACTTCCAGTTTTCAATGGCCCTATCAGCAAAAGTTAGTTTCCTCACTTAGGCCGAGTGTCATTCCCAGGTCAGCTATGCTGCACATGATCTTCCCTCTAGGACGAAGGCAGATGGATCACTATCCTGAACATTGCTGGTCATCAGGACAGCAGGAAAAGAAAACAAAGTGAAGTGCTCTGACTCAAAGCTTCCAGGTTGACGCAAAGCTTCCACCTGGAGGTGGCTCATCCAGTCACTGACATTTCACTGACTAATGCAAGTCACATAACCAAACCTGTTGCAGAGGGAGTGGGGGAAGTACAATCCACCCTTCCAGAGACACAGGAAATGTTTGGGAACAATAATATGGGCGCTTTACCCTTTCTTGATTGCAAAACAAACAGATTTTCAGCCTCCTGCCCCCTCTCTCAGCAGAGACTATTTGGACTGTGTTTGTGTCAATAGGAAAATGAAGTGAATTCTTTGGGATTTTTCGTGTAGAGGTTCCCACCTCAGCTGTGTCTCTGATATGGTTTGAAAGGTTTCCTGAAGTGGTACTTGGATGTAAATATACCCTCCTGCAATGACTAGCACCCAGGAGGTTACATTTCTCATATTAATGTAAACTGACAGGTTAGAGGGTCTTTGAAGGGCTTAGAGCCACAGTCCTGGGTTCAAATTCCCACTCCATCACTCTGAAACCACTGAGCATTTGTTTTCCCCCTTCTTTAAAATGGGGATGATCCACCTCATAGTTTTGCTCTAAGGATTAAATGAAAATATTTGCAAAGGGTCTATCACATTCCTAATCACACAAGAAACAATAAATATTAGCCACTCCCTACCACTATCCCTCTAGCATTGGGGTTTCTTGATCATTCTTACTTAGCCCGTCAGACATGGAGAGGTAAATAAGCTCACAACTTGAAAGCAAATAGTTTCCTAAATACCATGTTTGTACCCAGAGTTTCAGGATCCTTTGGGTTGCAAATCTTGGTTGCTCTTTCCTGTTCACCAGTTTCCTTTCCTTCTATGATTCCAAGAGTTGCTCCGAAGTCACTCGAAGAGAGGAGGGCTCCTCTGTCCCCACTCCACTTGAACATCTTCTGACTCACGCTTTCTAGCATCACCCAAACTTCATCTTCACCATTGCTTTTACGTAATGTACATACCTTATTTAATCTTTGCATTTGTTCTTGTTTGTTCAGCTGTCTCAGTGCCCTTGTATCTTTCACTATGCTTTTAATTAGGTTGGTTGATTCTGAGAATGGAGGGAAGCCAAGGTTTAAACCAGGTGGTTACAAGGAAGATGGTTGGAAGGCGGGTGTGGGGGAGATAGGTGGTATGCGTGCACTAGTATAAATTCATTGCTATGAAAAAAGATTTAGCCTTCCACTTTCTATTGGTGAAATATAGTTTAAGTTACTCCTTTCTTGTGAGAATGATTAAGCAGTAGAGTGTTTGGGAAGGATCACATTTTGCCTTAGTGATAAAATCTGAGGTTAACACCAAGCTCCTAGAGGGCAGGAACTCAATTTATGGATGGTTTACAAAGAGCGATATGGTCTAGATTCATGAGTTAGCTCTTTTCATTAGCCATTAGTGTTTAATGACCACTTTAAGACTGTAATTTCTGTGGCCTCTACTTTTCTTGTATCCACCCAATCCCTTGACTTTGCACAAGCTTTCTTCCTCTACTGCAAATTTTCTTTCTTTACCCTCAGCCCTGCTTCTGTCTCTGTGGCAAACTCCTACCTATTTATTCAGACTTGGCCTTAATCTTACCTATGAGAGTGAAGCTCTCTTGGTATTCCCCTCCACAACCAACCTGACAGAGTTAAGTCTTGCTTTTCCTTTGTTCCTATGGCACAAGTACAAATGTCTACTAACTGCACTGGGATTAACTGTTAACACATCTGTTCTTCCAGAAGCCTAGGAGCCCACAGAAGGTACAGAATTTACTTATCCCCTCTTGATTCCATAGTGTTCAGCCTAATACCTGTTATAGAGTAGTTGCTTGATAAATGGTTATTGAATGTTATTTAAGTGTGCAGAGTGACCAACACCAAACACCCAACTATCATTAAATAGCAGTTAGTGGTGCTAAAAACCTCCCAGTAGCCTCTGTATAGCTTTTTTTTTTTTTTTAAAAAGAAATCTAATACGTGAAATATAAAGTATTATATAAAGATACCCAGGGAGTCTGGAAAGCTCCTCCAGGACTGGGAATGATGGGAAGGGCTCTCTCCCCTTTGCAGGTCTTGTGTGTACGCTAAGTCACTTCGGTCATGTCTGACTCTTTGTGACTCTGTGGATTGTAGCCTGCCAGGCTCCTCTGTCCATGGGATTCTCCAGGTAAGAATACTGGAGTGGGTTGCCATGCCCTCCTCCAGGGATCTTCCTGACCCAGGGATCAAACCTGTGCCTCTTTTATCTCCTGCATTGGCAAGTGGGTTCTTTACTACTAGCACCGCCAATTCATTCCTTATTTTCTACTTTCGTTTTATAATAAAGAGGGAGAAAGGATCAGGTAAAGCCTCATTTGTCTAATAGGCTGTGGGTCATGTGAAGTGTTGAACACCCTGCTATTGACACACTGCCGGTGCTGAATTAAGGTTTTGTAGGGCTGTGGCAGTCCAGTTTGGGACTTTCTTTCAGGAAATTTATAATCAAGGTGAGGCTGGGAAAAGATTGCAAACAACACAAAACAATAAAACCTCTATCTCATTTCTCTTAAGGATCATCGCCCGAGTTGGATACCATTTTCTTTCTGAGGGCTCTCGTGAACCACACTCTCCCGAACCACACTCTCCCTTCCAGGCCACTCTCATCTCCCAAGACTATCAACTACTCTTTCCTGTGCCTTGTACCTTGTACTCGACCTTGTACCTAGTAGTAGCTGTCTTTGGGGGTCTTTATTTTATGGCAACTTGGGCATGATCTCTCTTCCTATGTAGCTATGGTTATTTTTCCTATTTAAAACACCTGGAAATAGAGACAAAGAGAAACTAAGTAACTTGATGTAGGCACATAGGAAGTAGGATGTAAAACATGAGGTTGAACCCAAGTCTGCCTTCCCAATCTGAGCTTTAAGCTTTTCCTACCCACCCCTGCTAACCCTGCCCCTACTATTCCAGAACCACCCCCCTCCAGGCTATGGTCCTTACAACTTTTGGGGTGTGGGGTAGGGGATAGGGTGGTCCTCAGCCTTTGACATTCTGGGGCTTGTGATTCTTTCCTTCTCAAAGACTGCTGATTCCCAAGCTCCCAACCCCATTCTGGCAGCTATCTAAAATGTCTTTCTACTCTTTTATTCCATCATCTGGCTGACTCAACTCAAGTGGCTGAGAGAGATTCCTGGTTTGGAACTTTGAGGACCTTGATTCCCAGTCTCAGGTTAAAACCTTGACTATTGGTCTTGTTTTCTTCTTCTGGCAAATAGGGATAATCCCATTTTTGCCCATCTCCTTAAATGCTATGACTGTTCTTTAGTAGCTTTCTGCTCATAGCACCACTCAGATGATAGTGGGCTTCAAGTCCTGAAGGGCTGGGAAGAAGACAAATGTTACCTATGTTATCAAGGATCCCCCAGTGATCCAACAAAGAACACAGAACTTTCAGCTCCCTTGGCAGCTTGGCAGAAGAGGGAATGACTACTCTGTCAGAAAAACTGGCAAGGGTGGCCTCTTCTTCAGGATGCTATTTCCCTTATCACAGTGTATTGTAATTACTTATCTGCTTTCCACTGCACTGTGAGTTCTTAAAATACAGAAACTGTATCTTATTTAACCTACTCACTGCTAACAATTTGGTCCAAGCTATTATCCTGTACCTGACTAATGGAGCCTCTGGCGTCCATCAATGTCCACTTGCTGTCTACTCTTAGCACATAGCCAGGGTGATCCTCTGAAAGCACGGATCAGATTATATCACTCCTCTGTTCCAAGCCCTGTGGTGCGTCCACTTTAGCCAAGATCCTTACAGTGGCCGACAAGACCCCACTCTCTGACCTTATCTCCCATTCCTCTTTCACTTGCTTACCCGGCTCCAGTTGTTTTGGCCTCCACTATTTCTAACATTTCCACAAATACTTTCACTTCAGGGCCTTTCCACTGGCTGTTCCTTCTGCCTAGGACACTTTTTACTATCCATTGCATGACTCACTCCACACTTCTTTCAAGTTTCTCATTAAAGTCACCTTATGAATTGGGTTCTCTCTGATGGTTCTATTTAAAATCTCATTCTGTAAAACTGGAATTGGAATAAGCTATTATGAATCTACCTTCATTTCTCTTCCACTAAGTCTTCTTAAAGAAACTATAAAGGACTATAAAGAAAGCTGAGCACCAAAGAATTGATGCTTTTGAACTGTGGTGTTGGAGAAGACTCTTGAGAGTCCCTTGGACTGCAGGGAGATCCAACCAGTCCATCCTAAAGGAAATCAGTCCTGAATATTCATTGGAAGGACTGATGCTGAAGCTGAAACTCCAATACTTTGGCCACCTGATTCAAGAAAAGACCCTGATGCTGGGAAAGATTGAAGGCAGGAGAAGAAGGGGATGATAGAGGATGAGATGGTTGGATGGCATCACTGACTCAATGGACATAAGCTTGGGTTAACTATGGGAGTTGGTGATGGACAGGGAGGCCTGGCATGCTGCAGTCCATGGGGTCCCAGAGTTGGACAGGACTGAGCAACTGAACTGAAGTCTTCTTTGCTACCCCTTTTCTTTGCTCTACATGTCTAGATTTTTTGATGTCCCCCCTCTTTTCCCCTAAATATTTTCTTTTCTCCCTCCCTTTTGCCCCAACGCAGATCTAATGTCATTCATCTATACTCATGGATCAGTCTACTTGATGAAAGAGGTGAGGCATGAAATAGAAATATATGAGTTCTCAGCTGAGGTGAAGCTGGAAAGGGAGCTGGACTCAGAAGTCACTGAGTTTGAGTCCCAGTTCTCAGCTTCAACTTCATCAGCTGTAAAGATGAACACAGGAGTTCTAACCAAGGGACTTGGTGAAAACACTGAATGAGGGCAAGTGAAAGGATCTGGCATGTGGTCTCTACCGGTGGCAGAACCTTGGCTTATCGTTCACTGAAGCCCCCAGCACCTAACATGGTCCAGTTGAAGTAAATGAACTAATTATTGATGAAGAAATGGTTGAGGTTAAAAAAAAAATCCCACTTTTCTTCCTTCCTCCTCCAGTTTTTTTCATACCTCTTACTCATACCTCTTACCCTGGTCTATTTTTTTTCCTCCATAGCACTAAACACCTTCTATCATACCAAATTCTTTTCTTGTTTTGTTGATCATCTTTCTCTATACTTAAGATGATAGCTCCAAGTTGGAAGGGTATTCCCACCCCCTTCCTGTTTCTAGTCAATGATCCAACCCAAACACTAAAATAGGGTCTGACAACCTGATCAGCAAATATTTGTTGGATGGATGAGTGAATGAATCTTTTAATCTTCAGAATCTCGCTGGAGTCTTAGGTATAAAAGGGATATAGGAGTAATTTGAATCCTCAGGGCCTAGTACTGCTTGGTAAATGGCAGGTGTTCAATGTTTACTGAAGTTATTGGGTACTCAGCTCTTCACCTGCAGTCTTTATTTGATTACTACAAGACTACGTCCGACAAAAGATGTTCCCAAGATGAATTCACTCAGGCCTCTCCTTTTCGTCTCATCCAATCAACCTAGTATTCATCTAGCAAGTTACCTGAGTTTCCAAATATTGAGCACCTACTGCGAGTTCAAAAGCATACTCGGTGCTATATGTGACTAACGCGAAGGAAGCAATGGCAAATAATACGATGTATGAATGTAATTAAACGTGAAATTACAGGGCAGATACTTTAGAGAAAAAATCAGTAAAGACTGACGTAGAAGTAAATTCCAAAGTTCACAAGTCGCCCAACTACTCTTCTAAGTGCTCCACCTGTTGATAGCAAGGACCATAACCTGGGCAGCTACTTAAGAATCAGAAGGGTCTTGAGAGTTTCATCTCCTTTGTTTTAAAGAGAAGGAAACCAAGGCGAGGCACAGGAGAGGACCCGGCAGAGATGGGTCTAGAACCAGGGACGTGTGGAGTTCTGGAAGAAGAGGTGTCCTGAAGGTCCAAGGTGCCTTTGCTGGGGCCGTAGAAGCCGCGGTGACCGGTGTCCCGAAGAGGCTAAGGTACCTGTTGCTACGGTCAGGTGAAGGGAGCTTGGGGGAAAGTCGCAAGGCGCCCTTCCCCCGGGACACAGGGCCCCGGAGTCCCTGGGGAGGGTTCAAGGCGGAGGTCCCTCTTGTCCTCAACTAAAGGGCCGCTCCCACTGCCCTCACTCCCTGGCCACCACTCTGAGGGACAGAGAACCCGCTACTCCCCGCCTCAACAAGTCGCTCGGAGCTGTCTGCGGCTGCCTGACACCCGCTTCGCGGAAGGAGGACCCGTCCCCCGCACCCCCTGAGTCCCAGGGTACTATTTGCCCCAGCGGAAGGATCTCGCGCTCATATCCGTGGCCGTGACAGCGGAGGGGCAGTGACGCCGCCGACGCCGTACCGGTGGCGCAGCGACGTCGCGGGAGGCGGGGGCGGCAGCGGCGGCGGCGGGAGGGGGAGCTGGTCGGGAAGTAGTTCCGGGTGCGCGGCCCCGGATGTTGGCTGCTCCCGCTGCCGCCGCCGCCGCTCTCGGCGCTGCTCCGGGCCTCAGCGGCTCGCACCAGGCGCCGTTGGGACGTTTCCCGGGGGGCGGAGACGCACACAGCGGCCGGGGGCTCGGCCGGGCCGTCCCGGCCTGCGCAGCCTGAGGTGAGCGCCCGCCGCCGGAGCGGTCGGGTCGGGGCGGCGGGCGAGGAGGCGGGGCCGAGGCATCTCCCGGGACGGAGGCAGGGGCTGCCCTCCGCGAGACGTCCTCTCCGTTCTCACAGCTGCGGCCGCGTCGCGGGGCGGGCGGCGGGCGGCAGGCGGGGCAGGGGGCCTGAGCCCAGGCTGAGGCCCGGAGAGCGGCTAGGGCTGGGTTCCTCCCTCCCCCGCGGCGCTTCTCAGCTGCTGCTGCCCCTCAGCAGGGAAGCGGCGGCTCCGCGCCTCCCGCCCCTCCCCCAGGCGGGGCCCGAGGGAGCTAGACGGGATTCCCGGGGGCGTCGAGTCCGAGGACAGTGGCCGCCGTCCGTAAACTGCCCCTGGCCTGGGCTAGCCCCCCTTCCCCAGCGCGATGCAGCTTCTTCCCTTCAAGCTCCTGGGTGCCTTTTGGCCGGCGAAGCGGCCAGCACCTCGCGCGTCGGTGGTGCCCTTCGGGGTGGGGAGGCCCGTGCGGGGGGCCTGTGTTCCCACCCATCCTGTCGCCGTGTCCTCTATCAGTATTGGGCAGAGGCAGCAGTTCCATGCGGACGTGTTGCTGTCCTGTGTGTGTTGCATCCTGCCCACGTGGTAGGGTGTCGCCCCCCCCCCCCAACCCCCCTCCAGTTTGCAGCTGGTGAGGACGGAGGTTAAAGCGGGCTGGTTTTTTCCTCTGTGATTTCCTCCGGGTGGCGTGGAAGGTGTTAGGGTCAATTTGCTGTGCGGAGGCCGACGGTTGGTCAGCTGAAAGAAGCAAGACTTGCACTCTCAGAGATTGAGACCAGTAAGGGACGTAGTTTCATTGACATTTCCCCCTCTTCCTTGAGCTGCTCTTGTTCTTTTCTCTACAGTTTAATCCTAAAGAGAATAATAAGCTCTAGTTGCTGATGCGTTCAGGTGTATAGTTTTCACTTCTCCGTTCTACTTTTTTGTGTGTGGTTGGCGAAGATTTTTCTTTTCTGTATTGTGCAATCCACGTCTGTTGTTCCTGGTTGGATTCCTGAATGAGCTGAGTTGGATTGACCAGGGAGTTAGAGATTGATGGGGCATCTACCTTGTCTTTTTCTGATATTTATTTTTTCTGTTTTGTTTGCCAGTGAAACAGGTGTGCATGTCATGGATGTTATATGCATAGCTCTTTACTTGCAAGGCAGCACTAGATAAGTTTCAGTGAGTCACTCATTTCGTGGGTGCTTTTTTATTTCGCTTTCCCTCTCTTTCTATTGAGTATCATTGTACTCTCTGGTTTCTGAAACATGTATTTTGAGTAATTTCTTTCCTTAATGTCTCTTCCAGGTTCAGGTTTCCATCTTGCCGTGTTTTGCTCTTTTATGACCATAGATTGCTTCCTTAACAGGGAACGGGCCACAGTAGCAATGAGGGAAGCCTTTTATTTCTCCTAGGCTATAAGCAGATATTTATAGATGAGCAATGAGCTCCGCTTCATTTTTATGTTTGGGTAGTATCTAGAGATTTGATTGAATTAAAAAAATTTTTTAGGTTTCTGTTTTCTTTTTGTATTTCTTGAAGTTAAGATGAATTTTGTTTTTGGTTTTGTGTTGCTGAAGATATGAGGGCTTCCTCATGCTTTTATTAGGTATGTTTTTGGATGAGGTCTGGTGATTTCGATGATTCTCTTTGAGTTTTTTTTTTTTTTTTTTTTTTTTAAATCTGGTACAATTGTTAGTATATTCTCTTTCTGTGTATGTAAAATAAAAATACTTAAGAACAGATTCTATCAGCCCTCACTATGCTAAGTATGGGTGGGGCAGTGGAAGATAAAAGAGTGTTGTTCTGATACATTCTGAGGCATATTTATTAAGTCAGTATTTGTGTACTTCTGCAAAATACTGTGCTATGTATGAAGAGTCACAGGAAATAAAATATGTGGTCTCCTCTCACTTTTGTTGGGGAAAGAACATATAACATGCATCATTTAGAATTTCATGCAACATCAGGCTCCTGGTTGGGATAACAGTGTAGCCAAAATCAAAGGTATAAAGTGACTTGGAGAAATTGAAATTTTCAAAAAGCAAGAGATGTATTCCAGGAGAGTGAAGGGGTATTTACCAAGACATACACCGACAGTGTATCAGTACAGAAGATACCGAGCAACTTGATTGGCATAGAGCATCTTATTGATGAATTATAATAATAAATGAGTTTAGGCTTGGTAAAGTAGGTATTGATGGAGGACCTTAGTAAGGATATATAGTTTAATTTGATGGAGTACCACAGTGAGTTCTAAAGATTGGGAGTAAGATAAAGCATATTATTCCTGAGGAAGATTTTCTTAATTAGTTGAGCATTCTGGAGTAGGAAGACTGACTAGAAGGCTTTTGAAGAATTTTAGGAATAAGGTGATGAGGGTCTGAGATAAAATGGTGATGTTTGGAATAAAACAGTAACTAGCATTTATAGAGTACTGTATGCCAGGTACAGTGTTTTAAACTATATACATATATTTAACTCCTAAAATCTTTATAATAAGGTGTTATTATCACTATGTAGAAACAGAGTTAAGAAAGGTTAAGTAATTTGCCCTAAATCCCATAGAGGGTAAGCAGCAGAGCCAGAATTTGAATCCAGGCAGTTCTGCCTTTGAGCTTATGCATTTAGTCTTTAAATTATACTGTCCTTTGAAAAAAAGGAAAGAATATATAAGAGAATGTTTGTTTGAGTAAAAATTAATTTGAACTTAGTGATAACCTGGATGTGTGCCAAGGAAAGAGGGTGAACTAAACATTAAAAGATTAAAGGCTAGAATTTGGGGAGACTGGCTGATAATGATGAGGAAATTAGGAAAGTGTCACTATAAAGATAAATGAGCCAGGGTGGGTAATGGTCAGCACTTAGATTGTATACAATCAACTTTTCAATAAAAGATTAGCCTCCTTCAACTCCTGATAGTCTTTTCTCCTTGCTGGTTTGACTCTGGAAGTGTAGGCTAGTTTAGTATTAGTCTAAGCAAAGCAATCAGAAAAACAGATCTGCTCAAAAGAAAAAACGTATGGAAATTACTTTGGTTGAGCCATACCACTGCTTTCCACCCTTAGCAAAGATAATCAAGATTTGAATAGAGTAATCCTGTAGTGTATCACTATAAGATGATATGAAATGTAGATTGTATATTGAGCAGGGCTGTATTTGGTAGTTAAAAAAAGAAACTTGAATAGATGAGTGTTGGAAGGTTAGTAGTATGATGGCAAAAGAGCTTTGAGGTTTGGAACTGTGGGTGACATTATAGGCTAATAGATAAAGCATTTCTGAGAAGAACCAGGAAGTACATCAGTGCCACAGAAGCCAAGGATAGGAAGGGTAAAATGGTAGACAGTATCAAATGCAGTCTTAAAGTTCAGAAACAATGATCATGATGAAAAGACTTTTGAATTGGGACCAGGAGGTGATTTGTAACCTGAGAATTTTGAAAGAAAGGATAAGAGATTCCAGATTTGTTTTCTACAGAAGGTGTTGTAGAGGTGTTATGGTCTGGTGTGGTAATTCTTAGTATTTTCTCCTAGTGTTTCCTTCAGTCTCATTCTTGTCCACAGGTCAGAGCTGCTCAAATATTAGAAAACTCACTTTTTTTCTTTGAAAAAGAAACAACCTTGTGTTCTAAAGCCAGTGATTTTATACTTTAAAGGTTCTCTCAAACATTATTTTTCTTTAAAAGTTTTATTGACATAATTCACATACTATACAATTCACCCATTTGAAGTGTACAGTTCAGTGGCTTTTACTGTATTCGCCAAATTGTGCAGCCTTCATCACAGACATCCCAAAAGATAAAGTCTGAGTCCATTAGCTGTCACTGTCCATTTCCTCTTCATTCCCCAGTCCTACGCAAGTGCTAATGTACTTAACATTTCTGTAGATGTGTCTCTTCTGAACATTGTTTAAATGAGATCATACAACTCATAGTCTTTTGTGTCTGAATTTTTTCACTTAGCGTAGTGTTTCAAATGTTATTCATTTTTGTATTATGTGTCAATATCTCAATCCTTTTTATTGTTGAATATTCTGTTGTATGGAACTTAGCAGGTGGTGCAGTGGTAAAGAATCCACCTGCCAATGCAGGTGATGTGGGTTCAATCTCTGGGTCAGGAAGATCCCCTGGAGGAGGAAATAGTAACCCATTCCAGGATACTTGCCTGTAAATCCCATGGACAGAGGAGCCTGGGGGGCTGCAGTCCATGGGGTTGCAAAGAGTTGGGCACGACTAACCACCAGCACGATTCCACCTTCTGGCTGTACTGCCTTTTATTTCTCCACTTCTCAGTTGATGGACATTTGAGTTTCTTACTCTTTTATCATTGTAATCCTCACCCTGTCAACTCCATCCCTCTTATGGCTTTCTTTTAAATTGTAGCCTCTGCTCTGCATTCTGCTAGGCATTGGGGGTATAAAGATGAGTATCACATGGCTCATGAACATTGATATAGTGTGTTTATGGCTTATATATATTTTCTCATGTGTTATCCGTTTATCAGGCAACAGCCCTGTGAGGTAGGCAAAGTGTTTTTTAAGGTGAGCAATTTGAAGTTTAGATTGGGTGACTTGCCCAAGATGAAGTCAGTGATGGAGCAATTAGATCATCTTAGTGCATATCTGTTGTTATTTTCACTTCTTTATGCTGCTCTTCTAACTTAAGAGCAGTCTCATGTGAATTACTGGAGAATTAGAGGTTGGAAAATCCCATTGCTTAGGGAATGAATAACTTTTAATGTTAAAGTTCAGGGTTTAAAATGAGATTTTTCTTATTGCATTTTGTCACTTGTTTGTGATTTAGATAAGTCATTTCATATTTCTGCCTTTCAGAACTTTACTGGGGATTAATGTGATGATGATGATGATGATGATAGAGGTAGTGATAATAATAGCTAACATTTTCTGAGGCTTTACCATGGGCTCCAAAGTGTTCTGACTATATTTATTATTCATATAATTCTCACAACAACTCTGAAAGGTAAATCTTATTATTACCAAAATTTTACAGATGATATAGGTACAGAGGTTAGGTAACTTGGCTAAGGATATGTAGCTGGGAATGGAAACAACCAGGATTTGAACCCCTGCAATCTGTTTTCAGGACTCAGTGACTCTTAATCACTGCAGTGTACTGTTACTGTGTTATGAATTAACAGAGGGTAATGTTTCAAATAAGACCCTGATGCTGGGAGGGATTGGGGGCAGGAGGAGAAGGGGACGACAGAGGATGAGATGGCTGGATGGCATCACCGACTCGATGGGCATGAGTTTGAGTAAACTCCAGGAGTTGGTGATGGACAGGGAGGCCTGGCGTGCTGCGATTCATGGGGTCGCAAAGAGTCAGACATGACTGAGCTACTGAACTGAACTGAACTGAATGTTTCAAGTAAGGGTATGACCAGAATATGAAGATGTGATTTTGAGTGTGGTTGGGGAAATAAACAGCAAAGTCAAGTTGACATTTTATCCACATTTCTTTTAAATATCAGTCTTTAACACTTCAGTGTACAGAGATATGTGTTGTTAGGCATCCAGGTACCTGTTTTCCTGTTTATCCCTGCTAATAGCCTCTCAAATCAGAAATTGTATTTTCGGTGTTCTTCACTGTGAGCTTTGTTAGTCACTTAGCTTTCCACATTGCCACTATTCAGAAACCTTGGCTTAGGACAGCTGAAGCTTACTATAACTACTCTCCTCAGCCTTCCTTTAGCTATGAATCTTTTTCATTTTGAACAGTTAGCCTTTCAGTCCTTAATGGAGGCTCTCTTTGCCTCCTCCACCCCAAAACTCAGAAAACACTACGGAGGCATTTTATAGTAACTGTCAAAAATTTTGACCACCTTAATTGGCATAAATGGACTTTAGTGCACAAATAACAAGAACCAAAGCTTAATGTTTTGGTTAAAGAGATTGACTTATACTGAAATTGGAAAAGGCATCTGCTATATAGGATTTTGGATTTAATAGAATTTGTTATAACCAGATCAGCAAAGCATTATTACTGTGGGCCATCTGCTGGGATATGGAAATAGCTTTGTTATTTGGAACCAGATGTATTTATAACAATGGAATTCTACTTATTTTAAGTAATCTTTTTAGTTAGGTATGTTTGACTGCTGTTTAACTTGGCATGTCAGCTGATAACCTGAGAATGCAGTGTCTTTCAAAGTGGTTATTTTCTATAGAATTGAGACAAAACAACTGAAATGGAGAGCAAATGAGACTCATATATGGTGTTTAGTACTGTAAGAAGAGAAAATACAGGGTAGATATGAACTTGATATACAATAATTAGGACCATATTCGGTAAGAACTCTGGCACTGTCAAGTTTCTAATGACTAAGAAACTACTCTGGTTGCTCTCAGAATTCTACTGTAATCTAAGTGACTTCATTTTGGTATATTCAGACCTACATTAACATTGCCCTCGTCTGACTTATTTCCCATTATTCACAGGTAAAGAAGTCTGTTATGGGATGCAGTAAGAGACACTATCACTTAGAACGTAGTCCTAGAAAACTCTTCTGAATTGAATGCTAATAATTTTGGAGATGGAGAAAGTCTTTGGGTGGAAGTTTTTAGAGTCTGTAGAAATCTGGTATTTGACTGTTTTTGTTTGGGCTGCTGTAACAGAATGCCACAGACTGGGAAACTTACAAACAACAGAAATTGATTGCTCGCTGTTCTAGAAGCTGAAAAGTCCAAGATGGAAGTGCCTCCTGGTGAGGGTCTCCTTTCTGGGTCGCAAGATGGAAGTGCCTCCTGGTGAGGGTCTCCTTTCTGGGTTGTAACTGATGCTCTCATGCTGTGTGGAAAGGGCAAGGGATACCTCCTGGAGCCTCTCTTATAAGAGGCTAATCCTATTTATGGAGGCTCTGCCTTCATGACCTGGCCACCTCCCAAAGACCCCACCTCCTAATGTCATGTTTAGGGGTTAGGATTTCAACATAGAAATTTTGTGGGGGACACAAATATTTAAGTTATAGCATTGGCTATTTTTTCATTATTTTCAAATAATATGTATGTCATGAATTCTATTGAAGAGTTGACTGATGATCCTAGGATGACTGTGTGTCTGAAGGAGACTTTACCCAGTAAACTGAGTTTTAGTTGAAGTTTTTACCTGGAGTACAAAGCTGAAACCTGTAAATGAATTCTACTAAACAGAGTCCTGCCCAGAGGTATAGTGGTGTCAAGGATATAAGATTGATCTTCTGATTGATTGGTAAAATGTGGTGTCAGTGTGACCTTATTAAAGATTTCAGAAGTTGGAATTGGCTTTTTCCTAAGGCTGAGACCTGGCCTTACTGTGGAACATAGATTTGTGAGAGAATGGATGAGCAGAGGAAGACTGCTAGAACTCCATAATAACAATTTCAAATTCTCTTTGCTTATAGATAGATAGATTTGGGAGTGAGGTGCAGTGAGATCCTAGATTTTGGCTGGTGTGTATATGGGAACTAAAATGTTTCTGTGGCTTGGCTGTACAACTTTGGGAAATTACAGGCATGGAAGTCAAGTATGCTGCAGTCATGAGCAGGTTGACTTTTCTGAATGAAGATGGAGCAGACTGTCATGGCAGGAAAACAATATACGCATCGGCTTTTGCTAATGTGATTGGGTCTGTGAATTTGTGACATGCTTTACCTGTCTACCCTGTGTAAGAGCTGTTGATGGTATTATCTCATATGTATGTACATAGATAGGAATCACTGTCAGAATGGCATCTGTGTGCATCAGGGCAAGTCATGTTTTATGTTTATTATAGGGCATGTGTGTATTGGAAAGATATCCACTTTAATTTGAATAATACTTTGTGAAAAGCTTTTTCTCTGATCTTTTAGATTTTGGAGCCTCACTCAGTCCTCGATGTAGGTAAGTCAACTAATACTTGTTTTGACAAATGGAGAAAATGAGATATAAGCTGAGGCTGACATAGTGTTACTCAGTTATAGAGACCAGAGACAGTAGCCTGGACCCTGCATTCTGTCTTAGTCTTGGATTCTGTAGTAGAAAGCCGACAAGATTTTTATGAAGAACATACTTGGATTTTTGAGGTAGAAATTGAAGTTTAAGAACATCAAAGGACCTGGGCTACTTGGAGTAGAACTTGTTTTGTGATGATGTCAGAGTAAGGGACAAAAACTGTTGGGAGCAGCGTCTTCCTTTGTTAAATTTGGATCCTTTTCCAGTAGTTGGATGTATTTTTACTTCAGCTTGCATTCTTTGTGAATTCTTAAGGTAAGAAGGAGATGGAATCAGAAAGGAAACGTCAAAGGATTACTAAATAGTAGATTTGGTCTTATTTTTATGAAAGTATACATCTGTAAAATTTAGAAATCGAGAAATTGTACCTGGAACGTGATTCTACCGAGGATAGTTGGGTTACTGCCATAGTGTGAATCTGTTTTCTCCTGTGCAGTGTGTAGGGAGAGTGACAGTATATAAAGAATTTTTAACTCCACAGAAAAAAAGATTGGGAAAGAAAGCATTTTTACGTTCAGTTCAGTCACTCAGTCGTGTCCGACTCTTTGCGACCCCATGAATGCAGCACGCCAGGCCTCCCTGTCCCTTTTTGCATTGGGTAGTCTTTATTTTCTCCTTTGAACCTGTTTATATTTTCTAAGTTCTCTACCATGAGCAGATAATCATTTTTATAATCTTCTCTTTTCTAGTTTTTAACTAAAAAAAAACTGGTTTTTATGGTTCAAATGAGAATTTGAAAAACGTGAAGCATGGCACTTTTGAAGAATAGTTTAAGCACTTTGTGGTATTATAAAAGTATTTTGCTTTTTGGTCAGTTATGTTAATCAGTTTTATAAATTATTTGATTATAATCTTATAGGTCAAGTTGTGGGTGTATTAAATGTTTTAGGTTTTTCTTTGCATTAGAAATTTGTCATTTAGCTCTGCTGATCAATAAATTAATTTTAGTCCCCCAGAAGCAACCAAGAACTTGGATTTACATTTAAATAAGTGACATAAAAATAGCACTTTTTAGTGAAAAACTAGATTTAAGAATCTACTCATTTGCTTTCATTTCCTTGGCAGATTTCTGGTAAGAAAAACAAAACTGTTAGTGATACTTTATAAAGTACTTGTTTTCATCCAGCAACATTGGACTCAGTTTTTCTCATTTGTTTGCTCATTTATTCAGCATCTAGTATGTCCTGGGCACTGTACTAAAAGCTGGGGACACAAGTAACTGATAGGGTCCCTGCCAGCAAAGATGACCACTTTTGGTTTGGGAGAGACATCAGAGAGAGATCCTAGGCATATGGAGATATCTATTTTTTTTTTCTGTTTTCTAGTTTTTAACTAGAAAGGCAGCATGACTAGCTTATTCCTTTGAAGAACTTAATGCTTTTAGTGGTTTGGTTAGATGACTTTAAGAGAAGCTGATGGCTTCATAATTATTTTTTCTTAACTGCAAAATACTGAAAATCATTGACCTAAAGAATTTCCTTATCTAAGGAGATTTGCTTACAGAGGTGGATGACCTAAGTGTTTGTATCTGTTCTACTTTGGGGGCATAATTAAGAAACCTTGTGTTGATTTTTCCAGAATGGATACAGTGTCTTTTTTTTTTTCTCCTTTTTTTCTCTCTATTGGTGATCCTTGAGCAATAAGGGTTTGAACTACACAGGTCCACTTGTAGTGAATACTTTTCAATAGTGACTGCTGCAGTACTGCACGGTCCATGGTTTGAGTTCACAGATGCAGAGGAACTGCAGATATGGAGGGGCAGCTGTAAGATACTCAGGTTAAACCTCACATTATTTGGGGATCAGCTGTACTAATAAATGAAAGGATATTTCATATTTGAGCTTAATTTTAAGAATTTAATATTGTATCAAAAGTTACCTTTTGTCTAATATACATATTCATATAGACATACATCTTGAGTTAATCTTTTATTCAGGCCAGTGAGATATCCCACTAAAATGCTTGATACAGTTATTCAGCTACTCTTAGAATACCTGTAGTCACTATAGCTGTAAGGTAGCTTGTTTGTTGCTAGCTTTAATTGGGGCAAAATTTGCTTCTAACTTCATCTCTTTTTCCTTCTCATTTTCTGTGCAACATTGGAGACCTAGTTTGCCTTCTTTAACAAGATAACTCTTTAAATATTTGAATGTGATTATTCATTCAGCAAATATTTTCTCAGCACCTACACTTTCAAGACATGGTTCCGGGCATTGTGAGAGATCCAAAGGTAGTTAAGAGGCATGGTCTCTTCCTAAAGAACTGATGTAGAAAAAGAGTCAGGGTTGTGTTGAAAAGAGTGGTTTTCCTTATGATCTGGAAAGCTTCTTGGAAACAATAATGTTTGAAATAAGATAGTGAGAGGGTAGTCTACTGTGAACACATAATCAAAAATCTAGAGGTGAGGAGGAACAGTGCAAGTTAGTAGCAAGAGGCTCAGCCTGGCTGTTTCACAAACTGATGTCAAGGATATTGAAAACGTTCATTGTTGTATTCTCAGGGCCTGGAGAAGTGTTGGCAGGTAATAGGGGCTCCGTAAATATTTGTTGAATGAATGGTTACATTTGGGAAATACAGAATTTCTTGAGTCATAAAGCACTCTAGGATATAGAATACTTTGGTAAGTCTCTTAGAAAATTACTTGACTCACTTTCTTGATTATGGAATGCCTGTTAACAATTTTTAAAGTCCTCTGGAAAATATTTTACTGGGGTCTCTATGCTAGAGCTGACATGGAAGACTGGAAAGTGGTCCCCACCCCCCCCCCCAGGCTAGACACACCCCTTTTCTTCAGTCATTCTCCATTTGACATTTGGCTTCTAAACTCCTTGCCAGTCTGATACCCTCCCTGCAAACTTTCTAGCTTGTAAGTGTTCTTAAAATGTGGTACTCAGAACAGAACGCAATACTCCAGTTGTGAACTAACCAGTGAAGAGTGAATGGAACTGCTACCTCCTTGATCTCGACACTGTTCTTCTAATGAACCTAACATTGTATTTTCTTTTTAGCAGCTGAGTCACTGTCTTGGCTCACACTCAGTCCTCATATTAATTTACAAGAAGTTCTTTGAGTCAATTCAGAGAGATTGCCTGTTAGTAGAACTAACAAATGAATGCCACCCCTCCTTTTTTTTCTGATTGAGTCTAGGCTGTTTTCTCAGAAGTACTAGTTATTCTTAAGCTTCCTGAAATGTGAGGAAAAAAAGAAAAAGAGTTGATTGTACAGTGCTGGAGTAACATTAAAGTCCAACTGTACTGCCGAGTACACTCAAACCTAGATAAAATGTAATGAAACCCTCTATACCTATTACAGATTTAATTATTAAGCTGGTTGCCATATATGCCTCAGTTGCCTTTTTTCCTTTTTCTCTTTTGCTTGAGTATTTTAAAGAAAATTGTGACATTGTTTTTTCACCCCTACAAAGCTTAATATGCGTGTCTAAAAAATATAGACATTTTCTTACATAACCATATGCTATTATTGTAGCTAACAGAATTAACAGTATTTCCTATTAGTGTTGTCCAGTGTCAGTTCATAGTAAAAGTATCCTTGATTGTGTCTTTTTACAGTTTTTAATTGAATCAAGATTCAGGCAAGGTCTACACATTACATTTAGTGTTACTGTTTGTTGTCTCTTTTCACCTGGGTTCCCCCCCCCCCCCCTTTTTTTGGGCATAATTTCATTCTATCCACTTATTTGGATTTTCATGTTTCTGTACTAAATTCTGTTACTATTACTTTGGAAATAGCTGTAAGAGTTTTCTTTCACTTATACCAATTTAGTAAACGTTTTGGACTATTAGGTACAAAATATGTGCTTAGCATTATGGCAGATAGAATGGTTAATTTGACATGTCCCTGGCCTACTAGGAGGCCTGCAATTCAGTGGCAGAGACAGGTACATACAGAAACAATAGGAAAGAGATTATTTGCCTTTATATGGAGCATACCTTGATTATATAACCTCCCATTTATTTTCTTGGTAAATGCTGCTAGTGGACATTACTTGAGTCATGTCCTGATCAGAAACCCGCAGTTGTTTTTTGTCTCTCGATTCAATCTAAAATACACTGTTTCGGGCCTGGCAGTCAGTGCGCCACTAATTCTCACCTTTACCTAAAGTGAAACTCCTCAAAGCACAAATAGCTTTTTTTTTTTTTTTTAAAGACCAAGTTTATATTGTCATGTGGAAGTTTTCATTTCTCAAGCAAGATTATAGACATTTTGAAAGCATAAATCTTTGTATAATATTGGAAAGCTTAATAATTACTTTTGAAGAGTTCTGGCACATAGCCGGTGGGCCTGCTGTTACTGCCTGCTACCTTCCCAGAGAAAACTTCTGCCAGTTAAAAGTAAATAATCCAGTTCTGGATCTCTTACCCAAAAGCCTCCTTAAAAAAAGTCCATTTTCAGTCAGTGGTCTGAGTCACAGACGGCAGATACATGGTTTGCATGTTGTCACTTCCCGATCACCATGTCCATGGCAAACTACTAATTTCTTGTTTTTTTCAGACATTACTTTCTCAGTGTAACACTTCAGGCAGCTACTATCTATTGAACATAATTGGCAAGTGATATGAAACCTTTCTGCTATCCCAGTCCTAAAGCAGTAGTTCCTTAATTAAGCTGTGCAACCAGAATCCTGTGATACTTGTAATTAATAGATTCCCTAGGTTTCACCCTAAGCGCTTGAATCAGGATTTCCAGGAATAGGATAGAAACGATTCTTAAAAGTTGGCAGTGGTTTGTTGACTGGCTTTGGGGACCAGACAGATAATTCTTATTTTGTTAAAAAGCTGTAGCAGTGGAGACTATAGCTTCCCATCTTTCCCCAGTTGTAGTACAGCATCTCATTTCTCTAACAATCATATTGTTCCAGTGTGTTCAATTTACATGGCAGGGGTATGGTGAATCTCTTGCTTTGAATTATAACCAGGCAAAGCACATGAATCAAATGCCTGAGATAAAGATATGGGATCCAGAGAGGTGGCATCTTGGTTTTCTAAATATAACTGAGCATAAATTTAAAGCCTCAAAACTGTTCAGCCCTCTGAGAGCTTATTCTTTATCTATTTAGTGAATACCTTTAGAAGTTTAAAATGAAAGAGTTCAACATTTTTGGAGTGAACAGGTCTTTAGAATTTTTTTCATATTTCTTGTATATTCTTTAAAGATGATTTAAACATATGATTTAACTTCATATACCTTTGTCAGATTTTTCATGAAAGTAAATCTACAAATTGCGGAAACACTCTTTATTAGACCACATGATTTGATTTTGGGACCGGAAATTGTGGTTAAGTTACTGAGCGAAGTAGAGAGACTGAAGTTTCAAAGATTATCCAGTGAGTTAATAACAGATCCAGAAATAGAATCCTGTGTTATTTGCTTGGGTTATGATTTGGTTTGAAGAGGGTGGCCTGTGATCTGTTTACATAAATTTAGGGGTTTGGAAGAAGTTATCGTTCTGTGATATTTAGCCAAGAAGCTCCCCTCCCCCACATTTACCACCTGTTTTATTGACACTAATCCTAAGCTATAGAGGGTAGACAGTTCACATTTACACTTCCTACCTCTAAACCAGTCTTGTAAAGCCAAAGCTGATTGTTGGTTTGCCTGCTTTTTTTCATCTTCTGTTATTAGAGAGTAACAACACCTTGCCCTAGTGTTTTTTTTTTTTTTAAGGAGAAGAGGTGGTATAGCCTCAGTAGTTGTTTTATAGGTAATGTTAGAGTGGTTTCCTATAGTGTTTTTTTCAGGGTTTATATAGATGTATACCTAAGTGTATCTTTGTTAAGCATGTTTAATTAGTGTGTGGTTTGGAAATGGTGGAGCCCACCAGAAAACGAACTTTCCTGAACCACCAATGGTTGAAGGGGTTATAGATTTCAAAGTAATTGCTATAATAGAGTTGCTTTCTGATGAAGTCATTACTTTTACTCTCCCCTTTTCCATTTTGTGGAATAGGGTGGGGTGGGGGGAGGTTCCTATGGCACTAGTGAGGAAAGAAGCAGGAACTTATAGAACAAGAGAATATTTGTGTGTGAATATGTGCTTAAACTTGTGAGCAAGTTTAAGAAACTTAGGGGAAAAAAAAAGGGCCCACCCCCCCACCAGCTTTATTGAGACTAAAATTCACATACCATACAATATACCTATTTAAAGTGTAAAATACAATTTTTTCTAAGCATTTTCATAGGGTTGTGTGTGTGTTTTCCTCTCCCTCTAAAACAAGCCCCACACTTATTAGCAGTAAGTCCACTTCACCTGCCTCCCTGTGCTTAGTCACTCAGTTGTGTCCAACTCTTTGCGACCCCATGGACTGTAGCTCACCAGGCTCCTCTGCCCATGGGGATTCTATAGGCAAGATACTGAGTGGCTTGCCATGCCTTCCTCCAGGGGATCTACCCAACCCAGGGATCGAACCCAGGTCTCCCTCATTTAAGATGGATTCTTTACCATCTGAGCCACCAGGGAAGCCCAGCTGCCTCCCTATCTCCACGAAACTACTCATCTAATCTAACTCAGTTCAGTTCAGTCGCTCAGTGTGTCTGTCTCTTTGCGACCCCATGAATTGCAGCACACCAGGCCTCTCTATCCATCACAAACTCCTGGAGTCTACCCAAACTCATGCCCATCGAGTCAGTGATGCCATCCAGCCATCTCATCCTCTGTCGTCCCCTTCTCCTCCTGCCCCCAATCCCTCCCAGCATCAGGGTCTTTTCCAATGAGTCAACTCTTTGCATCAGGTGGCCAATGAGTCAACTCTTTGCATCAGGAGTCAACTCTTTGCATTGGAGTTTCAGCTTCAGCATCAGTCCTTCCAATGAACACCCAGGACTGATCTCCTTTAGGATGGACTGGTTGGATCTCCTTGCAGTGCAAGGGACTCTCAAGAGTCTTCTTTAACACCACAGTTCAGAAGCATCAATTTTTCGGCACTCAGCTTTCTTCACAGTCCAACTCTCACATCCATACATGACCACTGGAAAAACCATAGCCTTGACCAGATGGACCTTTGTTGGCAAAGTAATGTCTCTGCTTTTTAATATGCTGTCTAGGTTGGTCATAAGTTTCCTTACAAGGAGTAAGCGTCTTTTAATTTCATGGCTGCAGTCACCATCTGCAGTGATTTTGGAGCCCCCCAAAATAAAGTCTGACACTGTTTCCACTGTCTCCCCATCTATTTCCCATGAGGTGATGGGACCAGATGCCATGATCTTCGTTTTCTGAATGTTGAGCTTTAAGCCAACTTTTTCACTCTCCTCTTTCACTTTCATCAAGAGGCTCTTTAGTTCCTCTTCACTTTCTGCCATAAGGGTGGTGTCATCTGCATATCTGAGGTTATTGATATTTCTCCCAGCAATCTTGATTACAGTTTGTGCTTCTTCCAGCCCAGCGTTTCTCATGATGTACTCTGCATAGAAGTTAAATAAGCAGGGTGACAATATATAGCCTTGACGTACTCCTTTTCCTATTTGGAACCAGTCTGTTGTTCCATGTCCACTTCTAACTTTTGCTTCCTGACCTGCATACAGGTTTCTCAAGAGGCAGATCAGGTGGTCTGGTATTCCCATCTCCTTCAGAATTTTCCACAGTTTATTGTGATCCACACAGTCAAAGGCTTTGGCGTAGTCAATAAAGCAGAAACAGATGTGTTTCTGGAACTCTCTAGCTTTTCCGATGATCCAGCGGATATTGGCAATTTGATCTCTGGTTCCTCTGCCTTTTCTAAAACTAGCTTGAACAGTGAACTGCTGAAGCCTGGCTTGGAGAATTTTGAGCATTACTCTCTAGTGTGTGAGATGAGTGCAATTGTGCAGTAGTTTGAGCATTCTTTGGGATTGCCTTTCTTAGGGATTGAATGAAAACGGACCTTTTCCAGTCTAATCTGACTACTAACCCATAATCTAATTTAACATAAATTTGTCTGATTTGGACATCTGATATAAATGAAATCGTGTAATATAGTCTAGTTACTGGCTTCTTTCACTTAGTATGTTTTCAAGGGTCATTTATGTCGTAGCATGTACCATTCCTTTTTATTGGCAAATAACGTTCTGCTGTGTGATTATAATATCTTATCCATTCATCAGCTACTGGGCAGTCGGGTTGTTTCCACTATTTTATTGTTATTTAATGCTGCTGTGAACATTTGTGTATAGATTTTTCTGTGGTGGTATGTTTTCATTTCATGGGTATATTCCCTGTAAAATGGCTGCATCATATGGTTACTCTATGTTTAACTTTATGTTTATGAATGACTTACCTATTCTTATATTTCAAATGCCATAAAACATAACTCTATGTTTAACAAACTGCCAAACTGTTTTTCAAAGTGGCTGCACTGTTTGACATTTCCATTACCAGTGTATGAGAGCTTCAATTTCTTCAAATCTTTGCAACTTTTGTTATTGTCTTTTTTATTATAGTCATCCTAGCTGAAGTTGTATCTGATTACTTAGTATCTGATTACCTAGATGAAGTAGTAGTGTGATTTTGATTTTGATTTCCCAAATAACTAATGATTTTGAACATCTTTTCATCTTATCGGACATTTTAATATCTTCTTTGAAGAAATGTGTATTCAAGTCTCTGCCCATTTTTACTTTTTTTGTAGTCAAATCCTCTACCCCTTTGCTCTATCTCCAAATCTTTGGGCATTTTTAACTTGAGTTGTTTCTGTTGAGTTGTAAGGGTCCTTTATGTATTTTGGATACCGAACTTGTTCTTCTAACTGAATTTGTCTTAAATTATTTGCTTCAGAGACAGAGAGAACTAGTGGATACAAAGACTACATTGAAAAGATTTGGTGAATTTTCAGTTAGATCTTAGTTGTACTTCTTTTGGGTTTAT